>NW_006408681.1:19229-21658 GCF_000296735.1 Chrysochloris asiatica
TACCTTTCTACTTACTTTCATATACCCTTAGGGAAATATATCTAACAGCTAAGATAGTTGTTGTTGTTAAGTGCCGTTGAGTCGGTTCCAACCCACAGCAACCCTGTATAGGGTTTCTGAGGAGCTGCTGGTGAGCTTGAACTGCCGACCTTGCAGTTCAAAAGGCTTGGTAGTCTGGCGCATTAACCCACAGTGCCACACCAGGACTCCAACAGCTAAGATTAGAGGGATTCATTTTTCATTCAGAATTTAGTATGGCTAATGTTTTGCTAGTCCTTTATTTATGAATTGTTGACTGACTCTTCATGTTCGTGTTGAAGGTTCAGTGGGAAGTAATAGCTTCCCTCTTCTCTACCTAAGTTCAGAACCAACTGAAAACCAGAAAGGAGTCCAACAGAAGGAGGGAGAACAAAATGTCAGCTTTGTTAGTCATAAAATTGATATTGGAAAACTTAGCATCAGTACAAGTGACAATGGATTTCTGCATCCTAGAATTAGACAGATATAGCCCCTAATGTCACTTCAGTATAATACAAGCATGATGGAAGAAATGTATGCAGCCTGCTTTGTGTACAAAAGGGAAGGGCAACTCACTTTTCATCTCTGCTGCCAATCATAAAATGAGTACAGTCTAGAATGCAAGCCCACCCTTCATGGCTGTGCAGACTGTGCACTGCACAATTCTAGATGTCATTCCATCAGTCTACATGACTAGAGCCCTCCCTCCACCCAGAACCATGCAGGGTATAGTATGAATGACTGAACACAGTGACCCCATGTAAAAAGGATGAATAACTTTGAGGAGCATGGATCTCTGAGAATCTGATGAAAGACAGGGAAATCACTGTCACCAGAAAAATGCACATGCTCAGAGTAGAACTTTGCAGTTTTAGGGGTGATGTTAACGGCTTGAATTCCATTTCTGAAATGTACTTCAGATTGTCTTGCGATAAAGCCCTTACCCCTCACCCACTTTTGTCTTTGCAATTATGTGGAGAAAAAAGTTAGACAAGCAAGACTGACCTTGGCAGAGTTTTAGAATCACTTGCCAGGATGTGCTAGACTCCTGCGGAGACAAATGTGGGTGTGTACACTGCTTTCCAGCTGCTTTATGTGTAAGAATGAAGGTGCATCATTTCTAGCTCTGACAGCCTATAATTGTAGGGCAATCTTCTGGTTGGATGGCAGGGTTTGCTTGACCACAACCTGGCCAAAATGCATGAACAACAATGTTAAGTGAAAAGACAGATACATACCACAATGCATGCATAAGCATATAGTGCAAATGGCCCAAGGTTAAAAAGCTCATGCAAAAACCTACAGTAGCCACTAGGTTAGGCTTTTGAAAGGATGAATGACTTCATTCCTCTATCTTCTTGACATTTAAAAATTGTTACACTATTTTTATAATGCTTAAAGGAAAAGAAAGAAAGAGACAACCCCTGGGGTTTATGTGCTGTTGGCATTTATTTGGGAACAGGCTTTCTTGCTGCAAGGGGAGTAGCTCTGCATCACTTCCTGTTTGCCATTTCTACCGACTCTCCAGAGGTCATTGTCCATCAGACTCACCCCAGAGCCCTGGCCCCTGGTCCACGTTTGCCTTTGCAATTATGTGGAGGAGAAAGACAAATAGGACTGACCTTGACCGAGCTTTGGAATTGCCTCCCAGGATGTGGTGGACTCCTGCTGAGACACACTTGGGTGAATATTAAGCTTTTCATCCACTTTATGTCTAAGAATGAAGGTACATCATTTCTCTCCATCACCTCTCAGGAAATGTATTACAAAATGACAATGGAATACACCCAAAGCTGATGTTTAAAAGAGCTCACTCTTAATGTGAAGAGCATTCTCACCTTTTTGTGAGCAAAAAAAAGATTTTGGTGCTGTATCAAAAGCACTCAACTGCAAAATCTCTTTGAACTGCAAGGTTAGTAATTGAAACTCAGTAGGCACTCCTCAGAAACTCTACACAGGGTTGCTATGTGTTGGAACCAACTTGATGGCACTTAACAACATCAGATGTAGGATGTATGACCAAGGAAGTAGATGCATAGAGGGCACACCATTGGTGATATCCCCAAGGGCATTGGAAAATGAGATGGTTAAGAGTAGACAACGGGGCTGCCTTCCTTTGAAGGGCTTCGCTCTATCAGGTGTCCCTTCCAAGAAGGCTGAAGTAGGCTACAGGGAGAAATTTCAAGGAATTTGTTATTGTTAAGATGTCCTCAAGTTGGAATTCAAGTAGATTAGGACTCATAGTGACCACAGGTGGCCGAGCAGAATTGCCCCATTGTCTTTTCGAAGCTGTAATCTTTATGGGAACAAATCACTATGTATTTCTTTTGTGGAGTCACTGGCTGGGTTTGAACTACCAATATTTCAGTTAGCAACCAATTGCCTTTACTGTTGTGCCATCAGGATTCCTT
>NW_006408681.1:27178-30078 GCF_000296735.1 Chrysochloris asiatica
AAAATATATATATATATAAATCTATTTTTGTCATTATTTGAGCATTCTTAAACCCAAAGTTGGTTTTCTTAAGAATGTCATGCTCAATAATGTTGAATGATGATGCACAGAGATTGTAATCATTGCAATGAAACGATGGTGCAAAACCAATGTTCTCCCATGTAAACTATCACTCAGTTCATGATAAAAATGTAAAAAAAAAAAAAGTCATGCTATATGTATAATGTTGATAATGAAAGTAATAATGGTTAATTTGTATTAAGCATCTTTTGACCTAAGCACTTTGTATGTTATCTGATATAGCCATGACATTGGAACAGCAACATCTGTCATATGGTGTGAATTTCCATCAGCTAGTCTATGTGCTTTAACATGTTGTTATTGTTGTTGTTAAGTGCCATCAAGTTGATTCCAACTCATAGTAACCCTATATAGGGTTTCCAAAGAAAGACTGGTAGATTTGAACCACCAACCTTGTGGTTTGCAGTCCACTGCTTATGCTATAGCACCATATCAGGACTCCAAAGTCCTTTACACCAATTATACAATAAATTTCAACAACTCTATATTATGATCCCCATTTTACAGATGAGGAAGCTGGAGGTCTAAGAGATTAAGCTACTAGATAATTACATAATTACACAGCTATTAAATGTCTGAATTTGAATTTGAACTCAAATCTGTCTAGGCCAAAGGCCATACATACCCTATTCACTTGGCCACTTTGACTTTGTCAGAGGTAAAAAGGCCATGGGATTCATCCAGCTTGACGGTACCCTAGCACCTTCCTCCAACCCAAACACACTGGGACCTACTGGCTCAGCCACTTGCATTCTGGAGCTCTGACAGTCAGGGCCTCCATTAGCTGACATGCACACAGGGAGAACAACAATGGCAGACACCCAGGAATTGTTCACTGGTCTGTTAATAGATATGACTCCAGATCTTTGTCATGTGACCTGTTTGGTCCTTGCTTCTTAATTTTCAGAGAAACTTCCTGTGCTGTGTTAGCGAAGGAGGAAATGGAAAGCAAGGCTGACAAGTAGCAGCAGAGATCTGGCTCTAGCCTCTCTTCCTTTCTCTGCTCAGGCCAGCCATCCCTGTTTCTCAGTATCCTAGGCCATCTAGCAGGGTATGAGGCAGGGGGATGCTTCCTTTCCATAGCAAGTCCTCAGCTTCCTCTTTTGAAAAATAGGGTTACTGAATGACTTCAGTTTTTTCTAGAACTTAAGGGTTTAATTTTACAAGGAAAAAACTATAAAGACCTCTAGTGTTGACATATTTTTTGTTATATGATACATTTTCCACAGCTGTTTGCTTGTCTGTTTGCCCCACCAGACTGTGACCTCCTTTTGGACAGGATCTACATTTTATACATCCTTGTATTCCCAGTCTGACATATAGTAGTCATTCAGACAGTGGGTGATCAATAAATAGATGTTTTGAACCATAAGAGCAATAGTTCAAACTCACCAGCAGTTTTTGGTAACCCTATACAGGGTCACTATGAGTCAAAACCAACTTGACAGTACTTAATAACAACAATAACAATAAATAATTGAATGAATACCTGGAGGCATGGCTGTCTTAAACAAGCAGGAGAGTTGCTGAATATGTGGAAACAATGCATGAGGTAGTGGTAGATGCTGTCTGACCAAAGGACCATGAGGATAAGCAAAGAAACCAAATCCAAAGACATTCAGGTTCTGAAAAAGGCATAGATATGCACGGATGTCAAAGCCATCTATGAGTAGAGCAATGTCTCAAAAATACTAACAAACAAACAAACAAAAATACAAACCACGCTGTCATCAAGTTGGTTCCAACTGATAGCCACTCTATTATGGTTTCTGAGACTATAAGTATATGGGAGCAGACAGCATCCCCTTCCACTATGTTGTTGTTTTTAAGTGCCATTGAGTTGATTCTGACCCATAGCAACCCTGTATAAGGTTTCCAAGGAGCAGCTGGTGAGCTTGAACCACCAACCTCGCAGTTCAAACAACTTTGCAGTCTGACACATTAGCTCACAGTGCCATCGGTTAATTCATTCAGCTCCCATATATTATTAAGAGCCCATTAAGTACATGAATTCTGTTGTGGCACTGCAGGGTAAGCATTGGTTGGTGAGTCAAATCCACTAGTTGCTCCTCAGAAACCCTATGCAGGGTTGCTACAAGTTGGAACTGACTTGATGGCACTGAACAACAACAACAACATGACATGAGAAGGGATCCTGGTGGTGCAACTCTGCTGCTAATTAAAAGTTTGGTGGTTAAAGCCCATCCAGCAGCTCTTTGAGAGAAAGAGCTGATACTCTGTTTCTGTTAAGGTCACAGCTAAGAAAACCCTATGGAGCAGAGTATTCGGTGACATAGGGTCACTATGAGTCAAAATCCACTCAATAGCACCCAACAACTTTTGTACATGAGTACATGCTGACACTTCATTGGGAGATGGAGAATCAGAAATGAGTAAGACATAGTCTTTGTCCTTAAAATATTCATGATTAAGAAGGCAGACAAATATAAAATACACCAATTGCAATATTGTTGTTGTTAGGTACCATTGAGTTGGTACCAACTCATAGCTACCCTATACACAGCAGAACAAAACACTGCCAGATCCTGGGCCAACCTCACTACTGTTTCCACGCTTCAGTCCATTGATGCTGACACTTGGCTAATCCATCTCGTTGGGGGTCTTCCTCTTTTTCTCTGATTCCCCAACTTACCAAATATGATATCCTTCTCCAGAGACTGGTCCCTCCTGACAATGTGTCCAAAGTGTGACAGACGAAGTTTGGCCATCTTGGCCTCCAAGGAGCACTCTGGCTGCACTTCTTCAAAAACGGATCTATTGGTTCTTTTGGCAGCCCATGGCACTTTCAATATTCTCCT
>NW_006408681.1:61182-62575 GCF_000296735.1 Chrysochloris asiatica
TGGAAAGCAATATGGCGCTTCCTCAGAAGGTTGGATATAGAGATACCTTATGATCCAGCAATTCTTCTACTTGGTATTACCCACAAGAAATACGAGCCATAACATGAGTAGATATATGCACACCAATGTTCGTAGCAACACTATTTACAATAGCAAAAAGATAGAGACAGTCTAATTGAAGAATGGGTAAACAATCTGTGGTACATACACACAATGGAATACTATGCTACCTTGAAGAACAACAAGGAAGCTGCAAGCCACCATATTACATGGATGAACCTTGAGGACATTATGCTGAGTGAAATTAGTCATTCACAATAAGAGAAATACCACACAGGACCATTACTGTAAAAGATTAAGAAAAAGAACAAACACTAAAAGGGGGGGGGGAATTATATATATATTTGCTGATCACCAGGATGTATGGGATGAGGTGAGGGGAGGGAGGGAGATGAAGATAGACTACAGGGTAGGGAATAGATACAGGATAGCTTGGGTGCTGGGGGAGCAGGGGGTAGGGCAATACATAAGAAGGGGAAGGGGAATGGAAGAACAAGGTGGATGGGAGAACAGTTAGGCAAGTTTGCATTGGCTAAGTGGGTTAGAGGTAAATGATGTATGCACAACCTTGGAACAACAGGGCTCTGGGATACAGGGATTGAGGCATGGTTTGAATGGGTAAAAGAGGGGAATAATGTTAAGATGCTTGGCTATCTTTTGAATCTTGGTTTCCCTTGCCTACCATTGTAAAATAGACATTTGAGGGGGAAAGAAAGGAATAGCCAAAATCATCACTATAGAAAGCTTGTAAATCTGTCTTCAGCCTATAACTGATTGGAATACCTTAAAGGGGGCTAGAAGTTGCCTAGTGACGGAGGCTTTCTGTGGAGCCTTTGCATTGCATAAGACCATAGGTGGAGTCCTGAACCCCATCCAGAATCTTCTGAGGTGGGAAATCTCCATTTGAAAGGACAAGTAGACCAGCCTGAAGTGACTAGAAGAACAGAAGATACTTCGTGAAAGAAAGACCGGCAGGAAAAATAAAAAACAGTAACAGCAGTCTGACTGACTACTACAAGAATAAGCAAGCTGTTTTGTCCAGGAGCCATCAAGGCAAGTGGTCGGGTCTCCTCAGAGCAAACTCCCTTTCAAGACTAAGACTCAAGGGGAATACACAAGCAGGCATGTGGTCTGGCTGGTGACCACGTTGGTCACCAATAAGGGTAAGAGGGGGAAAAACAGCAATGAAGTTCGGAGCTAAGTCCGATCACATTCAATAGACTCCTGTGAATGCAGGAGGAAACCTGGTTGGCCAGCAGTATGGCAAGACCCAGGGACTCCTTGGCCCAGAAGCAGTGACATGGCCACAGAGGACTAGAGCGGAGAGCAAAGC
>NW_006408681.1:63360-69396 GCF_000296735.1 Chrysochloris asiatica
TCATTGCAATGAAATGAAATACAACAGGATGAATGTAAAACTGATGTTCTCCCATGTGAACCTACATAATTCACAATAAAAACCTAAAAAAAAAGTATATTAACTAATTGTAATGGTCACAACTGTAATTGTAGACGATGTATAAATAAAAGAGGGGGTAGTTAAATCTTTCATTTTAGGAACAAACAATCGCAGGACCATTAAGAAGGAAGAACTTGAGCAGAGAGTAAGATCCTACCTAGAAAACCAGTGACTGCAGGGATGGTGGTAAAGGCAGTGGCATGGAGAGAGAGAGCACTGTGGGCTATAGGCCTAGGGACTCAGTAAGGCTGTGTGCCTGCGAGCATGAACTTGTATTAGGACACTTAAATTAATATATATATATTTTGTATTGTATGTGTACATCAAGTATTTTTGCTTTGTTCATTTGTAAAATATAAGATGTAAAAGGAAGGCACCTGGAGGAAATAGGATAACTATTGCTACAGGGAAGGAATTGTAGTCATAGAGATGAAACAAAACATATAATTTGTTCAATGTAAAGCTGATGATCATGCTGATATTTGAAATATCAACAGCATAGCTTCTAGACTGACAGCAACATACAAGTCACCACGGTAGGACAAACTGACAGCCAAGTAGTAGAAAAGAGTTATTAGGGACAGCAATATAGTTGGTGCAAAGGTAGACTAAAGAATTTTTCTTGAAATCCCATCTATAAGGTATGCTATCTTTACTTAAAATTCATGCTAATTTTGGGCAACTGGAATGTGAGTTTGATAAGAATTATAGGGGATTAAGCCACCACCCCAGCAACCAACAAGTACTAAGATCTTTTAAATGTCTACCACTGTGCCTATGACTGAGAATTTTAGAAGCAGAACAAAGGGTGAGGAGAATTGAACACACACTAAGGAATAGTAAATTTAATAAATTCATGAGCTAAATATAAATTGTTTAAATGGAAATGTACCAGGGAAACTGCAATGTAGTTCTAAAGTCATCTCCAGTTCCTTTTCCCTAAGCAACTGGTAGAATTATTAGCAGGAAAGGCTTAGACCTGGTTTTCAGCACTTCAAGGGGGCTTGGTTATCCAGGTCAGAGGTGTCATGTCAGCCAAAAACAGGGCTTTCCCTCCATCAGCTTTCAAGGACAAGCCAGTTGCCATGACGTCTATTCCAACTAATGGGAACTCCATGTTTGTCATAGTGCTCCATAGGATTGTCAATGACTGATGTTTTCATAAGGAGATCACCAAGCCTTTCTTCTGAGGTGACTTGGAACCTCCAATCTGAGTGTTTTCCTAGACAGCAGGATGGGAGTAACTGCCCTAAACTTCCCACCCCCCTTCCACAAGGGGGAAGCCCTAGGCCCCCCACAGGCAGCAGAGCAAGAGCTCAGCCCAGTTTGAAGGAAGTGGACATCTAAGGGACAGAAAGATCCGGGAGAGATTTTATTCATTGCCTTTCCTGTTTGAAGACATTTGAACCTTCCATAGGCAGAAGATGTTAAAAACGTCAATAACCAATCACAGCAATGGATGTGTGTCAGAAATGTGAGACTAATTTAGAAAAGAAGACTGAGAATCAGAACACAGAAGAAATTGAACTGAGCTCCCCTTGTCCAGATGAAAGAAGTGAAAGGAATCATGTTGTTGTCTTCTGAATATCAGTGACATGACGCTGAAACAAGATGAAGAAGCCAATGATTTTGTCTTCGGAACTGGATGGGAAGAAGCAGTCCAAGGCTGGGGCAGTACTCCAACGGCAAGGAAGAAAGTGAAGAAGCCGAGGGTGGGAGAACATAGCGGCAGCTGCTTACTCTGTACCAATATCTCCCAGGGGAGCCCCGGGGCCAGGCCACAGACCAAGCCTGGGAAATCGGAGGCCTGGGCTGCCACTTAGGCAGGGCTGGGAAAGGAGTGGACCAACCCCTCTCTGAGGCAGGGCTCCCCTGATGGCCCACACACAGCCTCCAGGGAGGCCAGCAAAACCTACTTTCCCCACTACAGTCACTGTGAGAAAAAAGTCTGCAAATAAAGGAGTTTATTTGGTACACAGATGACTGGTCTACCCCCTAGACAATTAGGGGCTTCTCTATCGTGGAGACCTTGACTTCCAAGGCCCTCTTAGTTCTGCCCGCACTGAAGGCAGCACCCCCAAACATCCTGAATGCACTGGGCAAGAAGATTAAGGATGTTTTCTTGCAGCAGAATGAGAAGGGATATAGTGTGGATAAGAGTGAGTGTCTGCCCTGTACATGTGGATCAAAAATAGTGGACAGGAAAGGTGAAAGGAGGCCTGTGTTGTTGACCAAGCCCATTTCCACCTTGGGTTTCTGTTCGCCCAGTTTTCCTGTGCTTTTCTAACACTACTTTGGGGCAAACGATGCTCTTTTGGCCTCATTTAGTTGACTGTCTTGAGAAGCTTGTTCTACTTAGGTGCTGGTATTGTTGTTGTTGTGTGCCGTGGGGTTGATTCCGACCCATAGTTACCCTGTATAAGGTTTCCAAGGAGCTAGCTGGTGAGCTTGAACCACTGACCTTGCAGTTCAAAAAGCTTTGCAGTCTGGCACATTAACCCATAGCACCACATCAGTACTCCTTATAGACCTGCCTTTTATGTGGCTGAAAGACCAGAGTCTTGCAGATTCCACCAGTCTCTATCAGACCAATAAGTTTGATCTTTTAATTAATTTGAATCCCATTCTACCTTTTTCTATCACTGTAGGCTATTATCTTGATAGAAGCAGGTCTTTCTCTCATAGATCTGCAGAGTGGATTCAAACAGCCAACCTTTCAGTTACCAGCTGGGCACTTAACCATTTGCACCATCAGGGTTCTTTGCTGCTATGCATAGTCCTGCTTAAAGATTAGAACTGAGGTTAACAGGAAAGCTGGCAGGACAGCCCAGAGTAGGGATTCTCAAAGCACTGGCATGCCTGAGTCTCCAGGAAGACTTACTGAAATGCACATCCCCAGACGCCACCCCAGAGGCATGGGTTCAGTAAGTCTGTGGTAAAGGCCAGGAATCTGCCTTTTGAACAAGCACACCCAGGTATTCTGATGTTGTTAGTTGGTGTCAAGTTGCCAGATGCCGGACACAGGGTGACCCTATGCACAAGGGAACACAATGTTGCCCAGTCTGCCCTCATCCCCATGACTGAATGGGGATTGACCCATTAGCATCCATTGGCTGATTTTTAAAAGAAGATCCCCAGGCCTTTCTTCTTAGTCTGTCTTAGTCTGGAACAGCATCAAAGCAACACACAGATCTCCAATGACATATGGCTGCTGCACATGAAGCTCATCGACTGGCATCTAACAGGAGTCTCCACATGGAGGCAGGAATTCTACCACCAAATCACCACTGTCCTCCAGGCCAAAAGTAACATTAACATACGCTGGGCTTTAGAGTCAGGCAGTCAGATTCTGGCAGAGTAATTTTGGGCAAGTTACTGAAACTCTCAAACATCTGTTTTCTCACTCATGAAGGGCATGAACCTATGTGCTAGTGGATGGTGAGAAGAAAATGAGTTCATTTAAATTATGTGCTAATAAACTTTTGCTGATGATAATTAAAAAAAAGAATACAGCAGTACATTGACAAGGAGTTGCCTGAAAGCAGAGAATACCAGAAATAATTTACCTGTGTTTTTTGACTATGCAAAGGCATTCGACTGTTTGAATTTTACCAAAGTATGAGTAACATTGTGAAGAATGGGAATTCCAGAGCACTTAATTATGCTCATGTGGAATCTGTACATAAACCAAGAAGAAATTCAAACAGAACAAAGGAGATACTGCATAGTTTAAAATAAGGAAAGGTATATATTAGGATTGTATTCTTTCACCATATTTATTTAACCCTATACAGGGTTGCTATGAATCATAAACATCTCAACAGCAATTTAACAACAACATGTTGAACAAATAATCCAAGAAGTTGGACTAAATGAAGTCGAATGTGGCATCAGGATTGGAGAATGGTTCATAAACAACCAGCAATATGCATACAATACAACCTTTCTTGCTGAAAGTGAAGAGAATTAGAAACACTTTCTGATAAAGATCAAAGACTATTACAGTCTTCAGTATGGACTACACCTCAACATACAGAAAACAAAAACATTCACATCATAATAAGCAGAGGAAGTATTGACTTTGCCAAGGATTTCATTTTGCTTGATCCCACAATCTATATTCACTGATGCAGCAGCCAATGACATTTTACACTGGAAAACTCTGCTGCAAAAGACTTCTTTTAAGTGTTAAAGAGCAAAGATGTTACTTCGAGGACTAAGGTGCACGTGAACTGACTCAAATCATGGTATTTTCAACCACCTCATATGCATATGAAAGCTGGACAATAAATAGGAAGACTGGAGAAGAATTGATGCATTTGAATTATGCTGTGGCGAGATTTAATGATTTTGCCAGAAGAACAAACAAATCTATCTTGGAAGATGTACAGCCAGAATACTCCTCAGAAGCAGGGATGGCTAGACTTCATCTCATGTACTTTGGACATGCTAAAGGAGAGACCTGTTCCTGGAACAGAATATCATGCTTGGTAAAATAGAGAGCCAGTGAAAAAGAGGAAAACTCTCAGTGAAATGGATTGATGCAGTAATTGTACTCCATGGGAGAAAGATCAGGTTTTCTTCTCCTGTGACGATTTGTAGCATTGGAAACGCTACACAGGGTTGTTATGGGACACAATCGACTCAATGATAGTGAGGTTTTGGTTTTATATACATATCAAAATTGTTGGTGTTTTAGGTGCCATCAAGTCAGTTCTGACTCATAGTGACCCTAAGCACACAGAACAAAACACTGCCAGATCCTGAACAATCCTCATAATAGTTACATTTGAATCCATTGTTGTTGCCACTGTGTTAATCCGTTGTGTTAGAGGTCTTCCTCTTTTTCATTGACTCTCCACTTAAACAAACATGATATCCTTCTCCAAGGATTGATCTCTTCTGACAACATGTCCAAAGTACCAGAGGCAAAGTCTTGCCATCCTCGCTTCTAAGGAGTATTCTGTTTGTACTTCTTCTGAGACAGATTTATTTGTTCTTCTGGAAGTCAATGGTGCTTTCAATATTCTTTGCCAACAATTCAAATGCATCAATTCATCCCCGGGTCTTTTTTATTCTTTGTCCAGCTTTCTCATGCATATGAGATGATTAAAATTACCATGATTTAGGCCAGGCACACTTTAGTTCTCTAACTGATATATTTGCTCTTTATTACTTTACAGACATCTTTTGCAGCAGATTTGCCTAATGTAACATGTCATTTGATTTTTTGACTGCTACTTGCATGAGTACTGATTGTGGATCCAAGCAAAATGAAGTCATATATTTATGTTGTTGTTGTTTAATGCTGTCAAGTCAGTTGCAACTCATAGAGACCCTGTATAGGGTTTCTGAGGAGCTAGCTGGTGAGTTTGAACCACCGACCTTGCATTCAAACAGCCTTGTGATAGAGAGTGTATCCTACAATACCACACCATAACTCCAAATATATATATATATTGTTCTTATAGCCAGAGCTATAAAGCAAGATAAGGAAATGGGCTAATGTGCTGGACTGAAAGGTTGGTCTGAACCACAAGGTTAGCGGTTCAAGCTCACCAACTGCTTCTTGGAAACCCTATACAGGGTCACTATGGGTCAGCACTGACTTGTTGGCACTTAACAACAACAACCAATTGGCAAAGAAGAAGTAAAATTCTACTTCCAGATAAGAAAGGTGTGCAGCAAGGTTGTGTTCTTTTACCATACTTATTCAACATGTATACAGAGCAAAGAATCTGAGAAGCTGGGTTCTATGAATAAAAACGTGGCATCAGAATTTGAGGAAGACTCATTAACAACCTGCGATATGCAGATGATACAACCTTACTTGCTGAAAGTGAAGAAGACTTAAAACATTTACTGAGGAAGATCAAAGAGCACAGCCTTCAGTATGGATTGCATCTCAATGTAAAGAAAACAAAAATCCTCACCACTGGACCAATAAACAACATT
>NW_006408681.1:69596-72855 GCF_000296735.1 Chrysochloris asiatica
ATAGAAGAATTGATGCTTTTGAGTTATGGTGTTGGAGGAGAATATTGAAAGTGCCATGGGCTGCCAAAAGAACCAATAGATCTGTTTTGGAAGAAGTGTAACCAGAGTACTCCTTGGAGGCCAAGATGGCCAAACTTCGTCTCTCATACTTCAGACATATTGTCAGGAGCTACCAGTCGCTGGAGTAGAATATCATGTTTGGTAATGTGGAGGATCAGAGAAAAAGAGGAAGACTCCCAACGAGATGGATTGGCCAAGTGGCAGTATCGATGGACTCAAGCGTGGCAACAGTAGTGAGGTTGGCCCAGGATTGGGCAGTGTTTGGTTCTGCTGTACATAAGGTCGCTGTGAGTCAGGACCGACTCGATGGCACCTAACAACAACACAAATGATCCTATACTGAGAAATCCCCAAAGATTCAGCAAAAAAAAAAAAAAACCAAACTACTGTTGGCTGGCGCTTATCCAACAGTGCCACATCAGGACTCTTTTTTGTATTTAAAAAATGATTGGTTTAGGACACATCTTACACTGATAACATGTCACTAACATAACAAAAGTATTCCTATTCCTAAACGCTCTAGTGGGTGTGGGACTGTAAGATCAGCATTGAACTACTAAACACAAGTCAGCAGTTCAAATCTACCAGCTGCTCCTCAGAAACCCTACACAGGGTCCCTATAAGTCCAAACCAACTTGATGGTGCTTAACAACAACATTTCTCAGTGAGGTTATATTCACAAGCATAGGAGTTTAGGTTGTTAAGAAATTTTGAGTTGGTTCTGACTCATGTGACACTGTATAGGGTTTCTGAGCTATATAGAGTTTCCCAGGAGCTTTTCATTACCTGTCCAATGCTTATCTACAGAGACACAACAATGTTAACTGAGTTGAAGAATCTGATGCTCAGAGAGGCTAAAGTGTTCATTTAAATATTCTTGCATTCACCCTGAGATAGATAAAGCAATGCAAATCTATTGTTACCAGTTTTAAGACAAATACAAACTGATCAGGGCCATGCTATCTGCTTTTCCCAACACAGGAAAAACTCCAGATACCTCCCTTCCTTGAGGGATAACAGAAAGCAAACAATAGTTTCTGCAAAAAATATGAAATTGGAGTCACATCCTAATGGAAACAAATAACCAATGACTCAGGCTGGGATTCTGCTACAACCAGGACAGACCACATAGAGCCTCAAAGCCAACACCACCTATCACCACCTGTCACAAGGCCATCACCACCTTCTGCCACTCCAAGACACCAGTACTGCTACTAAGCCCCTCCCACCAGACCTGACACCACCACTCTCTCCTCCCGGTAAACATGGACTCTTGTTGTTAAGTGCAATTGAGTTCATTCACATTCGACCAAAATGTAATATCTTGACAGAAAAGTATGCTTCAGAATTTGTGTTAAAAATTATAGTTCCTCCCCCTTCCCATTCCTGGACAATTCAAATCTAAAACTAAATGGGGCAGAGCAAGGCATGTGCTTACCGTGAAGATAAGTCAGAGACCTAGTTAAAGGAGGAGATGGGACAGACAACCAGGTGATATTCTGACTCCGTTTGGGCAGTGGACCAGGATGGGAATAGCAACTGTAAACAGAGGATCTCACTCTAGATATTTCTGTGTTGCCTGATTTCTTTTTCTTGGCAATAAATACATAATCATGAACAGCTTGCATCACCTCTTTATTTTAATTAAAGATAAAACTAATAAGTGAAAAAGGAGAAAGGGAGAGTGGAAACTGAGGGGATCTTGTGTTGGGAATTCATGACCTTGAAGGATGAGCAAGCGGCAGTATCACTTAGAAACAGCAGTCCTGGTATCCGCAGGGATATGCATTTGTCTCAGCACCCACTCAGGCTTACACAACGGGCCTGGAGGTGGGGTTCCCCGGGTAGCTTCTCCAGCTTCCATTCCAAGTGCTTGGAGGTACACACCCACAAGTCCATCTGGCTCCTTTTCTGGGCCCTCTGAGTCAGGATATTCTTGTGTAATTTTGAAAATGTGCAAATTGCTCCTACAACCCTTGCCAGTCTTTGCTGCCATTTCCACAGGGCCTGGGGACAAAGGTGGGGAGTGAAAGTGGGATAGAGCCCCCGTGTGGTACAAATGGTTAACACAGTTAGTTGCTAACCAAAAGGTTGGAACTTCTTCGAGGCTCCCCCCCCCCCCCCCCCCCCCCCCCCCCACACACACACACAAGATGTACCTCTCTGGTAGTGTAGTGGTGGTTACAAATCGGGCTGCTAACCTCAAGGTCAGCAGTTTGAAACTACCAGCTGTTCCAAGGGAGACAGATGAGGCTTTCTGCTCCTAGAAAGATTTACAGTGTCAGAAACTGTGTGCAGAGTCACTATGAGTCAGAACCAACTCCACAGTACAAAGACGTTTGTATAACAACAATGAAGTACCTCAGAAGCAGCCTGGCATCCTACTTTCAAAAGATCAGGTTAGCCATTGAAAACTCTACAGAGCACAGGCCTACTCTGATACACATGTGGTCATCATGAACTGTAATTGACTCAAGGGCAACTGTTGGTGTTTGTTAGTTTACTTTTGCTTTTAAAGCCAGGGTGTCCTGTCTGGTTGTTCTTAGAAGTACAGGGCTTCATTCCTTCCTTAGCAAGGATCTTTCCAAGATATTTTTGCCAACTGCATTTTCTACCATTGTGTTCTAAAAAATGACTAAATGACTTTCACTTAAGCTATTGTGAGTGGCTTTCTAATTGAAGCAAGATAAATAACTATTATTGGCTGAGGGCCTATTGAGAGCCAGGTGCATTACCTTATTTGCTCTTTGCAACAACCCTGAGAGGTTGACGTTGCTAAGGAAACAAAGCAAACAAGCAAAACCTGCATGACTTTCCCAGGGTCATCCTCCATGTAAGACTCCAAACTGGATTTTATGGTACCAAAATCCAATTTGAGCTTTTTCAGTATGCCAAACTGCCTTTTTGGACTTTAACTTCATCTCTTGTTTGGCTCTGATCATTTGGGGTTTTCTAGTTTTCCAACATATTTTACTTGTGGCCAAAGGAAACTCTGTTTGACATTTAAATTTTTTTTTAAAAGGATTGTTTACTAGGTGCTGAGCAAAATGTTTGGCGCCTTTACTTAGATCATCTACTTTAATGCTGGTTGCATTCCATTAAATTGGTTCTAACTCATAGCAAGCCTGTGTAGGTTCCGAGGCTGCAGATCTTTCTTCTGTGGAACAACTGGTAGATTTGAACTGCTGACCTTGTGGTT
>NW_006408681.1:73220-80268 GCF_000296735.1 Chrysochloris asiatica
GACAGAAATGATACTGGAGATGGCATGATAGAATTTTACAAGACCAATGACTTTTTTATTGCAAATACCTTTGGACCTCATCAGACAAAATACAAAAAAAATCAAATTGACTACATCTGTGGGAAGAGATGAAGGAAAAGCTCCATATCATCAGCTAAAATTGGGCCAGTGGTAGATTGTGGAACAGACCATCAATTGCTCATATGCAAATTCAGGCTGAAGCTGAAGAAAATGGAAACAACTCGAGAACTAAAACATGACCTTGAACATTGTTGTTGTTTTCAAGGAGCAGCTGGAGAGTTGAACCACTGACCTTGCAGTTCAAACAACCACCGACCTTGTAGTTCAAATGACTTTGCAGTCTGACGCATTAGCCCACAGTGCTACACAAGGATCGGGCCATGAACCACCAAGTCAGCAGTTCGAAACTACCAGCTGTTTTGTGGGAGAAAGATGACGCTTTCTGTAAAGAACTTTAATTTATCTCACCTGAATTTAGAGATCATCTGAAGAACAGATTTAATGCATTAGACACTAATGACTGAAGGCCAGAAGAGTTGTGGGATGACATCAAGAACATCATACAGAAAGAAAGCAAAGTCATTAAGCAGACAAGAAAGAAGGAAAAGACCAAAATAGTAGTCAAAAGAGACTGAAATTTGCTAACCTACACAGAAATGCTAAAGCAAATGCAAGAAATGAGGACATAAAAGAGCTGAGCATAATATTAAAAGGGCAGCTCAAGAAGATAAAGTCAAGTACTATAATGAAATGTGAAAGACCTGGAGTTAGAATACCAAAAGGGAAGAAAATAGACAGTATTCCTCAAGTTGAAGGAACTGAAGACAAAATTCAAGCCTCGACTTGCAATATTAAGGATTCTGTGAGGCTTTCTGCTTCCGTAAAGATTTACAGCCTTGGAAACCCTATACAGGGTCACTAAGAGTTGTAACCATGACATACAACCACCACAACCTCCATGGACAAAATACAGAAAGCAACAAAAGAAGATGGAAGGAATATACGGAGTCACTGTACCAAAAAGAAATCATTGATATTTAAACATTTTAAGAGATAGCGTATGGTCAAGAGCCACTGGTACTGAAGGAAGAAGTCCAAATTGCACTGAAGGCATGGAAAAAGAACAAGGCTCCAGGAACTGATTGAATGCAAATTGAAATCTTTCAACTAACTGATGCAATACTGGAGGCACTCATTCATCAATGCCAAAAAAATTTGCAAGTTAGCTAGCTGGCCAACTGATTGGAAAAGATCCATATTTGTACCCATTTCAAAGAGCGGTGACCCAATGGAATGCAGAAATCATCAGACAATATCATTAATATCACATACAAGTAAAATTTTGCTTAAGATCTTTAAAAATGGCAGCAACAGTACATTAACAGGGTTCAAGCCAGATTCAGATGAGGACATGAAATGACAGATATCATTGCTGACTTCGGATATTGGCTGAAAGCATAGAATACCAGAAAGATGTTTACTTGTGTTTTATTGACTATGCAAAGGCTTTCAACCGTGTAGATCATGACAAGCTATGGATAACACTGTGAAAAATGGGTATTCCAGAACACGTAATTGTGCTCAATTGAGGAACCTCAAGAGGCAGATGTTCAAACAGAACAAGGGACCACTTTATGGCTTTAAATTAGGAAAGGTATGCACCAGGGTTGCTGTCAGCCCAATAGTGTAGTGAGTTATGAGCTGGACTGCTAATCACAAGGTCAGCAGTTGAAATGTATCATTCACTTTGTGGAAGAAAGATGTGGCTTTCTGCTCTTGTAAAGATTTGGTGGTTGGTGGTTATGTGCTGTGGAGTCGGTACCGACTCATAGCAACCCTGTACAGGGTTTCCGAGGCTGGAAACCTTTACAGCAGCAGAAAGCCTCATCTTTCTCCCACGGAACAGCTGGTAGTTTCGAACTGCTGACCATAAGGTTTGCAGCCCGATTCGTAACCATTATGCTACCAGAGGTCCTTACAGCCTGGGAAATCCTATATAATATCACTATGAGTCAGAACTGATTCACCAGCACACCCCCACGACCAGTCAATCTGTATGCTGTGGAAATAATTTGAGAAGTTGGATTATATGAAGGAAAACATAGCATCAGGATTGGAGGAAGACTCATTTACAACCTGTGGTATGCAGATGATACAACCTTGCTTGCTGAAAGTGAAGAGGACTTAAAACACTGATGCAGGTCAAAGACCACAACCACAGTATGGCTTGCACTTCAGTATAAAGAAAACAAAAATTCTCACCACTACACCAATGAATAGTATCAAGATAAATGGGAAAAAAAAGATTAAAGTTGTCAAAGACTTCATTTTACTTGGATCCTCTATCAACACTCATGGAAGTAGCAGTCAAGCAATCAAATGACATATCACTACAATCAGATCTACTGCACAAGATCTCTTTACTGTGTTCAAGAGCAAAGATATCTGTTTGTGGACTATGGTATGCGTGACCCAAGCCATGGTATTTTCAATAGCATGTGAAAGTTGGGCAATGGCAAGATCATACAAGAATTAATGCATTTGAGTTATGGTGTTGGAGAAGAATATTAAAAGTGCCATGTACTGACAGGAGAATAAACAAGTCTGTGTTGGAAGAGGTACAGCCAGAATACTCCTTAGAAACCAGTACGGCAAGACGTCTCTGATACTTGGGACATATTATCAGGCGGGACCTGTCCCTGGAGAAGGACATTATGCTTAGTAAAACAAAGGATTAGCAAAAAAGATCCCCCATGAGATGGATTGGCACAGTGGCAGCAGCAGTGGTTTCAAGCAACTGTGAGGATGGCACAGAACTGGGCAGTTTTTCATCCTAATGTACATAAATAAGGTCACTATGATTCGGAACCTACTCATAGCACCTAACAACGGCAACAAGCATAGATATCAGGATTAGAATTCCACTCATATGGCAGAGATTCCAAAAGTTACTGCAAGAATTCCATTATCTTTTCATTTCATTTTTCTATGAAATTTTTGAAGTTCCCTTGTGGATTTTGGGGAGACACAATTCAACCAAAATTGAAGGAATGTTCTCACTGAATTTTACAGATTTGTTGACCAAATGTATATTTTTAAAATACCTGGCACATAGTAGGTGCTCAACAAATACTCATTTCCTTTTTCCTTTCTGTTTATGTTCTAGGTGTGGGACAAGATGGGAGAGCTCCCAGAAGCACAGACAATGAGATTTATAGACTATTGATGAAAGCCCCTCACTGAGAAAATGATTTGGAGTGGTAAGATGGTAGACAGAACAAAAACCTTCATTTTCCTAGACCTCCCCTTCCCTTTTGACACCATCATTATCACAAAATTCAACCAAGCCAGGAGCCTATTAGTTTTGTTCACCTTTATAAACTTCCTCACCACTGGTCACAGAATGTATTTGAAAACCTTTGTTGAATGAATGAATACCACTCTCCTCTTGGAACCAAGAAGAGTTTGAAGTCATGATACTTTTTCTACATCTAGGGTAAAACCATCTACCCTTGGCTCCCTGCCCTGCTTGATCAAAGCTCAGGGATGAATCACCAGCTTGGTTTGGAGCCCAGCTCCTCAGCTGATGTGCTGCACAAATGTCACATGGCACAGACTGCAGGCCCAGCAAAACGGACAGTGAGAAAGGCCTGGACTGGGAGTCAGGGACCTAGGCTCTCTTATGTTTTGGCCTCTTCCCCTTTCTGTACCTTACTGTCCTTACTAGATGAGCTCTGGACACAGGACTTTAAACAGTAGAAAGATAAGCAAAGGGGAATGTGAATTCAAGAGCAGTGGAAATTGTTGCTCCAAATTGGTGTGTGTCTACCTTCAGCAAGAGTTCAGAACTAGCTACCAGAGAGGAAGAGCTAGCTCTTACTGAACACACTCATGTGCCATTGCTGTGATAGTGACTTACTTTTTTTATAACTTTATTTTTTTTAATTAAAAAAATTTCTTTTAAAGATTATCAGCTTTACATTGAACAAATCATACACTTTGTTTCATCTCAATGACTCAATGGCACTTAACAAAAACAATGGAATAGATGATCATAAGGAGCTAACTCTCATGGGAAGAGCATTCTGGGATATAATAAAGGTATTCGAGGGCACAGGACATTAAAGTATATGCTATTATGTGGGGGCAGATGGTGAGTAAAACAATATGTCCAATATGGTAGCCATTAGCCACCTGGGATTACTGAACACTTGAAAGTGGCTAGTCTGAACTGAGATGTGCTGTAAATATAGAATACACACTGCATTTCAAAGACCGAGTACTAAAAATCAGATGAATACGAAGAAAGAAAACAGTAAAATACTTCAATATTTTTATATGAAGGGGCTTCAAAAAGTTCACAGAAAAATAGAATTTAAAGATAATGAAAATTTCCACAAACTTTTTGAAGCTCTCTTACATTGGTTATATGCTGAAATGATGGCAGCATTAATTTCACCCATTTCTTTTTGCTTTTGGTGGAACTATAAGAAAATTTTTAATTACTTATGTGACTCTCATCAGATTCTATGGGATAGCCTGTCTAGACAACCCCTATTCTTTCTAATGTGCATTTTTTTTTCTCTCTCTTTGCTTTTTTCCCAGCATCTAGAGTTTATCCATTTCTTTTCTTTTTCCTTAAATACAGCTTTCTTTATCTTAAGGGGAGATACTGTTTATAAGGCATTTTGAAAGATGGTAAAGAGCCTCAGGAGTATCTGTACATAACAATACTTGCTTTGTAGTTTCCATATTCAAAAAGAACTAATGAGATGAATGTTGAAATCTTCCTGGGTCTCTTCACTTCTGAAATTACCATCAGAACATATCCTTTTACATTCCTGAAGTTTCCATGGAAGCTCAGGTTCTCTGGACTCCTTGCTTCCTGAGATAATACCAGTTACACTTTTACAGATCTGGAAGTGATTTTCCATTCACCTTTGGATTCTCTTTTTTTCTTTTCCTTGTGTCTGAGAAGTGACACATTGGAGTAGGGCTCCTGAAAATGTATCTTGATTTTCCTTCATTTACCAGACCTTTAAGTTGCTTCTCCTTACCCTTCACTGGGCAATGCCCAGTGTCTAATGTCTAATGAATGGAACATTTATTCTTTTTTTCATTTTGTTTTCAGATGAAAACCCAGAGCACTGACATTATTTGAGGGGAAGGAGAGATAGGGTTTGAATTGGCACATTACAATGCTGTAGTTTAGTTACTATAATACGGCTTCAGAGTTCTCTGGGTGGTACAAACTGTTATTGTGCTTGGCCTGGTATGGTGCTCTAGGATAAGCACTTGACTGCTAGCCATAAGGTCGGTGGTTCAAATCCACTAGCCACTCCTTGGAAATCCTATACAGGGTCGCTATGAGTCAGAATGGGGTCCATGGCACTTAACAACCACAACAGTAACCACAAGGTTAGAGGTTCAAGTTCACTTGAGGCACCTCGGACAACAGGTCTGGTGACCTACTTCCAAAAATGCAGACATTGAAAACCCTGTGGAGCATAATTCTACGCTGACACACATGAAGTTGTCATGAGTCAGAATCGACTCCATGGTGTGTGTGTGTGTGTGTGTGTGTAATCCAGCTGTACCGGGAGGGTACAGCTTATCTTGATGTTATTTACTGGCCCAGTGGTATATGGATTTTTGTTTTCTTTACACTGAGGTACAGTTGAGCCTCAGTAAATTAAATAGGCCACTTTGAACTGAGCTAAACAGAGTGAGCAGTGGAGGAGTGGAGTGACTGGCCTGGGGGAGAATTCACTTCTAATCTGGTCCTCTCATCCACATAGAGGTACTGCCAGAAGCTACTCAGAGGAATGTTGTTGTTGTTGTCAAATACTGTGGAGTCAGTTACAACCTATAGTGACCCTGTATAGGGTTTCTGAGGAGCAACTGGTGAGCTTGAACCACCAACCTTGCCGTTCAAATGGCTTTGCAGCCTGGTGCATTAACCCACAGCACCACACCAGGACTCTGCATTCATAAGGACAGGAAAGGTATAATTCCTTCCTGTCTGGTGTGTCAGGTGCTGGGGAGACAGGAACAAGTAAGGCACCAACCCTTCCTTCAGGGGTTTCCATAGCTGGTGAGGGTACAGACAAGATCACCATCATAATACTGTGTGCTACATCCCCACTAACCTTAGAAGAATTGATGTATTTATTTGAGTTACGGTATTGGAAGGGAATATTAAAAGTACCATGGACTGCCAGAAGAACAAATCTGTGTTGGAAGACGTACAGAACGTTCCTTAGAGCCAGGATAGCGAGACTTTGTCTCTTATACTTTGGACATATTATCAGGAGGGACCAGTACCTGGAAAAGAACATCATAGTTGGTAAAGTGGAGGGTCAGTGAAAAAGAGGAAGAGACGGATGGTAATAGTGGCAGCAGCAATGGGCTCAAGTGTACTAATGATTGTGAGGTTAGTGAGGATGGGGCAGTGTTTCGTTATGTTGTGCATAAGGCTGCTATGAGTCAGAACCAACTTGATGGCACCTAAAAACAACAACAGCAAACCTCCAGGTAATGTATAATGATATGTTCCATCAACAAAAAACTCAAACCCACTGCTATTGAGTTGACTCTGATTCTGAGACTATAAATCTTAATATTTTCTTCCTCAGAGCAGTTAGGGGGTTTGAACCACCATCTTTGTGGTTAGCAGCTCCAGCTTAACCCACATCCAAGTCAGGACAAGAGTAGCAGGGAGTTGACTTTTTACTAGACGGTCAAAGGAGGTAGGGACAGAGAAAGAGCACTTGAGAAAACACAGGTCTTAAACTTTTCCAAGACGGAATTAATTTTGCTTTGAATTTTTTTTTGTTGAAACTATGTATGTTTAGTAATGGAAACCATTTTGAATGAAATAAAAAAAAATTAGGAGGAATTATGGATTTTGATATGATTAGTGGCACACAATACGTCTCAAAACATCTGATAAGGCCTGTTTCTCCAGATTCATACAACTATAAAAGCCTCCACCAGATGGCAGTATGCCCTAAAAATGGGATCTGAG
>NW_006408681.1:80935-82287 GCF_000296735.1 Chrysochloris asiatica
ACTGGCACAGTGGCAGCAGCAATGGGCGAAGTGTAACAACTGTGAGGGTGGCTCAGGACCAGGCAGTGTTTCCTTCTGTTGTGTGTACAGTGGCTATGAGTCAGAACAACTCGATGGTACATATCAACAACATAGTAATGGCAATGGGTTCACTCCAGTTTGACCCCCTGCTGAGATTTTTTTTTTTTTTTCTCCTCCCCATCCCAGATATACTGAATCAGTATCTACATTTTAACAAGATCCCCAGCTGATTTGGGGGATACAAAAGAAACACCTGTTAGGTGCCTTTGAGTTGGCTCTAATAGAAATCCTGTATAGGGTTTCTCAGGCTGTAAATTTTTAAAGGAACAGAAAGCTTCATCTTTCTCCCTTGAAATGGCTAGTGGACTCGAACTGCCAACCTTGTGGTTAGAAGCCCAGCGCTTATCCTACAGAGCCACAATGCTCCAATAAGTACCACCTAGGCAATCTATCCACCACTTGTCTGTCAGTTTGTCGTACAGTGGTGGCTTGTGAGATGCTGATTCTGAAAACCATGCCACCTGTATTTTAAGTACCACCAGGGTCACCCATGGTGGACAGGTTTCAGATGAGCTTCCAGACAAAGACAGACTAGGTAGAAGGAGTGACAAACTACTTCAGAATATTTAGTCACTGAAAACCTTATGAATAGCAGAGAAACACTGTCAGATGTAGTGCTGGAAAATGAGCCCCTCAGGTTGGAAGGCACTCGAAATGCAACTGGGGAAGAGCTACCTCCTAAAAGTAGAGTTGACTATGATGATGTGAATGGAGTAAACCCATGGTAGAAAAGCCATGGACCTTCATTTGATGATAGGGCACAACTCAAAATGAAAAGAAACAGCTGTAAATATCCACTGAAAATTGGAACATGAAATGTATGCAGTATGAATCTGGGAAAATTGGAAGTTGTCAAAAATAAAATGGGATGCATAAACATTGATATCTTAGACATCAGTGAGCTGAAATGGACTGGTGTTGGCCATTTTGAATCTGATGACTACATGGTTTACTATACCTAAAATGACAAATTGAAGAGGAATAGTGTTGCATGAATTGTCAAAAAGAACATATCCAGATCAGTCATGAGGCACAACCCTGTCTATGATAGGATAATACCCATGTGCCTACAGGAAAGCCCAGTTAATAGCACTATTATTCAAATTTACGCACCGACCACTAAAGCCAATGAGGATGAAATAGAAGAATTCTACCAACTTCTTCAATCTGAAATCAATCAAACAGGCAAACAAGAAGTATTGATCATTACTGGTGATTGGAATGCAAAGGTTGGGAGCAAAGAGGAAGGATCAGTAGTTGGAAAATAAGGC
>NW_006408681.1:86338-99777 GCF_000296735.1 Chrysochloris asiatica
GGTTGAACTAGAATGAATCGGTTCAAAACCTTGCCCTGCACAATGGCTAAGTATTCAGCTGTTAACAGAAAGGTTGGTAGTTTGAATCCAGCATCAGCTCTATGGGAGAAAAGACCCAGCAATCTGTACCCATAACAATTTCCGCTAAGAGGACCTCATTAGGCAGTTTTACGCTGTCATTTGTTGTTGTTAAATATCATCGAGTCAATTCTGACTCATTGTGACCCTGTATAGGGTTTCTGAGGAGCAGCTGGTGGGTTTGAACCACTGATATTGTGGTTTGAAGTCCAATGCTTATCCTACAGCGCCACACCAAAAATTCACTCTGTCATATAGGGTTATTATTAAGTCAGAATCAACTCAAAGGCATACAGCAATATAGTACACGTAACTGTGTCAGAGGGAGGGAGGGAAGACGGGGTGAGAACCTAGAGGTGCCCAGCAACCAGGGGCCTTGTGTGACCTAAACCACAAGTTTGTTCTTTATACCCTTTGTGGAGCGTGCTGAAGGATTTAAAAGTCCTGTATCTGGAGATTTGACATAATCAGATTTTCATTTACGAAGTCCACTGACAGGAATGTGGAAGACAGGTCAGATACAAACCTAAAAGACAGCACTGGGAAACCGCAAGAGGAATGGTCTCTGAGACAGACAGGCTAAGATGATTTGCCTTCTGTCACAGCAGACCCTGGGGTGGACCATGATCCCCACCCTCTCCTTGAGTGTGGCAGGCTTACTTCTGGTGTGGCGCTGTGGGCTAATGCGTCACATTGCAAAGTTGTTTGAACTGCAAGGCTGATGGCTCAAGCTCACCAGCTGCTCCTTGGAAACCCCTATACAGAGTCGCTATGGGTCGGAATCAAGTTGATGGTACTCAACAACAGCAACAACAGAATATAACAAAGGTTGGAGGACTTTGTAGATTTAATTATCATCGCTAAATCAGGTTTTTTATTTATGCAGAGAATATACTGGATGGCCTGGTCTTATCAGGGAAAAAGCCCTTAAAAGAGAGTCTGGGCTGTCCTTAAAAAGTCCCACTCTTCTTGCTGGCTAGATAATCGATGAGGCTGGAGAAGCCAGGTGGCCTCTAGGAACAGAGGGCAGCCTCTGGCTAACAGCAAAGCCGAGCCCTCAGTCATGCATCCACAAGGAAATGATTCTGCCTACAATCTGAGGGGGCTTGGAAGCAGATTCTTCTCCAGTTGAGTTTCCATATGAGAATGCAACCTGGTGCACATCTTGCCAATGCCTGTGAGATTGTGAGCAGAGGACCTAGCTAAGCTATAGCTGTACTCTTGGCCCATGAAAACTGTTAAGATAACAAAAGTGTGTTGCTTCAAACTACAAATTTTGCAGCAATTTGGTTAAGGGCCAACAGAAAACTCAGGCATTGCCCAAGGCTGCTGGTACCACCTGGGGAACAGTTAGGGAGCAAGAGTAGGTAATAATTACGTTATTAAATGCAGTTGAGAGGTTTCTGAGTCATAGTGAACCTGTGTAAGGTTTCCAAGGAGTGGATGGTAAGTTTGAACCACCAACCTTGCAGTCTAAACTGACCTTACAATCCAGAGCTTTACAGCTAGCATTTATGGACTGTCAGTGCCAGACACTGTACTAAGATTTTATATAGCTGATTTAGCCATAGCAGTAAATAGTTAATTGCCCATTGAGCAAAGGAGGCCCCTCTTGAAAGAAGTGGGCAGGTCAACCCATATTTAGCAGCATATAATCCTTATTCCTTTCTCCCCAGGTCCAATAAACAATACCCAATCAAAAAGCATGTGACCTTTGCTTTAGAAATTCCAGAATCTGCGGACCCTTAATCAAGGACTTTATTCCTTTACTTACTGCCAGCTGGATTGTAGCAAGTACCATGGAACCTACTGAATTCTATGTACCAAGCAGAAAGAAATGAGCCTCACAGCCTGTTACGTTTTCCATGACAAGACTCTCTGTAAAGGGCAGGCAGGAAATACTCCAATGCTGTTTTCATTACTCCAAGATTTAGTTTTATTTAAACCAGCACACGGTACAGAACTAAAACACTGTTTCACCTTTTATCTACACACATAACAACTTTCATTTCCAGCATCTCAATCCTCTTTTGAATGGCAATGCAGAGTATGGCCATGTGACTTATTTGGGAAATACAAACTGTAATGATGATCACCACCAACATGCACAGCTTTTCTAACAGATCATTTTCTATCACCATGATTGCAGAACAGAAAACGAGATGGCCTTAACTTGTAAAGTCATTTTCTTTACTCTATTGGCAGCATTCTTATGAAACAACACAGCACAAAGAACAAGACACTTTAAAGTTCTGTAATAAATTGAGTCAATGAAAAGAATTTCAATGACACTGAGAGCACCACTTTACAGAACATCATGAAATTAAAATTATGGCATGTATACATTAAGGAGTCATGGTGTAGTGATGTGGGTTAATGCACCACACTGCAAAGCCATCTGAACTGCAAGGTCGGCAGTTCAAGCTCACCAGCTGCTTCTCGGAAACCCTATACAGGGTCGCTATGGGTTGGAATCCACTCGACGGCACTTAACAACAACAAATATACATAAAGCCAACTTGTTAAAGAGCAACTAATGGTTTCAGATTTTCTGTAGACAACACTTGTAACCCTGCATAATTCCACATGCATTTTCCTCTTGTAAGCAGAGGAAAAACCGAAAACAAAACAAACAAAAAAACAAAAGAAAAAAAACCTCAAGGTCTGGGAAACTTTTATAACATTTCATAAAGTTACAGAACAATTACTGATCAAGCCTCATGTATTAAGTGACAAAGTATTTTTACAGGAGAACCCAGAAGCATGACACATTCATTTAAAGTAGGCAGGGCAAACCACTCAGAAAGTAACGATGATTATATTCCACATATGACATGGTATCATCTTTGCCAATCTTTTTAAGAGTTTCATTTGTAAAAAAAGAGGACCAAAATTCTAATGTTTACCCAGAAGGAACTACTTAATCTCACTGCCCTCACATGAAACCTCAATTACTGGTAACTGCACACTTTAATCAACATTTGTCTTCTCCAAAGGTTATGCAGTAAAATAACCAAGATCAGACTTTAAAACTTGAGTTCCCTAATCATTACCAATCAACGCTGAACTTGTATTGAACTCAGAAAATGGTCATGATTTACTCCACAATAAAAAGCTATGGACTATCACTACTTTTATATGGAAACCTATTTATATACAGAAATAGTCCTCTCTCTACCAAGTGGCTGAATGAGCCTCCCCTCCCCTGCAGAGGGCCATTTATCTGCTAAAATCAAATCATAGTTGCCAACAAAATAGGATTTATCATAACAGTTTGCTTGCTTGTTCATTCACTCAGCAAACATTTACAGAGTGACTATTACATGCCAGTCTCCGTTTTAGGAGCCTGAGATAAAACAATGGATAAGAAAATTCCATCCTTTTAGATCTTCTATTTATCTCAGATTGGCAGTAAGAATGAGTCCTTGGGCAGTGCAAATCGTTAATATGCTCAGCTAACCAAAATGTTAGAGGATTGAGTCTATCCAGAGATATACCTCAGGAGGAAGGCCTGGTGATCTATCTACTTTAGAAAAATGATTCATTGAATAAATCCAATGGAGCACAGTTCTACTCTGGCATATATACTTGGGTTGCCATGAGTTGCAGCTGACTCAAGGGCAACTTTCTGCCTTGGGCAATAAAATAAATAAACCAAACAATGAACCTATTAAAAAGGGAGTTAAAAGAATTCTATTATAAGAAGTGAGCTGATTCTCACCAGACCAAGGACCACAAATGGCACACATCCAGAGAGAAGAGGATACTCAGTAAATAAGTAGTTTCCACAAATAAGACATAAATATACCAACACCACCCACCATACACTTGGCTGTTTCTATCTTTCTCATAGTACAAAGTAGGAGGAAGCATTTTAGAAACATTAATGCCCACCCTCCCACGTTCCAGCAAGGCTGACTCCGTGAGGGACTGTTATTTGAATCTGGAAGGAGATGATGACTTTGTGGCCAGGAGAAGACAGCAGTCAATGCAGGTTGTCTGTTCATCCAAGGTCATTGCTGCCCACTCTCACAATGACCTTGTTCCATCAGACTCTGAAGAACGAATCTGTACTTAAAAATCCAGTTTATTTAAAAGTATGCAAACATTAGTCACACCTATGTCTGAATCTTACTGTTAGAATGGGTAGCTTTTCAAAAGGACAACGGGAGTCCCCTTTCTCTTCAGATGCAGGGCTTGCAACAACCTTTGAAGGTGCATTTTAAATGCTGCGTATATGTGAGGAGCAGGTCCATCATCACTTTTAAATGAGTTTCAAGGGTGGGTTTGTGACCGTCCCAAAGCTTAAGAGCCTCTACTTTAAGACTTAAAGTCTCTGCTTGTCTTTTAGTAAATTAAACATGCAACTGGAGTTCTGTTTTCAGAAGGATCCGTCCAATTCCCAGCTGTAACACTTGTCATGAGTCTGGTTTAAGCTTTGTAAAGACATCAGCTGGAAATAAAGATGGTAACCCCGAGATGGTCCTTCAAGATCTGGCATTCCTTTTTGATAAGACAGTGAATGACTCCTCTCCTTCAGAAAACTGGCTCCTTGAACGGAGTTCTTTCAAGCCAGAGACTCACAGTGGATGAAGAGTTAACTTTCCTAATAAGACTTTTTTTTTTTTTTTTTTTAACCAAACTGAACTCTATGGCCAGGCAACCATATCAGCCTTTTGATCCACTACTGTGGCTTACAGACAACTCTACTGTATCCCACTGTCTTGTCCTCCCCACCTTATGCAGGATAATGAATAAAAGACAACTGGAACTCTTAGAACATTAAGAAGATCATCCACCACTGGGATAAAACTGTTAACTAGACTCTCAAAACCATCACTTAACAAAAGTTATGGAAGAAAGAAAAACAATATGGCGCCTCTCAGGATCCTGGAGCATTTGCTGGAAGTTTTCTGGCAGAACTTTTACTTAGCTTCTTTTCACCTCTAAACACTTGTGTCTGTCCCCCACTCTCTTTTACTAGTCTCTGAACTCCTCAAAGATAGGGGACTGCGGTGTGCTTATCTGCACAGCCAGTGACCGGTGTGCTATTTGAGACATCATAGATCCTACTGGAGTTTAAAGGGCAGGAATGTAAAAATGGGCTGCGGCAGAGGTCAAGGACCCCAACTGTATTCACCCTGATAACAGGATCACCCACAATGGGGCTAATTAGGATTAGGAACTTGAATTCCCTAATGGTTACCAACCAACCAACACTGAATTTATATTGAACTTGGAAAATGGTCACAACTTACTCCACTGTAAAAAGCTAAAGACTATCAATCACTGCTTTTAAGTGGAAATGTATTTACAGAAATTGTCCTTTCTCCAAGAGGCTGAATGAGCCTCCACACCCTGCAGAGGACCTGGTCTTCTAAAATAATGTACTCATTTTTATCACTTCACAATACAAATAAAAGGCAATCCATGGAGAAGATGAGACAATGTTTTTTATAGTTCACATTCTAGAAAAATACATTCCATAAATCTTTTCTAATGATAAAAGACCAGTGTAAATAATGGTGATGGAAAATCTCAGACACAAGAATATAAAAATGTCACACAATCAATTATTTTTGTTTGTTACTGCCATTTCAATGCCACACTATAATTCAACAGTAATAAAGATCAGGCCATAGAGAATACATTAAAACAGTGATTGCACCTTTGGTATTGATCATCAACCTTCCCCCTCTCTCAGAAACTATCACAAAAGCAGAAATAAATCGGCTTTTCTGAATATTCTTAAAGGTGGGCATCAGCATATACATTTCTTGTTCTTCATAAAACGGCTATCAGACTAGGTAAACAACTGTTCCTAAGGGTCCAAAGTAAACTTTTGAGGTTCCTGAGGATTATTCACGTTAGCAATGTGTTCATTTTTTTTTAAGAATAAAAAAATGGGAGGCCCACAGATGTAATTTTAACGAACTTTGTATAAGACGTAAACACACAACACAAGGGGACTTCAAAAAGTTCATGGAAAAAATCCCGTATGTTTTCATTCCATTTTTCTATGAATTTTTTGAAGTCCGACTATATTTCCATGGTCAGAATTGGATAAGATTTTTAGCATATCCTGAGTTGGGCTCAATGTTCCTCCCAAGTGGCCTCAATTCTGACACGGTATGAGTCTAAATTAAAATGTATTTTTTAAAGTTGCATTTAAGTATAAATAAAATACTGCTAAGTTGTTCAAAGGAGCTCTGGTAGCGTAGTGGTTACAAATCGGGCTGCAAACCTTAAGGTCAGCAGTTCAAAACTACCAGGCGCCTCGTGGGAGAAAGATGAGGCTTTCTACTCCAGTCAAGATTTACAGCCTTGGAAACCCTGTACAGGGTCGCTATGGGTCGGAATCGACCTGACTCGACAGCACTTAACAACAACAAAGCTGTTTAAACTCCAAGCACATCAAAGGGGAAAAGTCATTTAGGTGCTCTGATCATACTAGGCAAAGGTGTCCCTCACTTTGAACATGTACTGTTACTGTGTTTCAGTTAAATCCTATTTCAAATGTCTTTGACCACAGAGAAAAGCACTATGACAGCCCTTTGGCAGTGACTGATTTAAGTCCTTCAGTATGTTTACAGTTCCGCACTGGGGTCTTGTTGAAGCATTCTTACCCATTTTATCTTCACGATGGTATGAATCAAATATCCTTTAGACTTTATCTCATATCTCACCAAGTTTTCCATCACAGCAGTGTTTGGGCCTGCTGCCCTTTAAACCAGAGTGCAACGAACAGCGGTCAGAGAATTTCAATTAGCCAAACGTTAACAGGCGCCTGACGTACAAGAACCACAGCATCGATATTATAGCTGACCCTTGAACAACTGTATGAGATGAGCTGCCTGCACCTGGGAAAGCCGATTCAGGGTTACTGTGTGTCAGAAGGGACTCCGTGGCAGTGGGCTCGAGTGTTGTGATGCTAATCCCCTCTCCAGTCAGTGCTAGTCTCTTACCCTCCCAGCGCCCCCCAGCTGGCCTCGCAAATTGCTCATGTGGAGAAGATTAGTATCAAAAGGCATTGGAGCAAGTACTCACCAACATGTGAGCTGAATGCAATGTTCGTGTTGCTGCTGTTAAGTGCTGTCAAGTCAATTCTGACTCATAGCGACCATATTATGTAGGATTTCCAAGGAGTAGCTGGTGGGTTTGAACTGTCGACCTTATGGTTTGTCCAGTGCTTATCCTACAGTGCCACACCAAGACCCCCTATATTTACGGCATGCCTATTACACAAAGTAGCATGAGTTAAAAAAAACCCAGGTATTATTAGTGGGCCCATGGTTCAAGCTCTTTTTGTTCAGGGGTCAACTGTAAACTCTAAGTGCATTTTCTAATGTGTAAGAGGTTGGTGTCCCTAACCCCATGTTGTTCAAGTGTCAACTGTATTTTTAACTTAGGTCACTACCAAGAATAAGTTGACCTATAGTCCACAGTTAGCAAGTGAAAAGGTTTTCTCATGTAACAGTTATTAGCGGCACATGGGAGTTTCACATTTAATTGCATCCCGATATGTTTGTCATTTCATAAAATTAAAACAAAACCTTCCAAAGTCCTTGCTTTCTAGTAGTTCTGAGTTTCACTGACAACATCTGATTAGCCAAAACTTGAGAAGAACTATTACTCTTTTATTTTGACTACTCCTTGCACTTTTCATTTGATGAGGAGATATATACACAAGGGGGCTTAAACATTTTCATGGAAAAATGGAATTGAAAGATAATGGAATTTTTCCAGGAATTATTGAAAGCCAACTCATGTATACACTTGCTGTGGTTTCTCCAACTTGTTTCCCGTAGAAAATTAATGAGCTGTTTTTCAGGACATTCTTTCAAACATCATTTTCATCAGGAACTCAGTAAGATGTACCCAATGTCTCTACCAAGAATCATTTGCTGCAAACCACTGTGAATCTGACACTTCCTTCAGCCAAAACAAATCCCATGTCACAGAAGTTACTGGTATGAAGTTCAAGGAAAAAAAACAAAACAAAAAAAAACATCAGCACGAAGAATCCATAAGTCTCTGCCGGACATTCTTCTCTCCATTGTTTGTAATAGTTTCACTGGGTAGGTTCAGATCTGTCAAAATTGAAAACAAGCATTTATGACAGAAGGCTACATCTGTGCACCGCAAGAACATGAGCACTAATCAACGATTCTTAGAGAGAGCCATCGTATCCTTTGCTTGACCACATTTAGCTTCATAGCCAAATTTCCAACCATGGTGAAACTAGCTCAAGGAAACAATTAAATAGATTAACTTTCAGTCAGTTGTGCAAGAGACAGAGACAGAGAGACAAGAGGAAGAGTGATACAGAGAGAAAAGTCAGGACAAGACAAAAATAGGTGAGAGAGACCACAAGCAAGAGGGCTAGAGCTAGAAGCAGAGATGAGATAGAGACTGAATGAGGTGGAAGTGGGAACAATCAGAAAACCCACAGACTCCTTCTTTCTTTGTAAACTTGGGACAGCACTAGTTCTTTTTCCCTCTCTCCCAATATGGAGGGATTTCTCCCAAGACCATGCTAGGAAAATGGTTTAACAATGGCAGATGGGGTAAATAGTTTCAGTCACTCTTAAAAAGTAGTTGTAATGGCACTTTGGGGGCTGCCTACCTTGGATGTCTGCCGTCTGGTTTTCCTGCTCCTCTCCCATCGTGTTTACAGCAGGTTTGGGAATTCTGCCATCAACAACGTCCATCTTGATCATGCCAAGATTGGTCAATAGTAGCATTGGGTCGATTCCCTGACCATTGCTTTTGATATTTTCCAGTATCTTAAGACACTTGTAGGACTTGAGTTCACTTATATTCTCTTCCAGGAAAAGGTTGTAGAGGCTTAAATCATTGTACCCTTCAGACTTGAAATGTAGAACATCAAATGTGGGCAGGATCTCATACACTTTGAGAACATCTGTCTTCTGTCGAAATGGAACAAACAATGTATAGACAACCATAGGCGCCAGCAGACCATAGACCATCAGGTTAATGAAGCTGAGAAGCTGGAAGATGCCCACGGCGATGAGTTTGCACTGGAATTTATCAGGGACAGTGCTGTCATTCTTCAGGATCCCCGACTTGATGCTACAGACAAACTCATCTGATAATGACGAGAGGCTGAAGTAATAGCCCAGATAGACACATGCTAACAGTATAATCGTGAGTGTTAGTGCACGGCAGCTGAGGTACTTGACTATTAAATTAAACGAGTTTTTCTTTGTCTTCAAGTACTGTTCCACAATTGGGTACTTGAAGTGACTTTCAGATATTTCCCACAAACTAAAAAGGAAGTAAAAACAAACTCTAATCAAGACCATCACATATTAAAAGCATAAACACATTCAATAATGTTGTTGTTAAGTGCCATCGAGTTGGTGCTGACCCATAGCAACCTGGTATATGTATCTGAGGAGCCCCTGGTGAACTTGAACTGCTGACCTTGCATTCAAAACAACTTTGCAGTCCAGTGCATTAACCCAGAGCATTATGCCAGATTGCCAGGGCATTCAATAATGCAACAAACAATTCTCAAAGTCTTCCTTCCCACACTACTCTACCTGTAACTTCACTGGAGTCCTAGGGAATAAAATTAGGCTTAAGCCTTTTGTGACCTGTGGGATATACAGAGACCACCTACATTTTCTGCCTCTGGGGTTTACTGGGAACCTGGTATCCCATTTTTAGTGCATGCTGCTATCTGATGGAGGCTCTGTACAACTGCATGAATCTGAAGAAATGGGCTTCATTCCATCAACTCCTGCACCAGAGACCTCTGGGACCTATGTGTGCCACTGGTGGTGTTGGTGGTGGTAGTGATTATGTGCCGTGGAATCAGTTCTGACTCATGGCAACCTTGGCTTGGGTTTCCAAGGCTGAAAATCTTTATAGATCAGAAAGCCACATCTTTCTCCCACAGAGCGGCTAGTAGTTTTGAACTGCTGGCCTTGCAGTTAGCAGCACAACTCTTAACCTACTGTGCTACCAGGATTCCCTATTATATGAGCATCATAATATCTCAAAAATGTTTGTTTTTTGCCATTTCATTGGAAATGCATGCCATTACTGAAAATGCAAGGTTTCAAAGAATCAAAGCAGAAAATAATTTGGTCTTAAAATTAAGTTAATGAAAAAAAGAGAGAAGAGAAGAAAGAGAAAGAGAGAAAAAAAGCAGAAGGAAAAGCAATAATTAACTACTTTTTCACTTAGTATTTTAGAGTGTATTTAGTGAAATCACTACCCATCTGTCCACTGGTTCACTATGGTGGCTTGTGTGTTACTGTGATGTATGAAGCTGCACCACTAGTATTTAAAGTACCAGCAGGGCCACCTGTAGATAGGTTTCAGCAGAGCTCTCAGGCTAAGACAGAGTAGGAGGGAAGGCCAGACAATCAGCTTCTAAAAATTAAGCAATGAAAACTGTATGAATCATAACAGGGTTGCTATGAGCCAGAACTGAGTTGGCAGCCCTTAACAACATAATAAAAGCATTTGGTTGATAATGCTGTTTTGAAGATTAAATGAGATCATGTACTTAAAGCACTTGACACAGGGTCTGGGATGCAACTAAGTGCTCAAAAAGATAGCTATTATGTATGTAACTATTACTCTTGTCGGTAAGGAGTCCTGGTGGTGCTGTGGTTTAATCATCCATTGGACTGCTGACCACAAGGCTGACAGTTCAAACCCACCAACTACTCCACAGGAGAAAGAAGAGGTTGCCTGCTCCCATAAAGGTTTGTTGTTGTTATGTGTCGTTGAGTCAATTTCGACTCATAGTGACCCTGTACAGGGTTTCCGGGGTTGTAAATCTTTACAGGAGCAGAAAGCCTCATCTTTCTCCTGTGGAACCGCTGGTAGTTTCGAACTGCTGACCTTAAGATTAGCAGCCCAATTTGTAACCACTATGCTACCAGAGATCCTTCTGTAAAGCTTGAAAATCCTAAAGAACAGCTCTACTCTGTCCTATAGGGTTGCTATGAGTCAGAATAGACTCAACGGCAGTAGGTTCAGTTTGGTTTGGATTGTCAATAAAAAAAGCCAGAGTAAGACTATGACACATGCCAGGCACTATATCTACTTGCTCCCCATTTTTGCCAAACTTTTTTCTCATGCTCAGATGCTCATAACACTCTGTTGTTTTCTGTCTTTTCAGAGGTGCACATGAAAATATACATAAGACATGCACTACTTCAATAATTTCTACATGAACAATTTCGTGACACTAGACACATTCTTCAAGTTTGGCCTCCTTTCTGGACAACTTTTCCACACTGTGTCACCATCACTAATGTAAACTCACTGCACCTGCCTCTCATCTTTCGAGCTGTTGTAGTCAATGTGATCATATGGAGAGAAATCTTTAAAAGAGTAGACAGCTTAAAGCAGACATTCTTTTCCAGTTAAGCTGGTGTGGCGCTGTGGGTTAATGGGATAGACTGCAAGGTCAGTTTGAATAGAAAGGTCGGAGGTTAAACCTCACCAACCACTCCTCGAAAACCCTATAAAGGATCACTATAGGTCGGAACTGACTTGATAGCACTTAAAAACAACAATTATTTAGTTTAAAGATGACTTTGGGGGGGGGGGGATAGTTTCAGGTTTAAAGATTTACAAGGTTTAAAGATTCCCTTAGGGTAACAGTTTCAGGGAGTCATCCCAGTCCTGATTGGGCTCTAGAATGGCTGATGTCATGCAAATTTTCAATTTTGTTACACAAAACCTCCCTTCTGAAGAGGACTCTTCTATAGGTTGAGTAATAAAATAGCCAGGCACCTTCCAGGACTTCTGGTTGGTAGTCATTAATTTGAGGTGATTAGACACACATTCCATTTCCTCTAAGTGATTCCTGACCATCCATTTTCTAGTGGTCCCAGTGAATGCAGACCAATTGTACCTTGGATGGCCACTCAAAAGCCTTCAAGATCCCAGTCGTCTGTGCTTCTTTAAGGAGGAGGTCAAAGCAAGGAAGCTAAAAGTAGTACATTTGTTAACCCTGCTAGAGCACATTTTAAAAGCTGAAAGAGTGATATTTAACTGAACAAGGAGGATTCTTGATGGGATGATAGAAGCTGGAACAGGCCAGCAAGGGTGAAATATAAGGAGAGCCTTCCTGGTTCCCACAGACTGTCACTATGTAGATGATCTTCCCCACTCCCGAGAATTGTACTACAAAGCTTGACAAGATACCTGCTGGGGTTACGTTACCTTTGCCCTACGTTCTCGTTTAAGCCCATAACTGGGCAGGCACCATCTCTCATGTCGAGGTCACGGACACTTTTTGCAGCTTTAATTGCACGGTTGTAAACTTTGTCAAGTTCTTCCATGATAAACTTCAGGTCTGAGCAGAGATGAGGAGCAGCTGTGAAACGCCAGAACAAGGAGGGCAGGTACAAGAGAATCGCAAGCAGTAACAGGATGTAGGGGAAAAACTGAAAAAGAAGAGCAAACATGGGACTAGTAGTAGAGTCACCCCTCCCAACATGCACACACACAATGAAGTAATGAAATGGCTTCTCTCATTGTTTCTCATTTCCAGGCTCATTATCTAATAAAAACGTCTTCTGCTAAATTCTGGCGTGGCGCTATGGATCAGCACTAGACTGTGAATCACAAGGTCAGCAGTTCAAACCCACCAGCTGTTTCTCAGAAACCCACTTGATGGTGCTTAACAACAGCTAAATTCACCAATCCAGGTAATACCTGACACTGGTAGTTACCTTTTTGTTTTCTTTAATAGACATTAATTTGAAAAACAGACAACTACATGGAGACACAAGGTATGCCCTTTCTAATCAAAGAAGGAAAAGAAAAGAAAAGAAAAAAAAGACTCTCATGAGCTTCAGAGTAATTCCAGAACAAAAAGCCAATTAAGGAACTGGTAAATGTCAAAAGGAACTTGGCTTGAATTGTTGTAGTTTTAAGAGGCAACTAAGGTAACAACCTCCCCGCCCCCCCCCACACACACACATGCCTAAGAGAGACTGAGACTCAAAGGGAACACATGAGCAGACATGTAAGCTTGCTGGTGACCACATTGGTCTACTGGTGAGTGGAAGAGGGGGAAAGGCAGCAATGAAGAAGAAATGGGCTAAATTCAACCACATTCCATTGATTCCCACTGACCTGGAGATGAGAGAGAGAAGAGGAAGGGCTGGGTGGTCCAAAGTGTGGTGAGACCTGGGGACACCTGAACCCATGGACAAAGACAAAGCCACAGAGGGAGGACTAGAGCTGAGAGTGAGGCATCCAGCTAACATGAAGTGAGGGGATATACACAAGAAGACCCAAACTTGCAGACAGTACCCCATCTGACCTAGCCTCGATGGCTTGATAATCAGAACTCATCTAGAGGA
>NW_006408681.1:100971-119023 GCF_000296735.1 Chrysochloris asiatica
AAAAAAAAAAGACAACTAGGGGCTAGAGCTGTTTTGTTTCTTTCTACTTTAGAATCCGAGAGAATCCTATAGAAATAATTAACTTTGTCCAAAGCTAACGGGGCAAATTTTGGCTTTGGTGAGCCAAGAATTGTACCAGTACAACAGCTTTAAAAAAAAAAAAAAAGTTTAAATTCACAGAATGTTAGTGTAGAAATGGGTCTGGAGAGTGGTTTATGAAAAAATGTGCAGCATGGTTCCTAGAATATAACACACACTAAAAAAATGCCAACTATAACCAACATACTCTCCTTGGTTGCTGTTATGACTCTGGCAAAGCCTGTGCTGGTGACTCCAGTTTACAAATGAGAAAGAGGAAACCTACAGCGATTTCCGAGCCCCAGACTGCATAACTGGTAAGTGACAGAGTCAGAATTTGAACCTTGACCTCTGACCTTTTCCACCATAATTCATTGTTGTCAAGGCAATTCCAACTCATAGCGATCCTGTATGATAGAGCAGAACTGCTCCCATAGAGTTCTCAGAGCTGTAATCTTCATAGGGGCAGACTGCCACATTCTTCTCCCACAGAATGGCTGGTGGGTTTGAACTGCTGATCTTTTCCTTAGCAGTTGAGCACTTAACCACTGTACCACCAGGGCTCCTTGACAAAGCATTGTCAGTTACTTTATTTGAAACCCTTTCCCCTACCTTTGGATTGGTCTCTTCCCACCGAACCCCCAATAAGATGCAGTGTCACACTGGCAGCAGCAACCTGCTCAAGCTAAACCGTGACCGGAAGGATGGCGCAGGATCAAGCAGCGTTTCATTCTATTGTGCATAGGGTTGCTATGAGTCAGAACCAACTCGATGGCACCTAAACATCCCCACCAAAGTGTTGTACCTACAAGAGGCCACAGCAGCCTCAGAGTTAATACAAAATCACCACCTAAAATATCTCTGGGAGTGGGTGTGGGACCCAACACCATGGCCCTCATTGTAATTTTATATGCTCAGAAAAACTGTAAGGACAGCATGGTATTCCCACATACCCCTCACCCACATTCTCCCCCTGATAACAGTCTACTTTTCTGAGGAACATTTGTCAAAACTAAAAATCTAACATTGGCACATTTTTTTAACTTAACTGTAGACTTTGTATGAATCTCACCAGCTTTCCCAGTATCATCTTCTTTCTGTTCCAGGAATGAATCCTATGAATTACATTTAGTTATCATGCCTCCCGAGTCTCCTCAGCCCCCACAGGTCCATCTGTCTTTCCTTGTTTTTCATGAAAAAGACTTTTCTTTTTGCTTATATGAAAAAAAAAAAAAATGTACTCTCCATAAGAAAAAGCTGACTGGAAGCATCACATTATATTAGAACATTTTAAACATGCTGGCATGTTCATATCTTCTAAGTGCTAATTAAAGGAGCTTGTACAAACCATTTTGTGAGTATCTGTCCCAATTAAATGAGCAAGCTATCTGATGTATTAGAGAAGTCAAAAGCTGAGTGATTTGATTTTTTCTGTGTCTTCTAGTTGCTAGCATACTGACAACTCACATAAATATATTTATTGTATCCATGTAGATTTCCCACCATCAAACTGATAGGGTATTTGTGAATCCAAATGTTGGTGCTATTTCTGCCCACTTGATGGCTATCTGGGTATCATGGGGAAGGAACATGCTGAAAAGAACTAACTCACCATATGTGGTTACTCAGTACAGAGTGAAGCCAACCACAGTGGTTGGTGGAAGAATCAGATCCCAATGAGAATACAAAGACAAGAAACAAGCCCCATGTTCAGCGACTGGGAGGACACAGACACAGTGGGGAGCCCCTGGGGATGCCACTTGTATACCATGCAGCTCTGATGAGAAGAGGCCCCTCTAATATTGCCAAAGGAGCCACCATGCCCCCATCACACCAGAAGATGCTTTGGGCCTTGGCTCTGGTGATAGGATACTGATTGTATCAGCATTTCAGCTCCAAGCATGGCTGCAAAGATAATACCAATGGTCACCCAAGAGTATCTCATCATCAAGTTCATGAGAATAAGAGTTCTGGTCACTGCCAAGGCAAACAAAGCTGTTAAACCAATACTTTCTGTTGGATACATATGAGGGGTCTTCAAAAAGTTTGTGAAAAAACAATGGAATTGAAAGATGGAATTTTTCATGAATTTCTGAAGCCCCCTTGTATGAGTGGAGTGAATTCTAGTCTTCACATTGTTGTTGTTAGGTGCCATCGAGTCGGCACCGACTCAAAGTGACCCTATGCACAGCAGAATGAAACAATGTCTGATCTTGGGTCAAGCTCACTACTGTTGCCACTCTTGAGTCCATCAATGATACCACCTGGCCAATCCATGTAGTTAGGGGTCGTCCTCTTTTTCTCTGACCCTCCATCTTACTAAGCATGATATCCTTCTCTAGCGACTGTTCCCTCCTGACAACATGTCCAAAGTATGACAGACGAAGTTTGGCCATCTTGGCCTCCAAGGAGCACTCTGGCTGCACTTCTTCCAAAACAGATCTACTGGTTCTTTTGATAGCCCATGGCACTTTTAGTAATTCTCCAACACCATAATTTAAAGGCATCAAATCTTCCTTATTCACTGTCCAGCTTTCGCATGAATATGAGGTTACTGAAAATACCATGGCTTGGGTCAGGCGCACCTTAGTCCTCAAGCTGACATCTTTGCTCTTCAACACTTTAAAAAGTTCCTGTGCAACAGATTTGCCTAATGCAAGACATCGTCTGATCTCTTGACTGCTGCTTCCGTGAGTGTTGATAGTTGAGCCAAGAAAAATGAAGTCCTTCACAACTTCAACCCTTTCTCCGTTGATAAGAATGTTGTTTATTTGTCCAGTGGTGAGGATTTTTGTTTTCTTGACATTGGGATGTAATCCATATTGAAGGCTGTGCTCTTTGATCTTCCTCAGTAAATGTTTTAAGTCCTCTTCACTTTCAGCAAGCAAGGTTGTATCATCTGCATATCGCAGGTTGTTAATGAGTCTTCCTCGAATCCTGATGCCACATTTTTCTTCATAGAACCCAACTTCTCGTATTATTTGCTCAGAATACAGGTTGAATAAGTATGATGAAAGAATACAACCTTGTCGCACACCTTTCTTAATTTTAAAACATTTAGTGTTCCCATGTTCTGTTTGAACAACTGCTTCTTGGTCCAGGTACAGATTCCTCATAAGTACAATTAAGTGTTCTGGAATACTCATACTTCACAATGTTGTCCATAGCTTGTCATGATCCACTCAACCGAAAGCCTGTGCATAGTCAATAAAGCATAGGTAAACATCTTTCTGATATTCTTTGCTTTCAGCCAAGATCCATCGGACATCAACAATGATATCTCTTGTTCCACGGCCTCTTCTGAATCCAGCTTGAACCTCCAGAAGTTCTTTGTCAATGTATGCTTGTAACCGTTTCTGTATTGCTGTATTAGTAAAGCAAAACTTTACTCGCTTGAGATATCAAACAGATTGTCCGATGATTTCTGCATTCTGTTGGGTCACTTCTCTTAGGAATGGGCACAAATATCAAATATGGATCTCTTCCAATCAGTCAGCCAGATAGTTGTCTTCCAAATTTCTTGGCAGAGATGAGTAAGTGCCTCCTGTGACTCCTCACTTTCTTGAAAGATTTCAATTTTTATTCCATCAATTCCTGATGCCTTGTTCTTTGTTAATTCCTTCACATACTAAGGACAAATTACAGCATTGTCAATACCTCCTACCTATCTTATTAGACTTTCCCAAACCATAGTAGCACAATGCTCCAAGACCAAAAGCAGTCCCTGCAGCAACAAACCATCTTATCATCTGATCAACTTTTAAGTCTTTTTCACATTGATGGCTCCAATACCTTCAGTTTTTCCAGAATACATTCCAATACTTGGCTTGGTGACATACTCCTGCTGGCTATTACAAGTCACTGATTCCTTATGATGGAATTCTTCAGAAGAGGGGAGGCCTTGGTGGAAACTGTGTGGAAGACCTGGAACTAAGAATCCAGAGACCAGCATGGTGGTGCACCAGGTTTACCAAGCAGATCTGAAATGCTCAGTCCCCAGTCACAACCACAGGACAGTTCGCTTTTCCTTCTGCATTAGCAAACATGCAAGTTCCCACCTCTCCAGGCCATGACCCTACCCCTACTACCTCAGTGTGTCAAGAAGACATTTTTAATATATATACATGGTGGTGGTGGTGTGCTATGGAGTTGGTTCTGACTCATAGTGACCCAGCACTGGGTTTCTGGGGCTGTAAATCTTTAAGGGAGCATACAAAGTCTCATCTTTCTCCCACAGAACAGCTGGTAGTTTCAAACTGCTGACCTTAAGGTTTGCAGGCCGACTCACATAACCATTATGTTACAATAAGACAGATGTTACACTGACATAAAATTATCCGAAAGGATAAACAACAAACTTGGATGTGCTGCTTAAGTAACACATTTAATAGGATCTAACAGATGGTCAGGAGTCCTGGTGTGGTGCTATAGGATAAGAACTGGGCTGCAAGGTCTATTTGAACTGTTAGGTCATCAGTTCAAACTCACCAGCTGCTCCTCAGAAACCCTACACGTACGAAACCTACTCGACGACACCAGCAACAAGAAAACAGATGATCTAATAACTACTGTAACTTTGAAGATGTGCCGTTGCTGTGAGGTGCTCTCAAGTCAGTTCCTAACTCGTGACCACCCATGCACAACACAATGAAAGGCTGCCGAGACCTGCACCACTTCTAGGATCCATTGGGCATCAAACCATGGTGATCTACAGCATTTTTCATTTGCTGATTTTTGGAAGTATGTTGCCAGGCATTTCTTCTGAGCCTGTCTTAGTCTCAAAGCGCTATTGGTTGTTGTTGTTATGTGCTGTGGAGTCAGTTCTGACTCATAGCGACCCTGTACAGGGTTTCCAAGGCTGTAAATCTTTACAGGAGCAGAAAGCCTCATCCTTCTCCCACGGCACAGCTGGTAGCTTCGAACTGCTGACCTTGAGGTTCGCAGCCTGATTCGTAACCACTATGCTACCAGATGCCTACTTAGCACCATGCAAACTTCCACTGATGGGTAGTGATTGTGCATGGAATTCTTCAACCAGAAACTGAAACCAGGTCTCCTGCACAGAAGGTGAAAATTCCACCACAGAACCAATACTCCTCCTAATACTGCCATGGTGGTGGTGGTGGTGGAGTGCCGTCAGGTGGGCTGTGACTCACAGCCACTATGCATAGGGACTCCAAGGAGTGGCTGGTGGGTTTAGCAGCCCCGTGCTTGTCCTACAGCACCATACCAGGATACTACTTTAAACACTGATGCAATGAATAGTAAACAATATTTAAGGCACTTGTGATTTCTGTGGGTGACAAGGTCACAAGTATTTCTAATATTAGTATGAATGTTGTTGTTGTAAAGTGCCATCAAGCTGGTTTTGACTCATAGCTCTACCAGTGTGAAGTATTACCAGTGAATTCACCTGCAAATTTCACTTTTAACTAAAACATAGCATTAAAAAATGTCTATATGTATGCTCTGGTAGTGTACTGGTTATGAATCGGGCTGCTAATCTCAAGGTAAGTAGTTCGAAACTACCAGTGGTTCTTCAGGAGAAAGATGAGGCTTTCTGCTCCCATAAAGATTTACAGCCTTGGAAACCCTATGCAGGGTCGCTATGGGTCAGAACCGACTCCACAGCACATAACCACCACCATTTACCACTCTGGTAGTGTAGTTGTTACAAGTCAATCTGCTAACCTCAAGGTCAGCAGTTTCAAACAGTCCAGCAGGAGAAAGATGAAGCTTTCTGCTCCTATAAAGATTTACAGTCTCCAAAACCTTATGCAGTGTTGCTGAGTCGGAACTGATTTCACAGCACACCACCACTACCATTGACCACTATGAATAGATGCCTACAAATATATATTTTTTAAGGTTATGTTTTAGTTAGAGGTGAAATTTGCCGGTAAATTCACCTGTAGTAACAGAAAGAGTTGCCATGTTATTTCGTATCTGAGTTCATGGTCCCTTGGTGCCAGCACAGACCCCAGGCTAGAAAATCCTCGCCTTCAAGAAAAGAAAACTAAGCACAAATAATCCAGAGAGCTCACAAAGCTCTCTCAGCAAACACAGCCACTTTACCTTGAGATGCTGGCATAGTGTGGGTTCTCTCAAAAACATTAACCCAATTTGCAAAGGACTGCCACCCAGTGACTCACACAGCAGACTGTGATTAGCTGGAAACGGGCTACATAATTCAGGGAGAGGCAGCTCTTGTTAAATGCTTGCCCTCTGTGAAGGATGCCATTTTGCATAAAAACGTAACTGCAGGATACAGACCTGTGGCTCCCTCCCTCACCAACAGAGCGGAGACTTTTCTCTGGGAACTATAGGTGGGAAACGATTTCTGATGTGGGGTGGTGAAATATTTTTATAAGCCAAATTTGGTTCAAAGTCCTTTGACTATTAGCATTTTACCTCAAACTGTTCATCTGAATTAAAAGTGGTCGATTACTGGGTGTTGCATTATTTCCAACCCAAGTGGTGCAATAATTAGTACTAATGACTAGTTCAGCACAGCTCATTGTAATTAGAAAACTGAGAGTTTAAAAGTATTGCACACTGGGTGTTTGCTTTCTCCTGAAATACCCTTGGGACCTTGATCATTGTTGTAGAATGCAGTTGAATGCCTGTTTCTTGCTTTTTCCCAGTTAAACTTTTTTCCCTCTCCCCAGTTACAAACAAAAAGGCAATTTTCAGTGAGTTGTTTACAAGATGGTATTAAAATCAACTCAACTGAGAGAGGAATCTAAGAAAGCAGTAAATTATAGTCTTTTAAATTTGCTTTTGTCCAAATGAGGAACATGGAAAATAATGCAGAGTTCTGAGTACATCTGCTGGAGGGAATGGCTTGTTAATAAGATCTGTCTACCTCAAATTCAGTCTGAGATGCTTAGCAACTCCTTAAAGTCATGATTGCACTATTCTGTAGAACGTCCATATTAGCACTGAGCTCTTCGAATGAAAGTGGAGCTGTTCAAAGCAAAGTGGGAGCCAAGCAGCTGGCCTACTTTTGCGACATTTGCCTTCATACTGTTGGTTGTTTCTGGAAAGTTTTGGAGTGAGAACAAGAGAATCTCTAGATAGATGGAACCTTAAAGGCAATCTCTTCCTTCCACCATTGTTGAAACTTTCTCTACTTCATCTAAAAGGAGCTCTGGTAGTGTAGTGGTTACGAATTGGGCTGCTAGCCTCAAGGTCAGCAGTTCGAAACTACCAGCCGTTCTGCGGGAGAAAGATGAGGCTTTCTGCTCCCGTAAATATTTACAGACTTGGAAACCCTGTACAGGGTCACTATGAGTCGGAACCGACTCCACAGTACTTAACAACAACCACCTTATCTAAGGCAAAGAACACTGTAATAAGTATTGAATGATTCCTCCCCTGAAACTTATGTAATCATTTCTTATGAGATGAATTACAGATGGGTAAATGAATCTAGAGGATAAACACTGGAATACAAACTGCAAGATTGGTGGTTTGAGCCTACCAGCCACTCTGCAGGAAAAAGTTGACACTTTCTATTCATGCAAAGATTTATAGCCTTGGAAATCCTATACAGGGTTGCTATAAGTCAGAACTGACTCAATGGCACTTAATAAGAACAAGTTCATTTAACACAACCTCTGGCCAACTGTGATGTGTCAGGCAGTGGGTAGGACGGGTGGCCCTATAGATGAATTGCAGTCAGCCCCAAGGTCACACAGACTGAATGGGAATACAAGCAAATAATTATATAACTAAAACATAGAAGTATTGTCTACAAAAGAGGTAAGTACTAAAGCTGTAAGTAGGAACCAACAAAGTCGAGTAGGTTCTGACTCTGAGTGACCCTCTGCACAACAGAATGCAACATTGCCCAGTATTGTGCCATCCTCACAATTGTCATGTTTGAGCCCAATGCTGCTGCCACTGTGTCAATCCATCTCATTGGGAATCGTCCTGTTTTTCACTGGCCCTTCACTTTACACTAAGTATGATGTCTTTCTCCAGTAGCTGGACTTAAGTAGTCTTAGAAAAGTCCCTGGAGAGCTAAGGAAAGTTTCATAAAAATGGTACCATGTCAGCTATGTATTCAAATGTAGTGCGACACCCTTCCTGCCGTCCCCATCCCCCCAAATTATCATGCTAAAGCTCAGTTCACATTTCACTTTTCCTGTGAACATCTTTTTTTCCTCTGTTGGCAATGTTTTTCTTCTGTCTGTCTGGTGAACTCCCCCTTATCCAAAGAACCACAGTGAACACTGTGGCTGGAACAAGTCCACATTGAGGAAGTAGAAAGAGTTAAGGATAAACCAAACTCTGGTTATGAAGGCCTCAAATCGCAACATTACACACAGTGGGAAGCTACTGAAAGAGCATGTGATAAAATGTATTTATAATGCTCACTATAGCAGTAGGTAAGGGAATAAACTGGAAACCAGGGAGACAAGACACAAGGTGAGAAATTGTGAACCCAGGCAGCAGCAGCAGCAGAGAAAAGGGGAAGGGAGATTTGACAGTTAGCAACTTGAGGTAAAAAACAGTATGTTTTGGTGCCTGCCTGGAAATGAAGGATGAAAAGTGGGGAAAGTGAGGATAATTTCATGTTGTCTAGCTTATGCTAGCATGTGAGTGGTAGTATAAATCACTGAAATAAAGAACACAGAGGAACAGATTTAGTGAACAGGGAAACAGGGTATTAGACAGACCTAAGATGAGAAAGGAGTCCTGGTGTGGTGCTGTGGGTTAATGCGCTACACTGCAAAGCCATTTGAACTGTAAGACTGGCGGTTCAAACTCACCAGCTGCTCCTTGGGAACCCTATATAGGGTCGCTATGTGTCTTGACAGCACCTAACAACAACAAGATAAGAAACTCTGAACATGAGACACTTGTAGTTAAGAAACTATGGGTAGAGCCACGTAGTTGTTGTGGGTGGCTGCTACATGCCATCTGGTCTGTTATAAGTCACAGTGACCCTGTATAGGGTTTCTAAGGCTGTAAATCTTTGGGGGTACAGAAAGCTTCATCTTCCTCCCACAGAGTGACTGGTGGGTTTGAACTGCTGACTTTGAAGTTAGCAGTATAGTGTGTAACCCACTACGCCAAAGAACTCAGTAGTTAACTGAATATAAAGCAAGATTGGCTAGCCAGACTTATGATTCAAGATCTGGCAGTACATAAATGTTAGAAGCCAGGGTCACAGCTGAAAACTACCCAGGAAAAATGTACAGAATGAAAAGATAAAAGACTAGGGATGGACCGCAGACCCTAATATTTACCAGAAAACAAAAAGAGAATCATAGAAAAGGTAAGAAAGAAAAGTTGGAAAGCAAGAAATAGATAAACAAAGAACAAACTATGTTGTGGAACAAAAAGACGCATGAAGGATATCTGTTCCCGATGGTGTGCTGTTCAGACAGTAAGTACCCCATTTAAAGACAACTGCAAGTACAGGAAGTCAAGAGTGAAGAGCTAACCAAAAGGCTGATACCTTCCATGTGCAGCTTATAGAGAGCAGAAAAGAAAGATGGCCACCATTCTATTCTGTACTCCAATGGAGGGCACCCCAGGCAATGTGCTTCCTGTTGGGTGACATTTTCAGAGAGACCAAGCATGGTGAGAAACCTGAAGAAGTGAAAATGGTAAGCATGTGCGTGAAAGAAGGAAAGGCGTCCTGCCAACAGAATTAGAGCCAATTATAAGGAGCTCTGGTAGCATAGTGGTTACGAATCGGGCTGTGAACTACAAGTCAGTAGTTCGAAACTACCAGCTGTTCCGCGGGAGAAAGATGAGGCTTTCTGCTCCCGTAAAGATTTACAGCCTCGGAAACCCTGTATAGAGCTGCTATGAGTCGGAACCGACTCCACGGCACATAACAACAACAACAACATAAGGACACAAACTTGCTCTGGCAGCGTAGTTGTTACCAATCGGGCTGTGAAGTTCAAGGTCAGCAGTTCGAAACTACCAGCTGTTCTGTGGGAGAAAGAGGAGGTTTTCTGCTCCTGTAAAGATTTACAGCCTCGGAAACCCTGTACAGGGCTGCTATGAGTCGGAACCAACTCCATGGTACATAACCACCACCACAAGGATGCAACTTTCCCACAAATATGTATGAAAATGGACTGAATTGTCTGTAAGGCAGAGAATTCCCTTTCACAGAGGCTGTGAACACACCTGGGAGAAGGGTTAGTGCTCTACATGAGACAGTCAGCTAACTGTCTATAAAGGGCCAGATGGTAACCATTTTAGACTTTGTGAGTCACATGATTTCTGGAGCAGCTAATTCAACCCTGCCATTGTAACCTGAAAGCAGCCATTTGGCAACCACTCACCTAGGCAGGGAAAGACCAAGTAGGTTGTAAAACATTTGAGAACTCAGGTATGCCAAGTGACCTAGACATTTCCTGAGGTCATAGGAAGCCCTCAAGCCCAGTGACTTAATTTTACCTTCTTTTTGCTCTACTATATACTGGAATCTATTTGCAGCACATACACAAACACATGTAGAAATATCCTCTGCCAAAGCTATATATGTTCTTGGGTGTAATCCCACATACCATCCCATACCTGTTAAGCTTACATAGCCATCTGCACAGTCACTCATAAACTATTGTTTATCTTTACAGCTATTGCAGGACCGTTGTCTAATATTTACTGCAGTTGCCTTTCATTCTTACATACCTCCCAGTGTCTTCCTTTGCCTTGGTCATATTGTGCTGACCTCCCCCTTACTCTGTATTGCCTTTCCCTTCACTCAAGTTAATGTGTCTACTAACCTAGTCAGTAATTTTTCCTCTCATACGGGAGCCCTGGTGTGACACAGTAGGACAACTACTGGCCTGGAATGTCAATGGTTCAAACCTACCAGCTGCTCCTTGGAAACTCTATACAGGGTTGCTATGAGTCAGAATTGACTCAACAACATGTAACAACATCCCTCTCATCCATGGTACCCATCACAGAAAGTTTCTTTCGGTGTATATAAGCCTGCTCTTTGGAGTCCTGGTGTGGCGTTGCAGGTTAATGCCCTAGACTGCAAAGTCGGTTTGATCCATAAGGTCAGCAGTTCAAGCTCACCAGCCACTCCTTGAAAACCCTATACAGGGTTGCCATTGGGTCAGAACCAACTCTATGGCACTTAACAACAACGAGTCTCTTCTTAACTTTTTTATAACAGTAGTCTCATACAATATTTGTCCTTTGGGATTGACTTATTTCACTCAACAGAGTGCCCTCCAGGCTCGTCCGTGTTGTGAGATGTTTCATGGATTCTTTCTGATTCTTTAATGTGTGTAAGTATTAGAACGGCCAAAATTTTAAAAAAACAAACACAACCAAACACTGAAAAACTAGTTGCTGGTGAGGATGTGGAGCAATGGGAACTCACAATGTTTGTATGGAATGTAAAATTATACAGCCACTTTGGAAAGCTAAACAAACAAGCAAATTACTTTCCTTAATATTTGCCCAACTTAAAAATAAGTACCTATCAAGAGATGAATAGATAAACTATGAGGCACACACACACTGAATATTTACACATTTGCTAAAACTTTTTCTCAGTCTTTGTCTTGGCTTTCCATTTTTTAAAGTGGGCTGTATCTTTTTGCTATTATAAATAATGCTATGAAAAACACAGATGTAAATATACTATTCATGCAACAGCTCTTAGTTCTCTAGGATATATATCTAGAAGGTAGATTGCTAGACGATATGATATGATATTTCTAACTTTTAAAACAAACTCCTGTGCCATTCTTCACAGTGGTTATACCATTTTACATCCCACCAGCAGCCTATGAAGGTCTACGCTCTCCACACTGTTTTCTGTTTTGTTGATCATTATGATTATTGCTAGGGTGAGATAATGTCTGGCAATTGTTTTAATTTGTATATCCCTGGCACTGTAGGATAAGCACTGGGCTGCTAACTGCAAGGTATGTAATTGAAACCAACCAGTTACTCCTCAGAAACCCTATTATATAGTGTCTCTGACTTATAATCGACTCGATGGCAAATAACAACAATAGCTATTGAGCCCGGGTGGCATAGTGGATTATGTGATGGGCTGCTAACCTCAAGGTCAGCAGTTTGAATTCACCCTTCATAAGAACCTTTATAAGAACCTTCTGTTCTTATAAAGATTTATAGCCTAGAAAACCCTATGGAGGCTCACTATGAGTCTGAACCGACTTGACAGCACTTAACAACAACAACAACGGCTAATGGCCACAAGCATCATGTATTTGTTGGTCTCCTGAATGTCTTCTTTGGTGGTCTGTTCATGCCCTCTGTCCATTTTTTAATTTGATTGTTTGTGATTTTGTGTTTTACAGATGAATTTTTGTCAGATAATGCTGTTGTTACAACTTTTCCCCAGTCTGTAGGTTTCCTTTTCACTCTGTTAGAGAAGTTTCTTGATACACCTTAAATGTTTAATTTTTAGGAGTTATTTAGTTTATGTCATGTTGTTTGCAACGTTTTAGTTATGCTTGCTAGATTATTCAGGGTCTTTAAGTTTGTCCCTTCAAGAACAAAGATATCAATTTGAGGACTAAAGTGCACCTGACCCCAGTCATGGTACTCTCAATAGCTTTATATGCATTGAAAGTTAGACAATGAATAAGGAAGACCACAGAAGAAGTGATGCATTTGAGTTATGGTGTTGGAGAAGAATATTAAAAATAACATGGACTGCGAGAAGAATAAACAAATTTGCCTTGGAACAAGTACAGCCAAATGCTCCTTTTAAGCTAGGATGGTAAGACTTCATCTCCCGTACTTTGAACATATGATCAGGAGGGACCAGTCCTTAGAGAAGGACATTATCCTGGTAAACTGGAGGGTTGGCAAAACAGACCCAACAACCCCAACTTAGATGGACTGGCACAATGGCAGCAGCAATGGGCTCAAGCATACCAATTGTGAGGATGGTGCAGAAGCGGGAAATGTTTCATTCTGTTGTATATAGGGTAGCTGAGTTGGAACCAACTTGAAGAACCTAATAACAAGAAATTTGTCTCTCATGTTTTTCCCCCATGATCTTTCTAACTTTAGGTTTTATGTTTATGTTTTTCATCCATCTTGAGTTAGAGTTTGCATATGATGTGAGGTATGGATCTTATTTCATTTTTCTGCAAATATCCAGTTTTGTCAGCAACATTTGTGAAAACGACAACTTCAACCCCATTTAGTGGATTTCAGCCTTTTGTTGAAGATCAGCTGTCCTTAGGTGGATAATGTATGTGTTGTATTTTAAGCCAAAAATCTACTTTTCGGTTTCAGAGGGCAATCTTGCCTAGCTTTTGCCTACATTCTGAACTTGAACAAAGAAACAAAGAAAATATAACTCAAAAAAGGCCAGTTAACAAATAGAACTAGAGTGCCACCTGCTGGCTCCTCTGAAGGCACCACATTGGTTCCCTCATCAAAAATCTACTGTGCCTGCCAAGTGGACTCCTTACATGGTTCTCTCTCTGCCACTATTCCTGAGAATGACTGCTGAGAAATACCAAGTTCACCTACTCAGGGACCTGCAATGGTCCCCACCATGCCCAGCTGTAAGCCTACATACATCTGTTTAGTTTTCACAGGTCTTCTATAATCTAGCCCTACTCTCCACAGCCAATCAAGTCTCCAGCAGGATGAGTCAGTCCCCTTCCCTTCTCACAAAAGCTCTCCCCAAGCAGTGCTTTTGTCCCTCACAAGATGTGTCCTTCAAAAGTGCCTGCATCTTCCAGCTTCTTCTTTTCTACCTTCTCTTTTCCATTAGCACTGAAACATGCTCAACTCTATTCTCTCAAAATCTCCATGGGCCCCACACCTTCCCTCCATCCACCACCTAGCTTGTTACTCTTTCCTTCTTTTCCTAGAAGCATGATTCTTTGAAAAAACAAAATGCATACATACAAAGGGGGGTGGGAGGGCCAGAAAATCTCTGATGAAGTTGCCTGTCCCTATCATGTTCATTTCCTCATCTCACCTCCATTGACTCTCCACACACAGCTGTCTGGTGCCCACTTCCCCACTGAAATCACCCCTGCCCAGATCACGGATGATCTTGTTCAACCCAATGAACTCTTTCACCCTCATCACACTGGCTTCTCCACAGAAAGAGGTTACTGCTCTCTCTGGAAATACTCTCCTCTTAGGTTCTATGATACTCACATTTGCCTTTTCCTCTAGATTTCTAGTCAATCTTTCCCAGTGCCCCCTTTGGCCTTCAATCAATTCTAGTTAAAATTAAGTCTCTATCTCTCACTCTTCTAAAATTTCCACTTGATTCTTTTAAAGAGTTTTCAGTTGTTTGTGATATACTCATAATCTTAAATCCTTGAACATATGAAGGATTTTTCAAAATGTATGTCTGACCCACCTAGATTTCCAATGGGTCTGTTTCTATTTCTGATTTTTCTCTAAAGAGCTTTCTTTTACATGGGGGAGAGGGAGATCTCAAAATGTTCATGGAAAATAGGGTTGAAAGATAATGGGATTCTTCCACAAACTTTCTCAAGTCCCCTAGTATACCTGGTTATATGTGAATGAGTGATAAAATCATTGTTGTTGTTATTAAAGTGCCATAGAGTCAGTCTGGCTCATAGCAACCCTGTATACAGTTTCCGAGCAGTGGCTAGTGAGTTTGAACAACCCAGATTGCAGTTCGAACTGTCCCTTCTGGTCCAGGGCTTATCCTACAACGGCAAACCAGGACTCCGCCAAAACCACTGTATGTGAGCAATTAGTGTGAGAATCGGAGGCCCTGGATTATGTTACCTTCTTCCGTAGTAATTTTGTTTTTGCTTCTGGAAAGCAGACTAGAGACACACAGGCAATTCCAATCCCCTTTAATCCAATCAGTATTTAAATCATTCAAATCATCCTATGAGGGCTGATCTAATTTTGGGTCACTCCTTACTCCCAATAAATGGCTTTCAAGGTCAAAACCAAAAACCTATGTATTGATCACATTCTTTCCTATTTCCAAAATGTAACTTCCAATTTAAATTTTGTCCTCAGTCCTGTAAATCTGGCAAGAGCTCTGGCTCATCTTCTCATTCACACTTTGATCTTAATACCCTAGTCAACCACCACCAGAAACAGCACCTTAATTATTCATTGTTAACACCCGCTAAGGTAGGACTCCACCACACTCCTCTCCCAGGTTTGCAACTCCTAGACTGGAGGGGGTGTGGGCTAGGAGTCTAGGAACCTGAGTTCTAGTCTGAACAGCTGGTAACTAGCTGTGATCTCTCCAGGTTCCCATAGCCTTACATGTCAAGACATCTGGATAAGCATCTTTAGGTTCCTTCATACGCTACAAGTTTCACCATCTCCAACATCCCTCTCAAATCCTGCACTAGACAATTCCAGGTAAAACCATTCTTCTGTGAATCCCTCAATGGCCAGCCTACTACTAGATTACAACTTTCCATTGCAGCAAGTGATCTCAAGCCACAACTATTGAGATCTGGAAATGTGTCGGTTCATTCTGAAGTTCCTTATTCCTTGTTATCCTAGCTACTACCCCTGTGGTTGAAAATCATAGAGATTTTCAACCCAACCCAAAAGGAAGAAAGGAGTCAGCCTGAGGCATCTCGCTGCCAAATGAATCACTATGCATGCAATAAATAAACACGAAGAAAACAGGTCTGAGTCAAAGCAAAGGAATGAAATTATTCCTTTTTTAAAAAAGAAAGATGCTGACTGTTGTCTCTGGCAACAGATCGAAGCAGGAGAGAGTCAAACAAACTCCAGCATTTGGTTTTTCAGAAGCAAAAAGTCTATCTTCCTCAGCAGAGGGGAATGACAGAAGATTCTCAAATGTCCCATTTGTCATCATGATGGACAAAAGAAACTAGTGGTCCAAACAATGATAGGCTGAAACAAAGTCTCAGTTTCTTAAACCCAGAGAAGACCTAATGAAGTCACTTCGTTACTACAAGAACATTCTTCCAAACAAACTTGCCACCTCTGGCCCCAGCGCACCCCCCCCCTTCCTTGTAGTATCCAGATCCACCAGCCTGCAAAGCATTTCATTCCAAAGCTTACCTAGGCTTTTCCATGCTCCAGTGCCACATCAGCTAAAAACAACTGAAGTCTAGGCTGGTCCTGACTTGTTCCAAGTGACCCTGTGCACAGTGCAAACAACACTTACCCTAGGAACTAGGACTGAGCCCCAGTTTTATCACTACCTAGCCTACATTAATTCAGCTGTTTGAAATGTACTCAGACTCTATGGGCCAGAACCTCTCTGCTGGGCATTAAGGATACTGAGGTATCTGAAACACTCAAGTGTGCTGTTGTGGAACACACATTCTAATGGGAGCCTCAGTTTCCCCACCTGTATGTAAAATGAGGATGCCAGACTGAGTTGCCTGGAGAGCTCCCTCTGACATGAAAGTGCTAAGGTTTTATGATCTGACCCACTGCTCTAGTTAGTTGTACTTTCTTGTGTGGAGGCTCTGGATAAGCCTCCATCTCCACATCTATAAAGCCGATAGGGTAGATGTGAAAACGGACCCGTTACCTTGTGCAGCCACAAAGGGAGGTTTCCAGAGTCGCTCTGCAGGGAGTCCTTCTGCTGAACGGCAGCCCAGCAGTAAGAATCCACGAAGGCAGCCTGACGCCAGGAGAAAGAACTTGGGGAGAAACAGCTTATTTGTGTACCTGAGAAGCAAAACAGATGGTTCCAAATAAATGAAAATGCAGTTGTCTAGAGCCTTTCCACCCACTCACCTCTCCCTGCCTTCCTCATTTTACAGCATTATCCAAGTCATGACATGACAGAAGCAAGGACATAACCAAAGGCAGACTGGATACCAAACACCTGATTGTATAGTAACGCCAAGTATTTAAGAGCTTTCTGGCCAACACTGGTCATAAGGGTGGCTTGAGTTCTGTCAGGGAGAGAGACTCTTTAAGCAGTGAAACCACCATAAATTAAAAAAGTAAGCAGGAAAAGAACCAGAACCGAAAATCTGAGGATAAGTAGAATGTTCTAGTCTGGGGCAAGGGTGAAAGAAAGAAGGGGTGTGTGGAGCGCGGTGGTGAGGAGTGAGTCAATGCAGAAAACCAGATAAGAAAAGATGTCTTTCCAGAACAAAGAACTTTTAGCCTGAAGAAGGGAAGGCTGAGGGAACATCTGGTAACAAATCAAATCAAATCAGCACTTTTCCGTCTCTCCTCTAAGAAAAAGTGCAAAGTTGTAGCACTGTCAGTTTGCATTTGGAAGGCAGATGCTCAGGATGGCAACCTCCAGGCAAGGAGGTGCATTTTGGATAATATACTGGAAGGTATCCAGAGACCTAGGCTCCACTTCAGGATCCCACAAAACTTGCTCTCCTAGGAAGGAATGCTGTGACTGTTTTCATCTATGAAAACTATAGGCCCCATCACTCTGTTAATGTTACCATATGTTGGTTAAACTTGCAACCTTGAAGACTTGCCATGTTACTAAGTCCTTATGGGTTCTGAACTCACAGGGTCACACAGGGAAAAGTGGTCAATAGGACCTTCAGAGCTCAGGGAAGAAATGCATCTTCTCCCCTCACCAGCAGACAGAGAGAGAGCCTGGCACTAAGTCTGTCCTGGCAGTCCTGGTCCAGCCCTGCTTCCCTCTCCCCACAAAGCCCATGTAGGTCTGTGCAGTGCAGAAATGGTGCATGACAAATCATTTCTCTACAGTCTTTGTCCTAAGTTCCAGGGAGGTAGCCTCGAACTCCCTGACATTTCCCTAGTAATAGGAATGATATTTGTTACTCATGGTGGGCCTGATTCCATACTTGATAGTCAGCATTAACAATGGGGGTGAGGCCACTGTAGTTAGACCCACCAGAGAGACCCACCAGGTGATATCAGTTCAACCTCTGTGAAAAGGAGGGGGGGCTGAAGCTGAAGGATAGTCTCTGTACTGTCCTACATTGATGAGTTGATAATTTGTTGACCTCGCCAGATGGAACACATAGAAATCAAATAGACTACATCTGTGGAAAGA
>NW_006408681.1:121453-127130 GCF_000296735.1 Chrysochloris asiatica
CTCAACGGCACTTAACAACAACAACAAAACCCCAATCAATGCAACTCTCCTTTTGGCTGGTTCTGAATTATATCCTTTTGGGATAATACAACTCTAAGCATAGAACCTCCCTGAGTTCTGTGAGTTTTTGTAGAGAATTATCGACTTGAACAAGTGGGAACCTGCGAATCTGAAGTCAGCTGGTTGGAAATGTCCTGTGGTTGGGACTGGAAGTGAGGGCAGTCTTGTGGAGGGAGGCAGGAAAGACTATACTGGTAACCTGTGAAGTCTTGTCTAACCCCAGGTAGTTGATGTGAGAACTCACTGCTGATGAGGACCACTGCAGCTCCAAAGCAGCCCCACACTCTGCCACACCTGCCAGCATGTGAGAGCCTCTGACATGAGCTGTGTCTAAACCAAGCTGTGCTACCCACTGCTAGGTGATTTGGATAAGTCACTTAATCTTCCAAAGCCTGGGATTCCTTATCTGTGAAGTAGGGATGACATTAATATGTGCAATACAGATCTGTTGTGATGACTACATAATTAAAAAAAAGAAAAAGGTAGTTGCTACATAATTCAGAGTAGTATTTGGTTCATGGCAGTTAGCAAATGTTGCATTCTTCTATATAAAATAACTAGTAGATTCTAGTATAGCTTTTGAGATTGGGGGCTAACCCACCATTTCTCTTACTTTATGTACAGGGGATAAGGACATCAGGAAGACCTCAAACTGGCCTTCCTTAGTCTCTGAGACATAAAAGAGGGTCACTTTCCCCTAGAGAGGTGGTTGGCTTCATATCTGTGGCAGGAGAGGGAAGTGATGAAGAAGTTGTTAAGAGAAAGGGTGCCTGGACAAGACCCTGAGTCCCCCTGTCTCATCAGGTGCCTATATGCCCACAGACATCAAGAGGACTTCTCAGCGAGAGGCCTAGGAGTAGGTCACCGTGAAAAGTCAACAGACCATCAGAAAGTGGTCTATAATAGTTTACGTTCTCACGGCTTACACGTCCCTTCTGACTCTTTTATCCCACTAAACCTGAGTTCTTGCATTAATAAAAAAAAAAAAAAGTACAGACCACATGGCTAGCCTCACACTGTTTTTGTATCAGTGTGACTTTGTGTCAAATGCTTCCTCTACTGTCCCATCCTACATATGCGTACTGAATACGATGGAAGATATAGAAGAGAAGCAGGCAGTCATGGGTTACGTAGATGACTTCTTGTAAATTGCTTGATATCATCTATTCCAATACTTTCTAATGAACAGTGCTGTCAGGATTTTAAAAAGCTTGCCTGGCTCATAATAGTCCTTAAATACAGTCCTCATATACATGTATCCTACACATACATAAATTGGTTGACATTCAACCATTTCGAGCAGTAGCATATGATCAAGAACCAGTGGTACTAAAGGAAGAAGTTCAAGCTGCACTGAAGGCATTAACAAAAAACAAGGCTTTGACAGAATGCCAACTGAATTGTTTCAACAAACTGATGCAGTGCAGGAAGCACTTACTAGTCTATACCAATAAATTTACACTAGAAGAGATTAATACTTGTGTCCATGTCAAGTAAAGGTGACCATTTAGAATGCAAAAATTATCTAACAATATCATTAATATCACACACAAGTAAAATGTTACTGAAGGTGATTAAAAACAACAGCCACAGTACACTGAGAAGAAGCTACCAGAAATAAACACTGAATTCAGAAGGGGACTTGGAACAAGGGTTATCATTGCTGAAACCACATGAATCTTGGCTGAAAGCAGATTTTTACTTGTGTTTTATTGATGTTTTCGATAAAACAGAAGTAAAGGCATTCAACTATGTGAATCATAACAAATTAAATTGCAAAGAAAGGGAATTCCAAACCACTTCACTGTGCTCATATAGACCCTATGCACATAACAAAAGGCAGTCGGTTCAAACAGAACAAGGGGATACGCATGGTTAAAAATCAGGAACAGTGTGTGTCAGGGTTGTATCTTGTCACCATACTTATTCAATCTGTTCGTTGAGCAAATAATCTGAGAAGCTGTACTATATGAAGAAGAACAAGGCATTAGGATTGGAGGAAAGCTTATTAACAACCTGCAATATGCAGATGACACAACCTTGCTCGCTAAAAGTGAAGAGGACTTGAGGCAAGTAAAGTTGATGAAGATCAACTAATATAGCCTTCAGTATGGATTACAACTTAATGTAAAGAAAACAAAAATCCTCACAGCTGGACCAATACACAGCATCATGATAGACGGAGAAAAGAATGAAGTTGTCAAGGATTTCATTTTACTTGGATTCACACTCAACATTCATGGAAGCAGCAGTCAAGAAATCAAATGATGTATTGCATAAGGCAAATCTGCTGCAAAAGGCTTCTTTAAGGTGTTAAAGAGCAAAGATGTCACTTTTGAGAACTAAGGCGCTCCTGACACAAGCCATGATATTTTCATTTCCCTCATATGGGTCCAAACTTCTGGTATGGTGCTGTAGGATAAGCAATGGACTACTAAACACAAGGTTGGTGGTTCAAACCTACCAGCTGCTCCTCAGACTTCCTATACAGGGTTGCTATGAGTTGGAACTGATTCTACAGCACATAACAACATATGGGTGTGATTGCTGGACAACGAGTTAAGCAAGACTGGATAAGAACAGATGCATTCGCGCTATGGTGTTGCAAACACCATCCAATGTACCATGGACTGCTAGAAGAATACGCAAGTCTCTCTTGGAAGAAGTACAACCAGAAAGCACCTTAGATACAAGGATGGCGGGACTGTGTCTGTGTACATTGGACACATTATTAGGTCCCTGGACAAGGACATCATGTTTGGTCAATGAAAAAAGGAAAAACCCAATGAGATGGACTGACAAAATGACTGCAACAATGGGTTCAAACGTGACAATTGTGTGGATGGTGCAGGACAGGCAGTGTTTCTTCATTGTGCACGGCCTTGCTATGAGTGAGAGGCCACTCAACAGCACCTAACAATAACAATAACATTTTATAATGTTCTTCTGATAGGACAATATGCTTCAAGTTCAGTCTTGGGATCTCAATGGCTTCCCTGAGGGAAGCAGTGGGAACTCCTGAACACAAATTTGACATTTTTTTAACCAAAAAGTTTTTGTAAAAAGGGAAGGATAGTCGAGTCTGTGGTTACTGTTAAGTGCTGTCAAGTCAGTTCTGATTCATATCCACACTGTATAGGGTTTCTGAGGAGCAGCTGTTGGATTTGAGCTGCCAACCTTGTGGTTAGCAGTCTGGTGCTTATCCTACATTGCTGCACCATGGCTCCAGCTGAGTCTAGATGGATGGATATTAAAGACATAGTGAACTTATAACTAAATATTCTTCAATTGTAATGGAAGATCAGAAGAAATAACAGTAGGAATCCAATATTCATTAGATAACCTGAGTCCTTTCCATTTATTACCGAATTTTTTGTAGATATGTTTTTGCTAATGGAATACATAAGGGAACTACTGTTTTTTATTTTACATTAAGTATGATGGATTTTTAGAAATACTGTGGGGTACATATGTCCCAATGAACTCTGGGGGAGAATATGTAGCACTGAAAAAAATTCACTTAGATAATCCCAAACACCTCACCTTCCCAATAACACACAGGAAACAGTTAATACAAGGGAGTTCCAAAAAGTTTGTGGAATAAATGGAATGGAAAGATAATTTTTTCATAAAATTTCTGAAGCTCCCTTGTCTTGGTTATTTCGTGTTACCATAACAGAAATGCCATAAATGGATGGCTTTCACAAACTGAAATTTATCCTCTCATAGTTTAAGTGCAGTTAAGTCGATTCTGACTCAGTTTTATTCTTGTTACGTGCCATTGAGTCAGTTCTAACTCATAGTGATCCTGTATAGGGTTTCTGAGGAGTGGCTGGTGAGCTTGAACCACCAAACTTGAGATTCAAACCAAGCTTGTAGACCAGTGCATGAACCCAGAGCACCACACCACGACTTCAGCTCACAGCTTAGGAGGCTAGAAATTCATATTCAGAGTGCCAGTTCTATGGGAAGCCTTTCTCTTTCAGTTCTGGGAAAAGGTCTTTGTCTCCTTTCAGAATCAGTCAGTGCAGCATGCCTTAGTGATCTCCATGTGTCTAAGCATTAATCTCTTTCTGTTTCTACAAAGTTCACAGAGCAGGGACCCCAGATCCAAGGGACACATTCCATTCCTGGCTCTTCTTTCTTGGTGATAGGTTCCTCTTGCCACATGACATCATTACATAATTACCAAACCATTGGGAATCATGACCCAGCCAAGCTGACACATATTTTGGGGGAAGAGAATTCAATCTGACACTTCTCATATACTTACAGCCCTATCGTGCTGTACAGAAGCTCAAAGACAAAAGTTTTACACCATCACTCCTTCACAATGTACCACTGTAGAAACCATGGCACAAACCTTTCCTCTCACAACCCTCTCCACTCAGTCAGGTTTGATCATTTGTTGCAGGGGCTACACGGAACTCAGACAATATTCACAGTTATGGGATTTATTAGGAAAGTTAATAGGTTACAATATAGGATCAGAAACTGCTCAGGGCACAGTTGTTCCAGTCAGCTGCTGATAAATACCCACAAGACACAGCACTCTACCATAAGTCACAGTCTGAAGGCACTTGGCTCTAGCTCCATGGGTCAACAAACCTAGCTCACTTAACACCTGAAGGTATCCCACTCTACAAGCAAGCTTTCTGCCCAAAGTCACCTAGTTCCCCCACTTAACGCCTGAAGGTATCCCACTCTACAAGCAAGCTTCTTGCCCAAAGTCACCTAGCTCCCTCACTTAACACCTGAAGGTATCCCACTCTACAAGCAAGCCTTCTGCCCAAAGTCACCTAGCTCCCCCACTTAACGCCTGAAGGTATCCCACTCTACAAGCAAGCTTCTGCCCAAAGTCACCACTTAACACCTGAAGGTATCCCACTCTACAAGCAAGCTTTCTGCCCAAAGTCACTCTACTTGCTCTGTGGGTTGGGAAGCCCACTGCTCTGTTTCGTGTTCTGGCTCTTGGCTCTGCTGCTGCTGCTCCTCTGCCACTGCCCCGCCCCGCCCCGCCCCATCACAGCTTTCCGTCTCTGAGTTGATGAGGCACAATGAACAGGAATCTAGGGTCCCAAGGGCACACTCTCTCCTGCCTCTGAGATGGCTCATTTTATACCCTTGCAAGAGTTTCTACAAGTTATTACAATTACAATGAACTCTGTTAACATCCACAGCTGAATCACATCATCCTGTCTGTATTTTCTCCCACCTTCTCTTATCCAGACTCCAGAACCATGTTTAAACATGTTTTGGTTAGAATAAACCTGTGTGTGTGTTGTGTATATAACATATATATATATATGTATGTATATGTGTGTGTATATATTGCTGTTAAGTGCTGTCAAGTCAGTATTGATCCATAGAGACCCTGCATAGGGTTTCCAAGGAGCAGCTGGTGAATTTGAGGTTCATTCTTTTGTGTCTAGTTTATTTTACCCAGCCTAACTTTAACAACAACAATTGACTTTGCAGTCCAGCGCATTAACCCACAGCACCACACCATACATACATGTGTGTATATATATATATATGTTGTTGTTGTTGTTGTTAAGTGCCATCGAGTCGGTTCCGACCCATAGCGACCCTGTACAGGGTTTCCGAGGGTGTAAAT
>NW_006408681.1:127234-177437 GCF_000296735.1 Chrysochloris asiatica
ATATATATGTATATATGTATATGTGTGTGTATATATTGCTGTCAAGTCAGTATTGATCCATAGAGACCCTGTATAGGGTTTTCAAGGAGCAGCTGGTGAATTTGAGGTTCATTCTTTTGTGTCTAGTTTATTTTACCCAGCCTAACTTGACTGCACTTAACAACAACAATTGACTTTGCAGTCCAGCACATTAACCCACAGCACCACACCATACATACGTGTGTGTGTATATATATATATATATATATACACACACACACATACATACACACATATACTGAAGTCATGGTATGGTGCTGTGGAGATAATGCACTCTGGACAAGGTCGGTTTGACCTGCAAGGTCAGTGGTTGAAACTCACCAGCTGCTCCTTGGAAACCTTATCTAGGGTGGCTATGAGTCAGAACTGACTTGACAGCACCAACTGATTATATATACATACATACATACATATACACATACAATCACAGATACATAGATAGATAGATAGATAGCTAGATAGAAAGATAGATAGATAGATAGACACACACATGGTTTTCAAGGTTATGACTATATGGAAGCAGATTCTCAGGCCTGCTTCTAAGGCACCTCTGGTTAGATATGACCCACCAACACTCTAGGTGTTTTACATGTTTCTCCAGCAGTCTTCCAGTAGGCAGAGTACCCAGTCTCTCCCTACTTCACTCATTTTAAATCTGTTGACTGGTTATTCATCAGCAAACTCAATTCTGATCATCAATCTCCACTGATCCAACATCTTTACTGGTTCCCCATTTCCTAAAGTCCAAATCCAAAACCAATGTCCCAATCAATCTGCTGCTGTAAGCTACAGGCTTCATACATTCCTAAATCTGTGCTTTTCTTCACACTATTTCCTCTGCCTGGAGGACCCTCTCTCCAATACCTGCTTGCGAAGCCAATGCCCCATCTGCATCATCCACCTCATGACCCATCTTTCAGCCCAGATGGCACTCTGTCCACAGTTTTGTCCATTGGGCTGCTAACCACAAGGTCAGCAGTTGAAACCCACTTACAATCTCTGAAACCTTGTATAAGGTCACTACGAGTCAGAGTGAACTCAATGGCAGTGGGTTAAGCTCTCCCAGCACTCTGTGTTGAAGCTCCTCCTGCGATAGCTCTTAGCAGGCAGGGCCCCAAACGTACATGACATACATTCGTACACACACACACTCTCCCTCTTTCTCCCCCTCCCTGCTTCCACCGCACTTAGTAACAACAATCTTAACTAATGCCTAATGCTCAACAGTGTCTCTGTCAGGTATCACTAGCCTATTTGATAGCTAATAAAATAAAAGGTGGCTTCAAAAAGCTCAGGAAAAATTTCACTGTCTTTTAAGTTCATGTTTTCACAACCTTTCTGAAGTCCCTTGTAGAAGTCCTGTCCCACTGCAATCCTGTCAGCTGATGAGTCCCGTGCTGCTCTTCCCTCTCCCTTCCCACAGTAAGTTGGTGCTCAGATTCCTAGCAAACAGCTTTACTGAGCTATCTACTGCCTTGTACAGCAATAGATACAGCAAGAAATGAGTCTTGGATTTGACCCCAGAACAACAAAGAACACAACTTTTGGTAGGCGGAGAGGACAGTGGGAATTGTGGACTTTATATTTATGTGTCAGGCCAAATGTGATGGGAGGTCATGAGGAGGATGTGTGCTCACTGAGCTTGTGGAAGTAGCTACAACATCTGTTATATAAGCAGCCCACACCACAGACATCAGCCTACCCAGTGCTGGCTGGCTTGGAGCCCAGAGCTGCTCTCAAGTCACACGGCTTCAGAGCCAGCAGCCCAGCAGCCTTAGGGAGTCTAGACCTGGGCAGGTGGCTGTCAGCCCAGCAGTGTGGTGGAGAACCCGAGCCTAGCACAGCCTAGCAGAAAACAGACCCCTGGTCAAGGAGAGACAGGGGGAGGCAGCCAGACAGCAGCAATTTCTAAATGACATCAGAATGTGCATGGCTCTCAGCTCCAAGAGGACCTCACCTGGCGGGGCGTTAACCTAATTTTGCTTGCCTGCCTACTTTCCTTCTTTCCATATTCAACACGTGGTTAAAAATAAAGAAAGAAAACAGTAAGTGTTCCCTTTTCATCATTTTTAAGTGTACATTCATTATATTCACAGGCACCTAGGTGGTTCAGTGCTTAAGTGATCAGCCGGTAACCAAAAGATCAGCGGTTTGAATCCATCAGCCACCCCATGGGAGAAGAGGTGGCAATCAGTCTCCAAAAACGATTACCACATTGGAAACTCTTCAGAGCAGTTCCATTCTGCCTGGCTATGAGTCAGAATCGAGAAGAAGATGATGGGTTTGGTTTTTTGTTATTTGTTTTAAATTCCATTCACCGTGTTATGCAATCAACACCCTTATCCATTTCCAAAAGTTTTACATCATCCCCAAACTCACCACCCACTTCAGAAATTCCCATTCCCTTCTCCCTGGTAACCACTTTGTTTCTGGCATATTTGTTTTTCCCCTAAGTGTTACCATCTCTGTGAGTCGGAACCAACTCAACAGCACTTAACAACAACAAAGTGAGATCATACATTCTTTTGTCTTGTTTATTTCACCCAGCATATCTTGACTGCGCTTAACAACAACAACAAATGTTTTCAAGGTTCATCCAGGTTGTAACAAGTCTCAGGATCTCATTTCTCTTTGTGGTTTAATAATGAACACTGAGTTGTTTCCACGTTTCGGCTATTGTAAATAACACTGCAAAGAACATCAGTGTAGTCTTCTAAGTCTACCTATAAATCTTTTGAGTCTACATGTAAGTGGAGTCCTGGTGTGGCGCGGTGGGCTAATGCGCTGGACCTCAGTCGGTTTGAATCACAAGATTGGTGGGTCAAGCTCATGAGCCACTCTTTGGAAACCCTATACAGGGTCACTACAGGTTGGAACTGCCTCTACAGCACTTACCAACAACATAAGTGGAGTTGCTGAGTCATGTGGGAATTGTTTGATTTTTTGACCTCCCTGTTTCTTTAACTAAGGTTTCTTTTTAGTTCTTAGGCATTACTAATATTTTTAAAGAAAAGAACATCAATTTGGTAAGGAGGACCCGCATCTAAAGGGCTGTGAGGGCTGCAAGAGTCCCACCCACATCCCTCCTTCTCAGGACAATGTAAGGGATGAATTTCCCTTTCACTTCCCACACCTGTGAGGTAGCACAGGAATCGAGTATCTGAGATGTTAAACTCATCAAAACCACAACTTTAACAAGAATTAAAAACAGATCTAGTAAACTGACTGGCATGATGTTAGTGGATCTTTCAAACGATGAAATAAACTGAAGGGAGTAGAAGAGAAGTAAAGAGAATTAACCCTTGCTGTTAAAGCTGAGCAAAATGAGACATGAAGGTCCCATTTGCTAACCAGCTGTGAGCTGGGCTATCAGTCCAAGTTTCCATCTTTACCTTCCAAACACAATAAAAAGGAGGCAAAAGGTCCTAATCACTGAAGACAGTTGGGGGAGGGATGATGAAATGAGGTGGAAGGAGTCAGGCAAGTTTCTATGAGTGAATCCTGGGGTTGCTGTTATGTAAAGCACAAATGGAAAACACATGAGAGTGGTTATATCAATTATAATCAGAAGAGAAACATTTATAACTGCTCCATTCTATTATAGAGCCTCAAGTTCAACTACAGTAATCCAAGGAGGATCCTGAAATATATGGTATGGAATGAAAGAGATGGGTGAGGGTCAGCTCTCTCTAATAAGCACAGACAGCAGAAAGAGGACTCACAAGAATGAAACGGGTGTGACTCTATACCAAGTACCATTGACTGCAGAATAACACAGAATAAAGTTTGCGCATAAAGATTCTTTCTTGCCCACTCACAGCTCCCAACCACTATGAGATGTGGTAATGCTGAGAGAATATCAGAATAACTTATAGAAAAAGAAAAAAACAAGAGGCAAATTCTTCTTCATTCTCCTACCAGTTGACTTCCACTCAAACACAAGCAAATGAATGTATTCTAAAAGCCACACACTGTCAAGGATTGCCTTCACTTTTCCTGTGCAGGAACCTATTCCAAGCTGTGCAAGCAATTTAAGCCAGCAAGAAAATGGAAAGACTCTATGCAGTCCACACTGAAAAACTGAACTGAAATTTAGAATATTCTTTCCTTTTAATCCAAGTTTATCTACCACTGCTCATTCTTCCCTAGCTGTGTTCTCTTTAAAAAGCTAAGCCTGGCTTTTAAAGAGTGTATGTACTACTAGCAGGAACATCTGCTCATTTGTTAAAATGGGCATAATCAAATGTCACCCTTTAATCCAGTTCCAAGAAGTCCCCAGGCACATTGCCACCTAGTCGAAAGAGCAATAAACAACTGCTGGACATCTGAGAATTAATGGCTTTCTCCTTCTGCACCTAACAAACTAGACCATCAGTGCAATGATGTCCTCACTAAATGGAGTGTATAATGTCCCATTCTGAACGGCCTAATGTGTGAACCTGGGTGATTGCTTCACATGGCCCCACAACTGAGGAAACATACAATGCAGCTTGGTACACCACAGAATGTAATCCAAAGGCTCATTTAAGAATGATGTTGAAAACAAAATAATATAGCCTGCTAAATGCAAGACCAGATCCACAATCAGTGTTCATGGCAGTAGCAGTCAAGAAACGAAATGATGCATTGCATTAAGGAAGTCTGCTGCAAAATACCTCTTTAAAGGGTCTTTTAAAGAACAAAGATGTAACTTTGCCGACTAAGGTTCACGTGACCCACACCATGATATTTTCAGTAGCCTCATTATGTATGTGAAAATTGGACAATGAATAAGGAAGACCACAGAAGAATCGATGCATTTGAATTGTGTGTGATAGAGAAGAATATTGAAAGCACCATGGACTGCCAGAAGAATGAACAAATCTGTTTTGAAAGTACAAGACAATTTCTCCTTACAAGTGACAATGGAGAGACTTCATCTCTTTACTTTGGACATGCTGTTAGGAGGGTCCAGACCCTGGAGAAGGACACCATGATTGGAAAAGTGGAGGGTCAGTGAAAAAGAAGACCTCAATGAGATGGATGGACACAGTGGCAGTAACAGTGGGCACACACATAAGAGCAATTGTAAGCACGGTGCAGGATAGGGTGGCACTGCCTTCTGTTGTACACAGTGTCCTATGACTAACAGCAATAGCCAGTGGAAGGCCACCACAGTCACAAGGAACGACGAAGCCAGGACTACATCCAGGAAAACAAAACAGATGAGAGAACTCAGTGGTAGTTTGGGGTGTTCTTTCCTGTGATGGTGGGTCCAGTCCATTAGCACACCCAGAAGGTTTAAACCACAGAAACCAATAACTCACACAAATCCAATGTTAAAATCCTGACAATTGTACAGTGAATAAACTTCCATGACCTGGAGACTAGAGGCAAAAAGACTAAGAAATAATTAATGTTATTATCAAAATGAAAAGAAGACCAAATAACAAACAAAACTAAATTAACCACTTAGCTCATCGCCATCAGGTCAACTCTTGGAGATCCATGTGTGTCAAACAGAACTGTGCTCCACAGGGTTTTCAAGGGCTGATTCTTTAGCAATAGATTGTCAGGCTTTTCTTCCAGGTGAACTTCAACCTTTAATTTCTTGGTTAGCTGCTGAGCATGTTAACCACAAACCAGGAACTCCAGATATATGAGGGGGGCTTCAAAAAGTTCATGGAAAATTTACATTATATTTTAATTCCATTTTCCAAGAACATTATGAAACTCCCTCATAATGAGTCCTGGTGTCCTAGAGTCCAGGAGTCCTGGTGTGGCGCTGTGGGCTAATGCGTCAGACTGCAAAATCGTTTGAACTGCAAGGTAGGTGGTTCAAGCTCACCAGCTGCTCCTCGGAAACCCTATACAGGGTCGCTATGGGTAGAAATCGACTCGACGGGACTTTACAACAACAATGTATCAATCACACTTGAGTATTTACTGAAGAGTAGGACAAGAGCTTTGGTGTAGCACTGTAGGATCAGCACTGCACTGCTAACAGCAAGGTCAGCAGTTCAAACCCACCAGCTGCTCTCAGAAATCCTATGCAGGGTAGCTATGAGTCGGAAGCAATTCAACAACACACAACATCATAAGGTAGAAATACAATGGTCTAATTTTAATCCAATAAAAGAAAACTTGTGAGCTAGTAATTACCATTCTCATCTTTCAGATAAGAAAAGAGAGGCTCAGAGAGGTTAAGTAAAGTTAGCTAGCTAATGCACAGCAGAGTTGCAACTTAACCCTGAGGGTGTGCCTATGTCCAATTCCATGACACCCTGGGAAAGAGAGACCAGGGTATGGAGCCTGCAGGCAATGGATGAGGACAGAAGGTATGGGATGCAAAGCCAGTGTCTGCGCTGTTGCTCTAGCACGGCTCCTTTTCATATTTGTTGTTGTTGTGATGTGCCGTGGAGTTGGTTCCAACTGATAGCGACCCTATACAGGTTTCTGAGGCTGTAAATCTTTACGGGAGCAAAAAGCCTCATCTTTCTCCCACGGAACAGCTGGTAGTTCGAACTGCTGACCCTGAGGTTCGCAGCCCGATTCGTAACCACTGTGCTACCAGAGCTCCTTTACAGGTATATATATTCATTCAGGAGTCTTAGTGTGGCACTGTGGGTTAATGCACTAGACTGCAAAGCCATTTGAACTGCAAGGTTGGTAGTTCAAGCTCACCAGCTGCTCCTCGGAAACCCTATACAGGGTCGCTATGGGTTGGAACTGACCCGATGGTACTTCACAACAAAAACAACATATTCACTGAGGAGTCTTAGTGTGGCGCTGTGGGTTAATGCGCCAGACTGCAAAGCCGTTTGAACTGCAAGGTTGGTAGTTCAAGCTCACCAGCTGCTCCTCAGAAACCCTACACAGGGTCACTGTGGGTCGGAACCGACTTGACGGCACTTCACAACAACATATTCATTGACCTGCTGGCCTTAAGTGGAGTCCCTAGATCATGTAAACAAAAATGCTCTCAAACTGCTTACCAAAAGACACCTTCCACTCAGAGGCACCTTGGAAAAAAGGCAAAAAAAAGAAACAGGACTAAGGGCCAAGCTCAGCCTTCCCTGCAACCTGGCCCTGAGGGAAAAGCGGCCTCAAAAACCATGGTGTTAAACCATTACTAAACGTTTTGTTCATATAGTATAGAAGAATCTTGACCAAAATGGGGGAAATGTGGAAGAAAATCTGAAATTCTCAATAGACTCCAGGCTTTATGGTGCACCCAGTATACTACACAAACCCCTGAAACTATTGCCTCGATAATCTTTCAGTTTTCAACCTTCTAACACTATCCCCTGAAGTCTTCTTTGAACTAAAAAGCAGCTTATCTTCATTAATAGTTTGTCTGCTTTGAGTATTGTGCTTTTTTCAAGAAGCATCTATGTGCAATCGCATGAATTAACAGCAACTCCAAAGGTTGGGTGGGAAACTTAGAGGCCAGTGAGTTTAAGGGTTGTGGAATCATTTGGAAAAGGATAGTGAAAATGGTAGCATTCTCTGAAGGCTGGACTCACTGTCAATGAATTTGTACATGTAGACATTCTGTATGTGTGTGTGTACTTTGTTGTTGTTGTTGTTATGTGCCATGGAGTCGGTTTCAACTCATAGCGACTCTGTATAAGGTTTCTGAGGCTGTATATCTTTACGGGAGCAGAAAGCCTCATCTTTCTCCCGTGGAACAGCTGGTAGTTTTGAACTGCTATCCCTGTGGTTCGCACCCCAATTCATAACTACTATGCTACCAGAGCTTGTATATATATACATAAAGTTTGTTGTTAAGAGCCAAAGAGTCAGCTCCAACCCAGCAACCCTGTATAGGGTTTCTGAAGAGCAGCTGGTGAACCAACCTTATGGTTGGTAGAGTGCTTATTCTACAGTGCTGCACCAGGGCTCCATTTGTATATACACATATACCAAAATGAAAACAAAACAACCCACAAAGCCAACAAGATCAGCCACCTGTGGCCAATGGCTAGTGTGTAAGCACCTTGCTCAGAGCACCTAATGCTAATGGTGTAAAGTCAGAAAAATTGTTAGGATGGAAGGAAATATAGGCAAGGAGCTCATGCAGAAGAGCAAAGGCCAGATCAAAGAAAATGAATCATTAGTAATGCCACATGAGGACTGAGATGTGAGAGCCCAGAGAGAGATCCTTGTAGCCATCCCTTAACGGGCATACCTTCACCCGAGAAAATGTGTTTGGTCTTGGTTCTTGCATTATCAGAGAGTTTGGGGGAAACAGCATAATTCTAAGATGTATATGAGAAGAAGTAAGATGTGTCAAAAAGGGGAGGAGGTGGCTTAAGATCACTTGAAGCCCAAACTAGTAAAAAACAGTTTTCATCAATTCAATTCCAATTCATGGTACACCGCATGTGTTAGTGTAGAACTGTGCTCTGTAGAGATGTCAACGAAGGATTTTCCAGAGGCAGATTGCCAGACCTTTCTTCTAAGGTGCCTCTAAATCGACTGCAACTATCAACCTTTTGCTAAGCGGTTGAGCACATTATCGCTTACATCACCTACAGGCTCCACTTAAGACCAAGGGGCAAGTCAATCTGAACCTCTATATATAAAAAGATGCAACAGTTGAGCACTCGTCTACCACCTGAACCCACCCAGTGGTTCCACAAGAAAAAGGAATGACATTCTGCTTGTGTAAAGACTAAGTGCTGTTGTTAAGTGCTGTTGAGTCGGTTCCAACCCATAGCGACCCTGTATAGGGTTTCTGAGGAGCAGCTGGTAAGCTTGAACTGCCAGCCTCACGGTTCAAACTGACTTTGCAGTCCAGTGTGTTAACCCATAGCACCACACCAGTACATAAAGATTACAGCCTAGAAAACTCTATAGAGCATTTCCAACTCTATCATACAGGGTCGCTATGAGTTGTAATCAACTCAACAGCACACAACAGTAAGTATAAAAATTACTGCCCAGTAGGTCTTCACTTGCACAGAAGCCTACCTGTGTGAAACAATATGGAAGTCCAGTTCGATGGGAAGAAGGTCAATCTTGTATAAATAGAGGCTCTAGAACCTTTATTCCCGAGTATTGTTTTAAAAAAGATTTCTTTAAATTCAACAGGCATTGAGTTTTCTCTTTTATTTACTAGCAAGTTACTTAACCTTTCTTAGCCTAATTTTCTCATTTGCAAAACTTCACTGAGTTCCCATAAATATTAAATTAAATGTCTGCCAATGTCAGCGTACAGTAAGAATTCAATAAATGGTGGTGGTGCTGGTGGTTGTGAGCAGTCCAGCCTGCTTCAACAAAGCAACCCTGTATAGGGTTTCTAAGGCTGAAATCTTTAAGGTAGCAGAAAGCCTCATCTTTTCCCTATGGAGCTCCTGGTGGATTTGAACCACTGACCTTGCAGTTAGCAGTCTAACTCATAACCCATACCACCAGGGCTTCTTCCAATAAATGGTATGGTGCTGTAGGATCAACACTTGACTGCTAACCACAAGGCTGGTGGTTCAAACCCACCAGATGCTCCTACACAGGGTCTCTATGAGTCAGAACTGACTCCATGGCACTTAACAACAACATTATTTTTACTTGTATGTGTAAGGCACTATGGTTAACACTGTAGATACAAAGATTCAGGGATCCTCTTTCATATTATGTTTTCATGCATTTATAATTACGTGAATTTCATATTTACTCACTAGCTTGTCTGTGTTATCTTCTATAGACCATGAAAGCTGACCTTGAAGCTTAAAATGAATGAGGCCACTGAGAAACCTGAAACCTCACACTTGTGAATTTTTCCCCTATCATCTCTTATTCAAAGATGCCATTTCAAACCCAGTTTTTGTAGTTCCTACAACAAAGAAATGTTTTTGTGTGGCATAAGGCCTTGAGCATCTAAAATTTGCATTGAATCAAAAATCAGTGGCTCTGACAAAGTGAAAAGAGACTACAATGACTGTTAGCAATGCAGACAACTTCTCATGAGATGTCTTTGCAAACACAAGGGCATTCTAAATAGACCATCAGGGGTTTCACGTGACAAATTCCAATGTTAAAGTGGTAAATGCTCTTTTCTGAGGAACTTCAGGAAAGAAACGGGCACTAAGCTTTTTCATCAAAGGTCAGTATTGAATGACACTGCTTCTGTGCCAACAGCAAACCAGAAAGAACCAAGAAGTCTCACCCATCCCACGTGTGAGACAATCAGAATGCAACAATGTTGAGCTCAACCCAAAAAGCATTCAGTGGGCACCTACTATGCACATGGTACCATATACAATGCAGAAAATTCAAAGATAAAGAAGGTATGGTTCCTGCCCTCCAAGGGCTTACAGTCGAGTGGCAGCCAATAATATAAATAACCAGTGATAGCAAATGACAGAACTACTTAAGGAAGAAGGCAGTGGAATAAGTCTCACCTTCCACGTGGGGAACCAGGGTTTAATTCCTGGCCAATGAACCTCATACACAACTACCACTCATGTTTCAGTGGAGGTGCGCATGTGCTACGATGCTAAAGAGGTTTCAGCAGCACGTTTAGACTAAGACAGATACGAAAGACCTGGTCAACATACTTCTGAAAATCACCCAATGAAAATATGGACCAAAATGGTCCAATCCACAACCAACCATAGGCCCAAGCAGTGCTTTGTTCCATTTTGCATGGGTTGCCTTGAGTCAGGGGCCCGCTAACAACACCACCAACAAATAGCTAAACTATATCAGATATTTATATTCAAAGGAGAGAGGAAGGAACTAGCCTGGGAAAACAGAATAAGCTAAAGCACAGTCTTCAGTGTTCACGGCATGCTTAGGACGGGGAGCAAAACATTGTACACGCAGCACAAAGCCCAGCTGAGACTCAGATAACCAAGGTCCTGGAATAGTATGTGAGGAAGTCTGTGTTTTGACTCTATGACTAAAAGCGAGGAGGGCTTGGCAAAGGACCAGCCTAAAAGTTGAGGTTTCAAACTCACTGAGAGGTACACCACAGAAGATAAGCCTTGCCTTAAAAACTCTATGGAACAAGTCACGTTCTTTACAAGTCCAGATTTCCTGGACCAGGTGAAACTGGAGGACTCCCTAAGACTGCTGCCCTGAGACACTGTATAAACCTTGAACCAAAACTATTCCCTGACAGCAACTTTTAATTAAGTAATAGGTTGACACACAAAATAAAGGATGTTATTTAAAGGTGCTCCATTAAATTAACCATCCCTGTGAGATCCCAACATCAACAATTACTCTAAAGCAGGGGTGGGGAAATGTTTTTCTGCCAAAATTTATAACATCATTCGCAAGCCATACAAAATTATCAACTTAAAAATTAGTCTGCTATATTTGGTCAAAGGAGCCCTGGGTAGTATATTGGATTAGGAGCAGGACTGCTCATCACAAGGTCAGCAGTTCGAATCCACTAGTGGTTCCACAGGAGAAAGATAAGAGGGCAGAGAAACTAAGGTACTGGAAATGGACCACCAAGACCACAATTAAATATTGTAAAATATGTAACTAATGCCACTGACAAATCTGTATGAAAATTATCTAATGGGAACCTAATTTGCCAGGTAAACTTTTTACAGAAAACAGCAAATTATGGAGCACAGTTCTACTCAGATATAAATGGGGTACACACTATCCAATGCATATTGTTAATGTTAAGTGCTGTTGGATCAGTTCTGACTCATAGCGACCCTATATAGGGTTTCCAAGAAGCAGCTGGTGGGTTTGAATTGTTGACCTTGTGGTTCACAGTCCACTGCTGATACGTTCCAAAAATGCTAAAATCCTATGGACATCCCTGTTTCTTTTGTTCATTTACACATACTTTATTGAATGCCTACAATGTGTTGAGTTTGGTGCTAGAAGCTATAGACAGAGTGCTAAACTCACAGATTGCCCCTGCCTCCAGTGATCCCATAGCCTCCTGGCAGAAATAGTACTCAACAAATAATTGCATAACTGCAACTGGTAGTAAGTGCTATGAAGGAAACTTACAGTGTGCTATGGGAACACATCAGGAAGCCCAACCTAAAGTTACAATCTTATCCCTGAAAGGGACCACTTCTTTCTTGACACTAATTGTTATAATGTGCTGTTGAGTCGACTCATCAAACCAAGGAGCGGCCAGTGGGTTTGAACTGCTGACCTTGTGCTTAACAGTCCAGGACTCCTGGTGTGACACAGTAGGATCAGCATTGGTCTGTGAACCACAAGGTCAACCCAGCAGCTGCTTCATGGAAACCCTAAACAGAGCCGCTGTAAGTCAGAATCAATTCAATGACACTTAACAGTAATAACTTATCCTATATTGCCGCACAAGGACGCCCTTGACACTAGTAGCATATCAAAGTGCCTCTCTTAATCTTCTGATACAGTTGAATCTAGAAGTAAGTTAGCGTCCCTGGGTCACACAAACAGTTACTCAGCTGCTTACCAAAAGGTTAGTGGTTTGAGTCCACCCACAGCTGCCTATGAAGAAAGACCTGGTGATATACTTGTAAAAACTCAGGCTATGGAGCACAGTTCTACTCTGTCACACATGGGGGTCACCATGCGTCCAAGTCGACTTAACAGCAATTGGCTTGTTTTTGGTGTTGAGGGAATTAGGGATAGTGGGTATACAAAGCACAATTTTTGTCTATTTACTTGAACTAGTACAGAGTTCTGGTGTGGTGCTTTAAGATAGACACTGGACTGCTAACCACAAGGTCAATGGTTTAAACTCACTAGCCGCTGTCTCTAAGAGTTGGAACAGACTCGCCAGCACTTAGCAACAACAACTTGAAATAGTAGAACTCAGGAATACAAAGCTCTCCTGGAAAATGGTTTCATTATTCTGAAAACTTCTATCGTTCTATTCTTTCAATGTTAGAAACAAGGTAATATTTGCGCACAGACACCCCCCCAAAAGAGTCACGTGCAGACAAGCTTTAAGTGTAATAGTAGAAAATTTGAAATAATGTAAATGTCCATCACTAGGAGAGTGCTTACATAAATTAGGATAAAAATATACTATGTGATGGAATGTAACTCTCCTTCCCACCCTCACGCCCCGCCCTGATTAACAACAACAACAACAACACAGGTGACAGCTATATACCAGAATGAGAAGCTCTCCAAACATATTAAATGGGAAAATACTTAAAAATAACAGGCCAGTCATCAAATTGGTATGCGCAAGTGTTTTTTTGTTGTTGTTGTTTTGTCTTTAAACTTTACACCTTAAGTTAATGCAGAAAAAGGGAACTGGAAGGTTGTGCCAAGTATCCCTGGTGGTTAACTCTAACACATAGGTGAAGGAGGATCAGGAATCCTTTACCCTGAGAATCCACCACTCGTCTGTCAGTTTGTTGTACTGTGGTGGCTTTTGAGTTGCTGTGATTCTGAAAGCTTTGCCACCGGTATTTTAAATACCAGCAGGGTCACCCATGGTGGACAGGTTTCAGATGAGCTTCCAGATGAAGACAGACTAGGAAGAAGGAGTGACGAACTACTTCCGAATATTCAGTCACTGAAAACCTTATGAATAGCAGAGAATCACTGTCAGATATAGTGCTGGAAAATAAGCCCCTCAGGTTGGAAGGCACTCAAAATGCAACTGGGGAAGAGCTGCCTCCTCAAAGTAGAGCTGACCATGATATAGACCTAGATGGGGAGAAATAACAACTTCACATTTTAATATTTTTGTTTTACAAAAGGTTTCTATGATTTTATAGCAACACTTTTTGTCTTATCCTTGTAATAGGTTGGGTTATGCATTCTTCTTCTCTGTCAGAGTGCATTTTTAACAGGAAACCTTTACATCTTACATATGTGGGATATCCCACTGCCAAGGAGTAACAACACACATACACCAGGCTCAATAAATGTTTTGTGAATGCATGAACCAAAAAATTTCCCCTCTGACTAAGCGATCACCTTTCACTTACTCAACAATTTTTTATGAACTGACTATACCATGCAAGGAGTACTGGTGTGGCGCTGTGGGTTAATGCACCAGCCCTGCAAAGCCATTTGAACTGCAAGGTTGGTGGTTCAAGCTCACCAGTTGCTCCTTGGAAACCCTATACAGGGTCGCTATGGGTCGGAACTGACCCAATGGCAGTTAACAACAACAGCAAGATGCAGTCTCTGGAGATGAAAAGTAACTTAGAGGTGAGGCAGTCACATGGACAGATAACATTTCAATGTATAGAGTATGTGTGCCCACACACCTGTCAGTTTTTCACACTCTGGTGGCTTGTGCGCTGCTGTGATGTTGGAAGCTATGCCACTAGTGTTTCAAATACCAGTAAGGTCACCAATGTGGTCAGGTTTCAGTGGAGCTTTCCAGGAAAAAAGAATACGTGGTCCACTTCTGAGGGATCAATCACTGACAACCAGTCAGTCTCCAACATAATGCCAGAAGATGAGTCCCTCAGGTTACAAAGCACTCAAAATACGTCTGAAGAAATGAAGCCTCTTCAAAGTAATAACTGTTGTTGTTCATGCATTCACAAAACATCACAAAACAAGTGCCATCGAGTAGGTTCCAATTCGTAGTGACCCTGTATATGGTTTCCAAGGAGCAGGTGGTGAGTCTGAATAGCCGAACTTGCAGTTCAAATGGACCTTATGGTCGAGTACTTATCCTACAGCGCCACACTGAGTTGGCCTTAATTATACAGATGGAGCAAAGTTTTCGGGACCATCATTTATTGATGGGGTACAATTCAAAAAAATGAGAAGAAACAGTTGCAACTATCCATTTACAATTGGAGTACTGAATGTGTGAAGTATGAGTCTAGGAATATTGGAGAGCCTCAAAATGGAATGGAGTGCACAAAGAAAAGACATGGCTAGTCATTACAGAGCTGACGTGGACAGGTATTGGCCATTTTAAATTGGACAATCATGTGGTTTACTCTGTAGGGAATGACAAACTCAAGAAGCATGGGATTGCATTCATTGTCAACAAGAATATTTCAAGACGTCTCTTGAATTATAATGATACCTGTGATAACATCTGTATACTTACAAGGAAGCTACTAGTACTCAAATTTAGACACCAAACATAAAAGTCAATGATGAAGAAACTGAAGAATTCTACCAACTTCTTGGGTCTGAAATCGATCAGACATGCAATCAAGATGCATTGATAATCAATAGTGATAGGAACATGAAAACTGGAAACAAAGAGGAAAATATGGCATTGGTGATAGAAGCTAATCTGGAGATCATATGATAGAATATTGCAAGATCACTGATTTAGTCACTGAAACAACATAAACTGCAACAATACATGTGGACCTTGCAAGATGGAATGCAAAGGAATCAAATTGACTACATTTGTGTGAAGAGATGATGGAGAAGTTCAAAACAAGGCCAGGCACACACTGTGAAACAGACCACCAATTGTTCAGGCTAAAGCTAAAGAAAATTAAAACAGGTCAGCAAGAGACAAAATACAACCTTGAGTATATCCCACCTGAATTTAGAGACCATTTAAAGAATAGATTTGACATCTTGAGCATTAGTGATCCAAGACCAGAGGATTTGTGAGACAGCATCAAGAACACCATACATGAAGAAAGTACAAGTTCATTAAGATAAAGAAAAGACCAAAATGGTTGTCAGAAGAAACTCTGAAACTTGCTCTTGAACCTAGAGTAACTAGCTAAAGTGAATGGAAGAAATTATGAAGTAAAAGACTAGAATATAAAAATTCAAAGGGCAGCTTGAAAAGACAAAGTATTATAATGAAATATGCAAAGACCTGGAGTTAGAAAACCAAAAGGGAAGAACTCACTCAGCTAAAAGAATTGAAGAAAATATTCAAGCCTTGACTTGCAATATTGATAGTGGCACTGTAGATGGGCATTGGACTGCTAGCCACTAGCCTTTCCCTGGAAACCCTATACAGGGTCACTATGGGTCAGAACCTACTCAACAACACTTAACAACAACAATTTTAGTCCTGGTGTGGCACTGTGGGTTAAGCACTGGACTGCAAAGTTGTTTTGAACTCCACGGTTGGTGGTTCAAGCTCACCAGCTGCTCCTTGGAAACCCTATACAAATTCGCTATGGGTCAGAACAGACTTGATGGCACTTAACAACAATAATAACTTTTATTCTGGCTGAGTGTATATAACTGAATTTGTATAAAATGAAATGCTGCATAACACGAACAACTCCATTTGCTGCTCTGCTGATTAATTATGTTTCTCTTTCCTTTTCTCTAACTTCTTCTTTCTTCTAAAAGTGTACTAATCCTGATGGGTTTTAACAGGCTTCTGGTGACTCCAACTCATGTGCCCATCCCTCTACTTCATTGGCCAGAAATGGAGCTGGTCACAGGGAGTGCCCAACTCTTCTCTCTTTTGCTGAAGGGAGAGATTATCTTCAGGATCCATTGTACTGAAGTTTTCCTTTCTACTAGATGCCTCGCCCCCTGGCTATCTGGAAGGCAAAAGGAAACCGTGATGACAATGCTTGCTCAAAGACAAAGAAACTGTAACACTTCTTTTCCACAATGAATTTGGCAACTCTACCAAGTTAAGCAACTTAGTGCTGTAGGTCACAAAATCAAGCAACTCCCTCTTATAACTAACTCTCCCTTCAGCTTCACTATTTCTATCAACACCACCATTCTTCACATCCAACTGTGGCTTTTACAGCATGTTTGACCAGTCCTTGACCTTCATTGTCCATTAAATACAAGTTATTCAAGTGCTGACCTCTCAGAATCATGGCTTGCCATTCTTTCTTTTCTACTCTTCACCCCATCCATGCTAAAGACCTCACCTGATGCCTTCTCTCATTACATCTGGGCTCCCTTGTTCCTTTCTCAACCATACATGCCACCACTAGGTTGCTGCTGTTGTTACATGCTGTTGAATCGGTTCTAATACACGGCGACCCTGATAGGGTTTCCAAGGAGCAGCTGGTGGGTTTGAACTGCAAACACTGCAGTTAGTAGACCAGTGCTGATCGTACAGCACCATACGAGGACCCCAGGTAGTTGTTGTTATTAAGTGCCACTGAGTCACTTCCAACTCATATTAAATGCTATTTTCCACTAGTTTATCCGCTGAAATAATAACTTATCACTTCTGAAACCACTGAGTCTGTGTTACTCTGTTCTAATTTGATCCTGGTCCATATTTACTCTCAGATCCTAGGAATTCTCCCTAATCTTGCTACCTCCACAGTTAAGACCTCTTCCCTCCCAGCAGCACTTAACTTCCGCTGCCATCTCAAACTCCTGGATTTAGTCTCTATTTATCCAAATCCCACCCAAGGCTCAAGCCAACCTACTCTGTAACATAAAGCTTCACCCATGACCCATTCCCACTGGCCTCTCCTGCCACACAGGTCTCTAGCTCTACACACTGTCCTCCTCTTGATTCATGTGATGACAGCCTGAAGAAGTGATGAGGAAGGGCAGCCACTTTGTAACCATGTGATGCTCCCCAAACCACCAGTCTTTCAAAACTCAAAACTGTCAATCGATTGAAAATTTATATGCAGGTGTCCTGTCCATCTCAGACTGGTCCACGTGGAATATTTCAATATTCCTCTAATACCTGCCATGTATTGGAATAATTGAAAAATGTTACAAGTCTCAGTAAACAGCAATGAAATACATGAACAGTTCTCACCGGCACTTTTCTTCACATCATCCATTAGTGAGCGGTTCAGTTAGGTCTCTGGTACAAACTTAAAGTGATTGCATAAATATGTATTAAGAGAGAAGGGAGGGAAGGTAGTTGTTCTCGGCAACTCGGGTGGAAAAAGGGATGATCAAATGGGTGGGACGTGAATATTAACTAGGGTCTGAACCAGTAGAGCGCATTGAACTGAGAAGTGTAGTTCTAGCAAGGATCTCAAGGAGTCCTGAAGCAGGCAGGGTCCACAAGGATACAAATGAAGCAGGTGGGGAGAAAACGCTTTGCACCATAAACCAGGCTCCTTTCTTTCCAAAGTCCACGCCCATCATGACAGCAAGCAGTACCAGGAGCGCGCGAAGATTCTGGCTGGCGCACAAGAAAATCGCTTCTACTCTGGTAGCGTAGTGGTTACGAAACGGGCTGCTAACCTCAAGGTCGTCAGTTCGAAACTACCAGCGGTTCCGCCAGAGAAAGAGGAGGCAGTGTGCTCCCGTAAAGATTTACAGCCTTGAAAAGCCTGTGTAGGGTCACTATGAGTCGGAACCGACTCCACGGTACTTAACAACAATAGACCTTGGCACACCTGATAATGCCAGCCCAGCCCGGCGCGCCCCTCCAGCCCCAGGCCTTACCGATGGAGATCTCTTGCGCAAAAGCCAGCGAGATAAGCAGTAAAGGCAGCCCCACCGCGATACAAGTGATCATCTTGTCCACCGCCAGCTCCAATCGCAGCCCCTTGAACTTGGGCTCCGAAGGCTCCTTCAGTAAAAAGTCGGAGAATACATACTCCGTGGCCAGGTGGGCGATGGCCATGGCTGCTCGAGTCCAAGATCAGTCAGGCAGTCCTGGGCACCGCTGGCGTCCGGAGGGTTGCACGGTGCCTTCTACACCCGTTACCGGCAGGGCCCGCGGCTTTCGCTTTCCCTTTGCCGGCTTCCCGGCTGCTCCTGCATGCTGCCCCTTTTGTGCCTAGGCGCCCCGGGGCTCCCAGTGACTCGAGCCAGAGACACAGCAGCCTCTGCTCGACGCCTCTCCGGGGCGGGGCTCCCAAGCTGCTCGCCGTGCTCTGGCTCTTGAGCTTCTAACTCAGCAGCAGGCAGGGCGCGGTCCCCGGCTGGCGCTTGCTGCGTGCGCTCCCTCCCCACCCCTTCGCTCGTCTAGCTCCCGTCTCCCGGGTAGGCGCGGCGGCGGCGACGCACAATGCCCTACGCTCGGGGCCCGGGCCTTTCAAGCATTCGCGGGCGAAAGAACAATCGGGAAATAAAGGCGCTACCCGCTTGTCCTGGCCTCGCAGTTCCGCCCAGTTTGGCGGAGAGGTTCGCAGCCTGTTCACCCGCTTTCTTCCGGAACCATCCTGGGAAATCGATTACCCAGGGGCGCGGAGTTTCCGGAAAACGCTGTGACGCGGGGCAGGGTGGGCGCGGCAGCATCCCGCGTTCCCACTGTCAGTCATTTCCACTGAGCGGCTCCTTAAAACAATTCACGTGGACCTTCCATCCCCGTTCTTTTCACTTCCTGGCACCAGGATTTACAAAAATTCATTTCTAAAAGGATCCTATACTTTTGTAGACAGGATGACCTCCTTTTACAATCCATTTCAATATTTCTGCCCTGTGAGGTCAGGACAAAAATGAACTGCAAAGGCCTCAAGGAGCAAAGGATGCCATAAAAGGTCAATAGAGCAGGTAGAGAGAGGTGTATGGAAGAGGGAGCGCTAGATTTGAAGAAGCTGTGTGTGTGCAAAGAAGGCACAGAGAGGCGGTGAGAGTGTGAGAAGGTCAAAGGTCTCGGTGAGAGTGTGAGAAGGTCAAAGGTCTCAATCAGCGTTTTTCAGCTTCCCTCTTCTACTTTCCCTGCCTTCTCAGACAGAGCCTTGGCCTAAGAGACACCGAGGGGTGTCTGTGGGTAGGTAGACTTTGAGGCTTGCTGGGAGCTGCTTCTGAACCACTTACGGGAAGTGGATGATGATAAATAGAAAATTCTTTAAAAGGCAACATTTGAGCAGACAAGAGTGCACCTTGGGGCTGTGCTGGGCTGCCTTCTCTGTTGTACAGGGGAAGGGGTTTGGTACATAGTTGCTGACATACTCTATATGCCGTCTTTTACATACGCATCTTCACTCTGATCTGTCCTCCTGGTACACATTCAACAGTTTACCCAACACTCCACTTGAATGTCTCACAAGACATAAAAATGGTAATGGCTGAACTGCAACCTTTATCTTACTATCAAACATCTACTCCAGTTCTTCCTCTTATTATTAAAAGCACTCTTTCTCACTGAGCCTGAATTCAACCCCTGAATCTGTAATATACTTGTGGGATCAGGTATATTCCAGTGGGAATCTCTGAGCCTCAATTTCCTCATTTGTCTCAGGTTGTCCTGAAGAATAAATCTGATGCGTGAAGTGCTTGGTACATCATAAACATTTTTTACTGTTTCAATATTTTACTGTGTACATTTTTCTTCATTTGTCCAAGAAATATTTCCTAAGCAACTATTACGTGTCTGTGCTATGATCTGTACTGGGAATGCAGCAGTGAGTGAGAGGTCAGGAATCCTTACTTCTTAGAAGCTTACAGTTCAGTGGAAGGGACAGACAAAATTCAAGCTGGCAGTTAAAATGATTATGTCCTGTGATAAGTGTTTAAAATAAAACCAATGGAGATAGGAAATAGCAGGCAGAAGGGCCCACATTGGACAGGGCAGTCTAGGGAACCTAATCTGAACTAGGAAAAGGTATGAGGCAAGGGATGGAGCATTACAGGCATAGAAAGATGCATGTGTAAAGATGCTGAGGTAAGAAGGAACTAGTCAGGCATTGTTGTTGTTGTTAAGAGCCCTCCAGTGGGATCTGACTCAGTGACCCTGTGTATTAGGCTGGGTTTTCTACAGAAGTAAAACATATGTGTGTGTGTGTGTGTGTGTGTGTGTGTGTGATCTTACAAATGTAGAGTCCCCGGTCCCCAGAGGAAGAGAGAGTCCCTCATCCATTATATTGGTAGCAGACCACATCCCCAAGGAAACATCCCTTCAATTGATTGACTGCTCATAGCCAATCATCATAGAGTTGACTCTCAACTGCCAAACAACTGGGAATCATGGTTCAGCCAAGTAGACACAGAACTTAACTATTGCACCCTGTGTAGGGTTTCCAAGGAGCAGCTGGTGTGTTTGAACTGTGGGCCAACTGGTTTGCAGTCCAGTGCTGATCCTACAGCATCATCCCAGGAGTCTAAAAGCTGGAGCAGAAGAGCCTGACATGAAGGTGGAGAAGTAGGTACAGACCAAATCATCCTGAGCTTTATTGACCAAAGAAAGGAGTTTGGATTTTATTCAAAGTGAAATAGAAAGACATTAAGGAGTTTCAAGCAGTGAAATGATGCAGCCAGACTTGCGTATTTAGAAGCCATTGCTGTTGCTATGTGGACACTGGCTGGAAGGAGTGACAGTGGTTAGGGGATTGCTGCAAATTTGCTTGGTAAGATTTTGTGAGTCTGAAGCTCAAAGTCAGTGTTGGAGAAACACAATTAGAATTTATTGGCATATACATGGTTTTCAGATCTATGAGGATAAGTAAGACAACCAATGGAGAAGTCTGTAACAATTTACCACAAACTCAGTGGCACACATTTATTCTTTAAAATTCTGGAGGTTAGAAGTCTGAAATCTGATTCACTAGACCAAAATCAAGATGTCAGCAGGGCCATGTTCCCTCCAGAGGGAAGAATCCATTTCCTTTCATTTTCCACCTTTTAGAACTGTGGTCTTTTCCTCCATCTCTAAAGCCAAAAGCATTTACTCGGTCACCACAATGCCTCTTCCTTCTGTAGTCAAGTCTTCCACTCCTTCTGTCTTAAAAGGACACTTGTGAGCTTTATATTTGGGACCCCAATTAATAACCCCACCACTCCTCTGTCAGTTTGTCACACAGTGATGGCTTGTGTGTTGCTGTGATGCTGGAACCTATGCCACTGGTATTTTAAATACCAGCAGGGTCACCCATGGTAGATAGGTTTCAGCTGAGCTTCCAGACTAAGACAGACAAGGAAGAAGGAGGTAGACTACTGGGAATGTAGCAGTTAGTCCCTGAAACCTTACGAAGAGCAGCAAAACATTGTCAGATATAGTGCTGGAAGATGAGTCCCTCTGGTTTGTAGGTACTCAAAGTATGACTGAGAATGAGCTGCTTTCTCAAAGTAGAGTTGACCATAATGACATGAATGGAGCAAAGCTTTGGGGACCTTCATTTGCAGATGGGGAAACAACTCAAAACAAGCAGAAATAACTGCAAACATCCATCAATAATTTGAACATAGAATGCACAAAATATGCATCTAGGAAAATTTGAAGTTGTCAAAAATGAAATGGAACTCATAAAGATCGATAGCATAGACATTAGTGAGCTGAAATTGACTGGTAATTGCCATTTTGAAACTGACAATAATATGATTTACTATGCTGGGAATAACAAATTAAATGGGAATGACACAGCATTCATCACCAAAAAGAATATTTCAAATCTATTTTGAAGTACAATGCTGTCTGTGATAGTATAATATCCATATGCCTACAAGGTAGACCAGAGTCCTAATGTGGTGCTGTAGGATAAGCACTGGACTGTTAACTGCAAGGCTGGCAGTTCAAACTCACCAGACGCTCCTCAGAAACCCTATACAGGGTCGCTATGAGTCAGAGCCAACTCAATGGCACTTAACAACAACAACAAAGAAGACCAGTTAATACCACTATTATTCAAATTTGCACACCAATCACTAAAGACAGTGTTAATAAAACTGAAGACTCTACCAACTTCTTCAGTCTGAAATTAATCAAATATGTAGTCAAGATGCATTAATAATTACTGGTGATTAGAATGTGAAAGTTAGAAACAAAAAGGATGGATCAGTAGTTGGAAAATATGGCCGTGGTGATAGAAATTGATGCTGGAGATCTTATGATAGAACTTTACAAGACCAATGACTTATTCATTGCAAATACTTTTTAGAAACAACATGAAAGGTGACTATACACATGGACCTCACAGAAGGAATACAAAGGAATCAAATTGACTACTTTTGTGGGAAGAGATGGTGAACAAGCTCAATATCATCAGTCAAAATAAGGCTAAGAGCCAACGGTGGGACAGATCATCAATTTTTCATATGCAAGTTCAGGCTGAAGCTGAAGAATATGAAAACAAGTCCACAAAAGCCAAAACATGACCTTGAGCATAACCCATCTGAATTTAGAGACCATCTCAAGAACAGATTTGATGCAACAGACACTAATGACCAAATACAAGAAGAGCTGTGGGATGACATCAAGAACATTATACAGGACGAAAGCAAAAGGTAATTAGGAAGACAAGAAAGAAAGAAAAGACCAAAATGGGTAAGAGAGTCTGAAACTTGCTCTTGAGCACAGAGATGCTAAAGTGAATGGAAGAAGCAGGAAGGTAAAGTTTCAAAAAATTTCAAAGGACAACTGAAAAAGACAAAATCGCAAAGTCCTGAAATTAGAAAACCAAAGGAAAGAACACGCTCAGCATTTCTCAAGCTGAAAGAACTTAAGAAAAAAATTCAAGCCTTCATTTGCAATATAGAAGGATTCTATGGGCAAAATATTGAATGATGCAGAAAAGCATCAAAAGATGATGGAAGGTATACAGAGTCAATATACCAAACAGAAATGATTGATGCTTACCATTTCAAGAGGTAGCATAGGATCAAGAACTGGTAGTACTAAAGGAAGAAGTCTAAGTTGCACTGAAGACATTAGCAAAATCAAAACACAAAACAAAAAAACAAGGCTCTAGGAATTGAGAGAATACAAACTGCAATCTTTCAACAAACTGATGACCCACTGGAGGTGCTCACTTATCTATGCTAAGAAATTTTGAAGACAGCTATCTGGCCAACTGATTAGAAGAGATCCATATCTGTGTCCATTCCAGAGAGAGATAACCCAAAAGAATAACGAAATCATTTAAAAATATCATTAATACCACATGCAAATAAGATTTTGTTGAATGTAATTCAAAAACAGATGCAGCAGTACATCACAGGAAACTGCCAGAAATTCAAGCTGTATTCAGAAGAGGACATAGAATGAGGGGTACCATGGCTGATATCAGATCTTGGCTGAAAGTAGAGATTGCCAGAAAGGTGTTTTCTTGTGCTTTATCGGCTATGCAAAAGCTTTCAACTATGTAGATCATTACAAGATGTGAATAACTTTATGAAGAATGGGTATTCCAGGACATTTATTTGTGCTCATGAGGAACCTGTACATTTGCAGTTGTTCAAACAAAACAAGGGATACTGAATGGTTTAAAATCAGGAAATGTGTGTGCCAGAGTTGCCTTCTTTCACCACAGTTATTCTATGTGTATGCTGAGCAAATATATGAAGAAGAACATGGCATCTGCATTGAAAGAAAACTCATTCCTTGCTTGCTGGAAAGAAAGAGGACTTAAAATACTTACTATTGAAGATCATAGACTACAGCCATCAGTATGGATTGTACCTCAATGTAAAGAAGAAAATCCTCACCATTAGACCAATAAATAACATCATGATAAATGGAGAAAAGATTGAAGTTATCAGAGTTCATTTTGCTTGGATCCACAATCAACAATTATGGAAACAGTAGTCAAGAATTCAAATGACATATTGTATTGGGCAAATCTGTTGTACAAGACCTCTTTAAAGTGTTCAAGAACAAAGATGTCATTTTGAGAACTAAGGTACACCTAAACCAAGCTATGGTATTTTTAGTTGCCTCATATGCAAATGAAAGTTGGACAATGAATAAGAAAGACTATAGAAGAATTGATACATTTGCATTTTAGTGTTAGAGGAGAATACTGAAAGTACCATAAACTGCCAAAAGAATAAACAAATCTGTGTTGGAAGAAGTACAGCCAGAATGCTCCTTAGAAGCCAGGATGGTGAGACTTGGTCTCTCATACTTCGGACATGCTATCAGGAGGACCAGTGCCTTGAGGGGGATATTATGCTTGTAAAAGTAAAGGGTCAGCAAAAAAAGGAAGACCCCCAATGAAATGGGTTAGCACAGTAACAGCAACCACGGGCTCAAACTTTACAATTATTTTGAGGATGGTGCAGGAATGGACAGTGTTTCGTTCCGTTGCGTATAGGGTCACTGTGAATCAGAACTGACTGGAGAGCGCTTAACAACAACAATATGGAAGATATGGAACGCTGGTGATGCTGTAGGATGTAAGCACTGGACTGCTAGCCACCAGGTCTGAGGTTCGAGCCCACCAGCCACTCTGCTATTGTAAAGATTTATAGCCTGGACGCTATGAGTTGGAACCGACTGGATGAAATTTAATAACAGGTTAGAAGTCACTCAAAATATGTAGCGACTGGAACAATGGATTAAAGTACACCAACAGTTGTGAAGCTGGTGTAGGACTAGGCAATGTTTGGTTCAGTTGTATGAGGTAGCCATGAAACACGAACTCAATGTCAACTAATGGCAATTAATCTGGAATGAAAGAAATAATGAAAATAGCCATTGTATCATATGTGAAACTTTATTAAATAGAGAAATGGTGTAAACTACTTTGTGGTTTTGTTTTCATTAAAAAAATAAACTAAGTGAAAAGACAAAAAAACAAAAACAAAAACTTATAACCAAACAATTTGTGGTCTTTCTAATGGTGGGTTATTAAAAGAGGAACCCTGGTAGCACAGTGGTTAAGCACTCAGCTGCTAAGGAAAGGTCAGCAGTTCGAACCAATCAACCGTTCCATAGGAGAAAGATGTGACAGTCTGCTTCCAAAAAGATTTACAGCTTTTGAAACCCTATGGGACAGTTTTACTCTGTCCTACAAGGTCATTATAAGTCAGAATCAACTTGACAGACATGGGTTTATCATAAATAAGGCATACATCATAATTATTAGTATATAACTATACAGCCTACACATGTATGAAAACTGTCTAGCACATACTATAGAATCACATTGCTAGTGGTTAGCAGGCTGGATTTCAAAATCTTTTGGGTTCCCTGTTTGATAATGACATTCAGACAAACTACGGACAGAACTAATGGCATCTACATACAGTTTTGTATAAGGCAGTAGCTTCTATAAAATTACCCTTTTCCCCTCACCAAGATGAAAATGAGAAAGTGTAAAAGGTCCCTCCACCAGGGTATTTCTTAGGTTCTACCCATTCACCTGGACATTCAAAGAGTCTATTGCAAAGGCAGATGTACTAAAATCACTTATCTGCCATCGCAGGGGATTTCTTGTCTAGTAATAAACAATGTTGCTTTTATCTATCTTACACCTAAGCTTTAGGCATGCTGTATAGAGAATGTGAATTGCCTGGTCAGGTTGAGTTTAACTGTTCAATATTTTATTCTTGCTTTTGATTCTTGAAAACTTTAATACTTATCTTCAAAGCTGACTTCCTAGTTGAAATAATTGCCTGCCACGCAAGCATCGCTTTTTTTTGAGCCATCCCCTTCTCCATATGCCTTCCCTCTTCTTTCTTCCCTTTAATAAAGGGTGGTGTCTTCCAGAAAGAAGCATGAAATCTAGGATTTTATGAGCTCTCTTCTCCCCTTAGTCCACTGATGATCCCTCCCAGTGTTTCTCATCTGATGATACTGTTTTTCTTTTGTTGGAGATGGAAACTTGGAAAGATTCACCTAACAGAATGAAAACCCAGACTCAGGAGTCAAGCCTGAACTCTCTTTCTGCAAAGCTTCCCTTTTCTTTAGAAGTTCCCACTAATGTTTGAGAACTCCTTGGCTCTCAGTGGGAGAAACAAGCCTTCTAATTCACAAATTTCAACACTCCCTGATTCTGAAATAGAAATACAAATTCTCCATTCGATTGTTGAAAATTCAGACATTGTTACAAAAACATCATAAAAACAAATAACATGAAGTGAGTTGTAAACATTTCAAGTATCACTATAGGTATGCATAAAAACAGCAGCAATTTAAAAAAAAATGCTTTAACAATTTTTAAAAATACCTTTTGTAACAGTGTATAGGCTATTGATATAAAAGTGGGAAAGGCCAGTAGAGTGGGTTAAAGAATCCAAATATTCATTTAGCCAAATTCTATGAGCAAATACTGACGTAGACATTTACATGAACCCCTTAGAAAGCTTTTTCTGCCCCACCCCCGACCAGAACAACAGTGGGAATCAGCTTCTATTCTGTGTTAAGAAATCAGGGTGCTTCAAGTTAGATGGCTGAGGTACTATAACTTTCTAGAAGTTATCCATCTGGAAACTTTGACGGTTAGCAAAGGAAACAATGCCTAATCTAAGGATTATGAAAAATGCAAATAAAGGTATCTTTCAGAGAGTCCCTCCACTTCAGTGAACTCATTCAGAGACTAGACTAAGAGTCAGCGTTTCTCAGTCATGCCAATTTCTATTTTTCTGTATTTTATACCTGAGAATTCTTCACAGCCCATTTTCAGAAATAAATAAAAGCAAATTGCTTTGGATTATGTTCCAGAGGATCAGATGGCTGACCCTGGATACAGTGTCAACCTTCCTTGATGAACATTGCCATGGTCCAATTTCCCTGTCGGCTGCCATCGGCCATCCAGCTGTGGAACCTCACCCGTTCCGGTCTGAGGAAGGCTAGGCGATTCACAGAGCATCCGTGGGGAGAGCACAGGATTGGACGACCTGGTATGCCATCTGCTTCCGCACAGAGCGGAGTCTGAGGGAGAGAACCAGCGTGGATATCACAAGGGCCAGTCCGATGAGAAAAAGGATGACCAAGGCTGCTTTGGCTCCTCTGGGACCCAGATTCTTGCCAAAAAAATAGACCTCCTCCTTACCAGGTTCTTCTGTGAAAAAGAAAAGCAAGTTTGGGGTGATGAAAAGATCTATGAAAGGCTTGTTGCTTGTTTAAGTGTTATCGAGTTGGTTCTGACTCACAGTGACCCTGTAGAGGGTTTCTGAGGAGCAGCTGGTGGGTTTGAACCACAAACCTTGAGGTTAACAATCCAGCGCTTATTCTATTGTGCCACACCAAGACTCCAAAAGAGATAGAAATGGATTGCGGTAATCAATATCATTAAACTGTACACTTAAAGTGGTTAAAATAGCAAATACTTTGTTATATACGAAGGGATGTTGAAAAATTTGTGGAAAAATCCATTCTTTTCATTCTGTTTTTCCACAAACATTTTGAGGCCCCCTCGTATATTTACCACAGTAAAATTGTTCATAGAAAACTGAGGTGTCCTCCTCTGCCTCTCCCGGAGGAATGAAATGTTTCGGCATTTACATTCAGCATAGAGAAGAGGGTTATCATTACCATCAGAGGGCCCAGGGACAGGGACGGGATGAGCTTCTTCTTCTTCAGAAGGAGACCTGGTAGAGTAAGGAACCCTGTTGTCTGAACACAGAAGATAAATTGATTGTTAATAAACCAGCAGAAGACATTATTTTTATGATGTAAGTTATTTCAGTTCTTTTTGATCAGTGAGGTCTGAATCCCACCAGTCATTTCTTGGATTCTCATTATTTTGCTTCCTGCCAGTACATATGTTGTTCCTACCCCACCCACCTTCCAAGCTTCTGCTCATCTATTAAGATCCAGTTCAAGCCTCATGGCCTCTATGAAGGCAAGGTCTCATACCCGTCAACTGTTAGCCCTTTCCTCCCACTGCTTCCCCTGAAGCCTGCACTCTGTACTCTAGAATGACACAGGTCGTTCTATTGTGGTTCCATATTGACACATGTATCTCCTTCACTGAGCTCTTGGGGGCTGTATGTGGGCTTTTTTCAGGCCTCCTTTTTCAGGGTTTACGGGAAGCCTGACACTATCACTCAACATGACATACAGACAACAATACCTATGTTGCGGAGGACCGTGTAGGTGGTCTCCATCCCAGCATGGATATGGTCAGACACATGACAGTGTAGCAGCCATGTCCCTGGGTGATCTGCATACAGTTCGATGGTTTGGAATGTCCCAGGGAAAAGATCATACACATCTTCTCGGTAAGACTTATCTATCTGCAGAAAACAAAAAGTGCAGACTGGGATTTCCTTTGCTCAGTCACAAAAGAAGAAAAAAAGGAACAAAATGAACCCACATTAAGTAGAAGGAGCAGTTCCTGGATGGTTCAAATGGTTAATGTACTCAGGTGCTAACCAGAAGATTAGAAGTTTGGATCCACCCAGATGTGCCTCAAAACAAAGGCATGCAATTTACTTTTGAAACGTCAGTACATAATGTTTTGGGTGATGTCAAAGTAGCATTCTAATAAGGAAAGTGGTACCCCAAATAGTTCTATAATAAAATGGAAATTGTTCATGCAAGAGCAAATGACTAGGAGAATGTGGAAAGGCACCCACCATATCCATAAGCAGGTAGCTTTTTTTCTTGTCGGTCCTACCCTGGAACCACCTGAGAAGCTACCAGAGCCCATTGCCACATGGACGATGCCCTATGAACAACTTTCTGCTGAGCAGCAAAAGGCTGTTTGGTTCACAGATGGCAGTTCCAGGGAACATGGACAATATTTGATGGGGAAAACTGCTGTATTAAGAACAGTAGGTAGAAAGATCCTGGTTGAAGAAGGTAAGAACAGCATACATTTGGGTTTTTAACCAATTCATGGGCAGTGGCCAGCAGCCTAGCTCTATTGTCAGGTAAATGGGCAATGAAATATATTAGACTGTTAATGAGATGCATAAGGAGCTCTGGTGTAGTGGTTACAAATCAGGTTGCTAATCTCAAGGTCAGCAGTTCCAAACTACCAGCAGTTCTGCAGGGGAAAGATGAGGCTTTCTGCTCTTGTAAAGATTTACAGCTTCCTATGCAGGGTCGCTATGAGTCAGAACAAACTCCATGGCACACCACTACCACCAGTAGGATACTTATGGGGCGTGAACCTATAGAATGCCCTGTGGGACTCCACAGGGGATGTTAGAATAGGACATGGTGATACCCATTAGAAGAACCCCCTCCTTGGATAAGTAGATGATTGGAATCAGCAAATGAACCTGTTTGTACACCAATTGGGCCCATAAAATGAGCAGACCTAAATGCATTGCAGTAGTACAGAGGTGGGCTGAATCTAGAAACATCTGTCTTGACCCTCTGAGAAACAAAATGCTGATAAAGACGTCTCTGTCTGCCAGTAAGAACAACAGAGGTAGCAGATGGCAGATTCTCTGTGAGGCAGATTCTCCAGGGGAGATGCCCTGCACATAGGTGGCAAGTTGATTTATTGAACCAACTATGCCAGTGGCACCAGGTGGCTACAAATAGGTCCTCACAAGAATAGATACTTACTCTGGATTGGGCTTTGATTGTCTAGCTATAGATGCAAATGCTAAAAACACCATCAGTGAATTGGTACAAAAGATACTGTAGCAATTTGGGCCATCCAGTTATATTTCATCAAACCCAGGAATACACTTTACAGCTCACAGACTGTAGCAATGAGCCAAGAAACATCATATTAAGTGGACATATCATGTTGAATATCATCTCAGAGTAATGGTTGGATAAGAATTGGAATGAACTATCAAAATATGTTATCTAAAACGGGGTGAAAAAAGATAAAGACATGAAGGGTTGGCTCATATGCTTTCATGAGTGTGTGATCACACTCAATTGGAGCAAAGTAGGGGTGACCACTGGTCAGATTCCTATGCTTTTCTGGGAAACTCAGGAAGAGGTTGTAGGAGAGGATGCTGGCATTCCTGTAGAGTTCTCCCCCACATCACCTAAACTTGCTTTTTTTCCTGCTAGATGCTGCAGTCTCTGGACCATTGATATACCCACTTCTGGACCAATGTGGGTACCAGAAGCAGGGGAGACCCTAAGCAAGAGATTATATGTCTTGAACCTGTACATAAGAATTCCCACAGACCTGATGGGATATATTGTGCCTACCCTCCCATCTGGTAAAATTGGGGTTGACAGGGAATACTGCTAAACTGCCTACTAGTCAAGATAGCCCACTCATGTATGTAGCCTTAACCAGCATGAATGGAAGTGAGTCTGGTTACCAAAAGGTTTATGAAATTTATTGAGTTCTTCAAAGAACCAACTTTTGGTTTCATTGATTTCTCTCTGTTGTGTTTGGACTTGCAATTATGCTGATTTCTGCTGTTTTCTCTATTTCCTTCTTTCTGTTTTAAAATCCAATTGACACCAAGTCAATTTCAACTCATGGCAACCCCATATGTGTTAAAATAGAAGTATGCACCAAAGGGTTTTCAATGATTGTATGAATAATTTGTTTTAGAAGGATCAGCATAAAACTAGCTAGTTCCTACGTCACAAATGTCCAACTTTTCTTAACTGCTACACCACTTCATCATCTTCAACATCAACAATTCCTTCTCCCCTCAGTACTCTTCCTCTAATTCTTTGGTTCTGTAATTCACTGCAACATGTCACAGAACTCATGAACTGTCAAGAAAATGGCTCACATAGTTAGAGAGGCTGGCAAATTGCAAATCTGTGAGTCAGACTTCTATCTCAGGCAGTTGCAGGGGCTGATTAAAGACTAACCCAAATGGGCAGGCAAGACAACAGACTGCTAACTCAAGTTCCAGGAACCAGAGGTCAGATTAGGATCCAGGCCAGATGCAGGATCCAGGGCAAGAGAAAAAACTTCGCCATAGCATTCATACATATTGGACACAGACCGTACCCTCAAGAAAACTCCCAAAACTTGAGCAGGATGGTACAAAGGTCTGAAAAATGGTGACTAGAGTAAAGGTGTGACTCTTATAGGAGTGCCTCAAGATGTTTCCCATCACAATCCTGTCTCAATAACGTAACAGACAACTCACTCCCAAATGGAACCAAAAGCACAGGAATAGAGGCACATCACAAAATGGAGATAATTATATAACTGTCAAATAACACAACTTGCAAATCACTTAAAATCATGGTCAAGTCAAGTTGACACATCATCTTAACTATCACAGGCTCCATATACCTTACTGCATTAGAAGCAAGCTTTCCAATCCCTTTGGTGAACCACAGCATGTTATTTGCATAATTTCACCCAATCATTATGTTGGAGTAGCAAAGACTATGACTAGAAGGTCCATATTAAGTAATTCACTGTATCACAGGCCACCCCCTGGCTCTTCTAGACATTGATCCTTTCATACTTGCAAGATTAACTTCCCCTTTTTAGTCATTTTGCCAATCCAAAACAGTTGTTCAATAGGGCAAAAGAGTTCCTGGGTGAGGTTACTCAGGTACGAGACATTCAGGTCTATTACAAGTATCCATATGATCTGCTCAGGTTCTCAGCAGTTGTCTTGGCTTCACTCTCTCTGGCCTCTGACAAAATTTAACTAAGAGATTATTTCTTTGTTCTATGTCTCCCTCAAGATAGTAGCATAATGTTAGGTTTCTTTCACTGCATAATCCATTCCTTTACCTTTAACTATGGTTTCTCCTTCCTTTCATTTATCATTTATTTTACCCAACTTTTTCCATTTTGGGAAACCCCAGCTGCTAGGCCAGTCCAGCTTGCTGGTAGCAAGATTAGTCTAGCAAGTGTTTTCCCTTCATGATCACTGTATCCTGGTATTCTTAATCTTTGTAGTCCCCTCCCTATTATATGACATTGACCTATATGGCCAATAGCATATGGTGGAAGAAGTGGCATGCCACTTCTAAGATTATGTTATAAAAGCCTATGACTTCTGTCTTAGGCCCCCTCTCTCTATATTTGGGTTACTCTGTTGATATCGACATGGCAAGGAAATGAAGCCTCCAGTCAGTAGCCACGAGTGTGTTTGTAAGCAGATCCTCTAGTTAAATCTCTGGTAGCTGCAGCTTTGTCTGACATGTCTTCATCACAGCTTCATGAGAAACTGAATCAGAACCACCCAGCTACTGCCAGAATCCTGACCCAGAGAAACTGTGAGATAATAATGTTTGATATTTTAGTTCACTACTGTTTTTCAATAGCCTCATATGCATGCGAAAGTTGGACAGTGAATAAGGAAAACCGTAGAAGAATTGATCCATTTGAGTTATGGTGTTGGAAAAGAATATTGAAAGTACCAAAGACTCCCAATGAACAAACATATTGGATATAATTATGTAATTTGACATAATTATATCTAATATGATCTGTGTTGGAAGAAGTACAGCCATAGAATGCTCCTTGGAAGCCAGGACACCCAGATGTCATCTCTCATAATTTGGATATATTATCAAGAGGAACCAGTCCCTTGAGAAGGATATCATGTTTGGTAAAGTGGAGTTCGAAGAAAAAGAGGAAGACCCCCAACGAGATGGTCTGGCACAGTGGTAGCCGCAGTGGGCTCAAGCGTAGCAACAATTGTGAGGATGGTGCAGGACAGGCAGTGCATAGGGTCACTATGAGTCGGTACCGACTTGATGGCACCTAATGACAACAACTCTTTTTAGATTTTTAACACACTTTTAAAAATATTGTTTGAAAAACCCAAATTCTGAAAACAACATGTCACCATCATAGGCTCACACTTGGTGTCCTAAACTGATAATAGAATAAATATACAGAGGGAAGAGATTATTAGCGGTTTTATGAGAGTTGCTATTTATTCCTGTATATTTAGAGAAGGATCAGCTCCGGTTTCCCCCACAGATTAGATATGATTATTCTTTGCTATTTTACTTCCTTGCAGATGGCACTGAGAACTTGAGTAGACAGATGATCTGGACCTTACTCCTGGAGATTCTCATACAGCAGGTCTAGGGAGGGGCCTGGCAGTCTGTTTGATCATTTGTTCTTTGGGTGACTCTGCTGTACAACTGGCACCACCCATATAGTTCAGTTTGATGCTGGAGAGGCAGAAGGTCACACATGGTCCAGCCCAGATTACTAGGACAAATGTCACGATAAGGTTTGGGGGACCAACTCAGAGCTAAAAATATCTGCTTTATTGGATACGCTATTCTGTTAGTTGAGCACACAGAGAAGGGGGAAAGAAAAGAAATAGAAAGCATCAGGAAGAGGAACCAAATATGATTGGTGCTTTCCCAAAGCATTGAATTTCTGTTTATGATAATGGGGAAATTTAGCAATGGATGTTAGTGAGGGTTGTACAACATGATTGATGCAGTTAACAAATTGCACATGTGAAAAATATTGAACTGGCAAATGTATTATCTATATTTTATAACAATAAACAAAGAAAAAGCTCCCAATACTCTGAGTGCTTTCATATACAATATTAACAGCATAATCCAAGGTGATAAGAACACCATTACCAGAGGGGTAAGTCCCATAGAACTGACATAAAAACTCTCATCTGAAGATCAGAGAGTTTTTACAAGCATAATAAAATACATACAAAGGAACTTTAAAGAACGCTTGGACAAATTCCATTATCTTGTTAATCCCATTTTTCCACGAACTTTTTGAAGCCTCCTTGTATACATATTGAGAAATATCTACCATGGGAAGGGTATAATTACATCATTTTGTTCCATTCTCTAATATGAATCACCACCTCTTACAAGCACTATAGCTAAGTAACACTCGTATATTGATGTTTATTGTTATTAAGTGCCATGGAGTCAGTTCTGACTCATAGCAACCCTGTATAGGGTCTCCAAGGAGTGGCTTATGGGTATGAACCACTGACCTTGTGGTTATCAGTCCAGTATTTATCCTACAGCACCACAGCAAGATGTCTTCACATCATTTATGGAAAAATTCCATTATCTTTTTATCCCATTTTTCCATGAACTTTTGAAGTCCCCTTTTATTTCATGGTGGAATGGCACTGAATTGACTAGTTTAAAAAAATCTCCTTCTACACATTTTCTTTATACTTACTTTGAAAAGAAAGCTCTCAGCATGATAATGGATGGTATGTATGTCCACTTCACTGCCAAGTCCTAACAAATACCAGTTTGTCATTGTATCTTCATACATTATGAGCCCATGGAGATTCCCAAAAATCTTCCCATTTATAGCTAGGAAGATTACAAAAAATAGCCTTTGATTAGTGAGGAGACACACATATTGCTAAATTGGGTTCTAGAAATGATTCAAGACCTTTAGGTGATCAATATTTTCATTAGCCTGGGAAACGTGTAACAATATATACGAATGTCCCACAGTTTTAAGGCCCCAAATTCAGATTACTGTACACAGAGAACCAGAAAAAATAAATGGTAGTTTATTTTGTAAGTGACTAATTTTGCTTGTTGATTCAGCAACAATAAAATCTATCACACTAGGAAATGGATCACAAATTCATTTGTGAGGTTGGCAGATTTGGTGTGGCGCTATAGGATAATGCGCTGAACTGCAAGGTCAGTTTGAGCCACAAGGTCAGCGGTTCTTAACTTGGCGACACTTAAAAATAACAAACCACAAGGTTGGCAGTGAGACTTTCAAAAATTAGACTTTCTATTCCCGTAGAGATTTACAGCCTCTGAAACCCAATATAGGGTCGTTATGAGTCATATTTAGCTCAATGGTAGTGAGTTTGAATGTTTTTTTAGTTTACAGATGAGCAGAGTAAGATACAAAAAAATCAAATTTCTATAAATTAAAACAGAATGAGTTAGAAACTCTATCCTTAATAGCTGGCTTTCTGAGTATGAGTTTGGAGCAAAAGGAACCCTGGTGGCACAATGTTTAAGTGCTCAACTGTTAACTAAAGGTAGCTAGCTGTTTCAAACCCACAAGTGGCTCTGTGGAGAAAAGACTGCACATTCTGCTCCTGTAGAAATTGTTGTTGTTAAGTGCCATTGAATCAGTTCCTACTCATAACAACCTGTATAGGGTTGCCAAGGAGTGGCTGGTGGGTTTGAACTACCAACATTTCAGTTAGTAGCCCAGTGCTTATCCTACATCACCACACCAGGACAACCTGGAAAATCATATGGGACTGTTCTTCTCTGACTTATATAGTCACTATGTGTTGGAATTGACTTGATGGCACACAACAAGCAATTTGGAGAAAATACCTAAACTTGACTGAATCTTTAAAAGAAAAGCTTAATTTAGATTGAGCCCGTTAACCTAACAATGATCAAATCAAGGGTGAGTTTATGTGGTGGCAACTCCCAGGCTTCCTTTTTCTATTGGCTTTTTATTCTGTGTGTTATGTACCGTGGTCTTAGGGGACACCAAGGTCAACTGGCGTAACATAGTCTAAAAAGACAACAATCTACATTCTGCTTTGGTGAGTAGCGTCTGGGATCTTAAAAGCTCATGAGCAGCCTTCTAAGGTGCAACTCTTTGTCTCTCCAAGTGTGGAAGAAAGAAGAGTGTTGAAAATTGCAGATGCTTGGAATCAACTAGTCCAATGGACCAATAGAGCAGGTGAACATCAGTCACCATCACTCTGAGACCTGAAGAATTAGATAGTGCCTGGTTACCACTCCCAACTTCTCTGGAAGGGATCATATTAGAAGGTCCTGAACAGAATGGGAGAAAATGTGGAATAAAACTCAAAATTATTAAAAAAAAAACAAAAACAAAACCATACTTTCTGCACAAAGAGTGACTGGAGGAACCCAAGACTATGGCCCTCAGTCACTCTTTAGGTCAGGAATGGAAAACAACCTCATAACTGAATTTTCAGTCACACAGTAGACAGGTATGGTGGAGACAACAACACTAGTAAGGTATGATCACAAGGGATACTTTACCTAAGGACACAGTTAAGAAGGCATTGGAGGGAGGATCGAATGGCGATAAGAACCACAGAGAAGTGGGGTAACTATTGTTGCATTGAGATGAAACAACATGTATGATTTGTTGAATGTAAAAACTGATGATCTTCTCTGCAAACATCCATTCAATTCACAATAAAAATTTTAAATGAAAAAAGGTCTTGTGGGAGAGTATGGCTGTGCCAATTTGAACACGGGGCTTCCTAGGCTGTAATATTAATGGAAGCAGATAACCAATAAAATTATTTTATTCCTTGGAGCCCCTGGTGGGTTCAAACTGCCAATCTTTCAGCTAGCAGTCAAGTAATTTAAACATTGTACCACTAGGGCTTCTTACAGGGATTTTGTTGTTGTTGTTATTAAGTGCTGTTGAGCTATTTTCAACTCAAAGCAACCCTGTATATGGGAATTTCTAAGGAGAAGCTGGTGAGTTTGAGCTGCTGACCTGGTAGTTCTAACTGACATTCCAGTCCAGTGCTTATCCTATAGCACCACACCAGGGATGTTGTTGTTGAGTGCCCTCGAGTTGGTTTCGACTCATAGTGAACCTGTGTAGGGTTTCCAAGGAGCAGCTGGTGAGCTTGCACCACTGACCTTGCAGTTCAAACCAACTTAGAAGTTCGGCATTAATGCACAGTGCCATACCAGACTCCATAACCAGGAATGGTGGTAGTGGTGATGTGCCATGGAGTCATCTGCATGGGGTTTCTGAGGCTGTAAATCTTTACCGGAATAGAAAGCCTCGTCTTTTCCCCATGGAACAGCTGGTAGTTTCAAACTGCTGACCTTGCGGTTAGCAGCCTGACTTGTAACCACTAAGCTACCAGAGCTATTCCCTAAGGCAGTTAGACCAAACCTTAAGGATCTCACTGCCAGTCAAACATGGAGCAGGCTCCCTCACTCTGAAGGAGAACTTTACAGGATTATCTTCTGACCAAGAGCCACTGGGTATGAGGAAAAGCTAAGAAAAGGAAGCAGGGGACTTCTCACAATTCTAGGATTTGTATGTGTGTAACCCAATAACAGTCTTCTTTTTAAACTCTTGACATACCGTGCATTTTGTTGCTCTCCTCAAAATCATCAGTGTACTTAATATCTCGTGGATCTTTATTGAGATATTTCTTAATATTATCATCCAGATACCAGGATTCATTCTCATTAAATACCAAAAACAAGAGAGCAAATTCATAGTCAACATCACTTCTTCTTCCCTTGTCATTCAATACTCCTTCTCTACATGTAATCAGAGGACCCATCAAACCACTGTATGTATCCTGAAAGAAAAATAAATGGAATTAGAAGAGCCTTCAAGTAAGTTAATAACATAGATCAAGTGTTTAATATGATTGTCATTGTAAAAAGACTATTTGCCATGAAAATAAGTATAAGGAAACCCTGAAGAATCAAGGTGATCTTCATGAATATTTAGGAGAGTATCTGAAAATTACTACAAGGTAAGCTTCGAGGGCTGAGTTCTGCTGAATTTTCCTTCCACTCCCTTCCTCCCTTCATAATGCCTCATCATTCTGTGATTTCCTTTCCATACCCTCTGCCATGAGTCTAGGCCTCGCTCTGGATTAGAAATCAACTCCTCATTGATCTCTGACTCACCCCACTGAATAAAGTATAATCCTTAAATCCCTCCATATGCTCCCCAATGAACTTTTCTAGCTTTAGTTCTCCCAACGCTCTCATTTTGTACCCTACAGGACAGCTAAATAGACTCTCAACATTTCCCAAATACAGTTTACACTTTCTTATCATCCTCTTTGCTCATAATGCTCTCCCTAAACTCTTTCCAATGCCTCCTATCGTATCCCGGAAGTACACCATATTCATGGTACTCAGACACAGAGCTGTATTATATTTCTAATGTTTGTTGTTATTGTTAAGTGCCATCAAGTGGGTTCCAACTCATAGCTTGGACATACATTATTTTCCACTCAAAGTTATAAGTTCCTTTGGTTGTCTGAATGGTTATATATTCCTGAGTGCTTGGGTGTAAATAAAAAAACAAAAAAGAGGGAATGGAAGCAAATGCTGTTGAATGATGATGCATGGAAGAGATTGTAATCATTGCAATGAAACGAAATACCATAATAAAAACTTTAAAAAAAAAGTTATAAGTTCCTTTAAGACAGGAATAGTGCAATTCCCACAGTACTTGCCAGAGGCCTTTGTACATACCAAGTGTGCAATAAATATTTGCTGGGACACATGAAAAAATAAATATGGGTTTCCCATAACTCCAGTATGTAAAGTTTTTAAGTTTGTTTCTAAAAGTGTTCTTATATGTCTAATTCCTGAATTCTAACACTATCTGGTTCAAATCAAGGACTTTAATGAAAGTTGTCTATTTATTTAAAATAAGATAATCCTTCACTTTTTTTTTTTTTCTAATGAGCAATACTTACATTTTATATCAGATAAGACTTTAGTTTGGACTTTGGATTATGATGTGTAATTAAAGACTGTATTTATTTTACATGCACATATGTGACTCATCATATTCAGTACTGAATCTTTGCCTAAGTGACGTTAGACTATTAATCATTTAAATAGCTTTGTAAATCTGACTACTATAGTTGGAATGTGCTTTCTTTCCCTATGCCCTGGTAACATTGGTTGTTGTTTTTGTTAAGTGCCGTCGAGTCGGTTCCAACTCATAGGGTTTCCGAGGAGCAGCTGGTGAGTTTGAACTGTCAACCTTATAGTTCAAACTGACCTTGTGGCCAACTTCTTATCCTACAGTGCCACACCAGGACTCAGTAATATCTTTACAATTGTTAGACTTCACATGTTCATAACCATGGTGTAAATTATGTTCAAAGATATATTTATTTTCTTATTTATTTACATACTCTCTTTGACTTCAAATTACCTTATACATTCTAAATTTAGTAATAGAAACCTGGGAGATTTGTTCTCCCCTTCTACTCCCCCAACCCCCATAGTTTAAATTAGAATCAGTAAACTTTTTTCCAGAAAAGGGCAAAATAGTAAATACTTCTGACTTTGCAACTATTCAACTCAACCACTGATAATATAAATGAATGGGCAGGGTTAGATTGGGCTGGGGAGTCATGGTTGAAATCACTGTTTTAAGTCCTTGCTGTTCTGTGCTATCAAGTTCACTCTGACTCATAGTGATCCTATACACAACAGAAAACACTGTTCAGTACAGCACCATCTTCACAATTGTTATATTTAAGCCCATTGTTATATCACTGGGTCAGTCCATCTAGGGGGACGGTCTTTCTGTTTTTCTCTGACCCTATATTTTACCAAGCATAACACCCTCTTCCAGGGATTGGTCACACTTGACAACATGTCCAAAGTACATGAAATGAAGTCTCACCATCCTTACTTCTAAGGGACATTCTGACTGCACTCCTTTTAACACAGATTTGTTTGTTCTTCTGACAGTCCATGGTACTTTCAATATTCTTTGCTAAGATCATAATTCAAATGAATCATTTCCATCTCCGTCTTTCTTATTCATTGTCCAGTTTTTACATGCATATGAGGTGATTAAGTATATCAAGGCTTGGCCAAGCACACCTTACTCCTCAAAGTGACATCTTTGCTCTTTAACATTTCAGAGAGGTCTTTTGCAGCAGATTTGCTCAATGCAATACATCATTCAATTTCTTGCCTGCTACTTCTATGAACATTGATTGTGGAGTCAAGTACAATGAAATCCTTGGCAACTTCAATCCTTGCTCAATTTGTGATGATATTACTTATTAGTGCAGTTGTGAGGATATTTGTTTTCTATCCATTGAGTTGTAACCCATACTAAGGTGTCTGATCTTCAGCAACAAGTCCTCTTCAATCTCAGCAAGATTATGTTGTCATCTACATATGATGGTAGTGGAGTCAGTACCAACTCTTAGAGACCCTGTATGGGGTTTCTGAGGCTGTAAATCTTTATGGGAACAGACAGTCTCATCTTTTTCTCACGGATTGGCCTTGTGGTTAGCAGCCCATTTCATAATCCACTGTGCTACCAGGGCTGCTTTCATCTACATATTTGTTGTTGTCTGTTTAAGGTTTCTGAGGAGCGACTATTGAGTTTGAACTGCCGACCTTGTAGTTCAAACCAGGACTCCTTCATATATATAAACTGTTGTTAAGTGCCATTGAGTTGATCCCGACCCATAGCAATCCTGTACAGGGTTTCTGAGGAGCCACTGGTAGATTTGAACTGCTGACCTTGTGGTTTTCAGTCCAGTGTTGATCCTTCAGTGCCACACCAGAAGTCCTCATCTATATATATCAGGTTGTTGATGAATCTTCCTCCAATCCTGATGCCACATTCTTCTTCTTATAATCCAGTTTCTCAGATTACTTGTTCAGCATGCAGATTGAATAAATAAGGTGAAAGGATGAAACAAATCCTGACATACTCCTTTTCTGACTTTAAACCATGTAATACTCCTTGTTCTGTTGGACTGCTTTTGTGTCAATGTACAGATCTTCATGAGCACAATTAAATGTGTTGAAATTCCCATTCTTCACAATATTATTCATAGTTGGTTATGGTTCACACAGTTAAATGTCTTTACTTAGTCAATTAAATGCAAGCAAACATTCTTCTGGCATGCTGGTGAGGTGCTGTGGGTTAACGTGCTGGACTGTAAGTTCGATTTGAACTGTAAGACTGGCAGTTCGAGTTTATCAGCCACTCCTTGGAAACCCTCTGCAGTTGGATGTATGAGTTGGAACTGACTTGACAGAACTTAACTTAAAACGTTTTTCTGTTATTTTCTACTTATAGTCAAGATCCAGCTGATATCAGCAATGCTATATCTCTTTCTGTGTTTTCTAAATCTGGCTTGCGTTGGGAGAAAAGATGAGGCTTTCTGCTCCCATAAAGATGTACTACTTCAGAAAATCTATACAGGGTCGCTGTGCGCCTGAACCAACTTGATGGTAAACCACCACAATCACCACCTGTCAATGTACTGCTACGACCATTTTCGAATTATCTTCAGCAAAATTTTACTTGCATGTGATATTAATAAGATTGTTTGATCATTTAAATCATTTGTTGTTGCTAAGTTCCATGGAATTGATTCCAACTCATAGCAACCCTTTATAGGGTTTCCAAGGAGCTACTGGTGGGTTTGAAGCACTGACTTTGTGGTTCACCGTCCAGTGCTGATTCTACAGCCCCACACCAGGAGTCTTGTAAATCATTACACACCTTTATACATTCCCACCCAAATTGTGATGAGTTGACTAGTCAGCTTAAAGCCATATTATTTTAAGCATTTTGATTGATCATCCATCTTACCTTCACAAAGTTTACTGTCGAATAGTAAACCCATGGAATGCAATTTGGGTCTGAGGGCCCAGGGCCTGACCTTTTAGGGATATTCCATCGGTAAGTTTTTACTTCTCCTGAAATAAAAATGAGAGAACACAAAAAGGATTTACTAGTGTTACTTCTGTTCCAGATGATTTACCTGGAAAAGTACAAAGTGGTCTTTGTATACTGTGGTCAATGATTATTGCTAGTGAGAATTACCCATTCATTAGAAAAGTCCCCATTAAACACGTCTTGATTTCATACAAAATGGCAAATTTTTCATTTCAGATTTCATCTTTCCTGTTGCTAAGTGCCACTGAGTTGATTTCCACTTAGAGCAACCCCATGTGACAGAGTAGAACTGTCCCACAGGGGTTTCTAAGCTGTAGTCATTAGAGAAGCAGATGGCCAACTCTTCCTTCCATGGTTTGCTATTTTTTATTATCAACTGATGTGTACTCAGAAATGAGGCCTTATTTTATCTCTCTCTGTTTTCTCCTCAAATTTCATTTCTTCCTCTCCAGAGCTATCCTTGAGCACCTAGGTTTTAATCACCATGCCCTCTCAACCGTGGCTTCTTAACGGAATCATTAGGGGAGTATTGCAAACTCTCACTAGTTTCTTCTTCTTCTTTCTGCAACCATGGCAGAAAATCTTACAAGCATAAAACATATTAAGTACAATCGAATGTCACCCTAATTGCCTCTCAAAAGATAAAACCATTATTAATCTTTTGACTTAATTTACTTTCTAGCCTTTTTTATTCTGTACTTGTATTTTGTTTACATTGATACTATGTTTTTTTCCTCTCATAAAAGTTTTCTTAAATATCAGTTAGTGGCTGGATAATATTCCACTGTAAGGATATTCCAAAATTTACTTGACACTTTCCCTATAGATGATCATGTAGGATATTCATGGGAGTTTTCTTGAAACAGCATAGGTTTCTAATATGGGGACAAAGGATAATGGGAGAAGTTGAAATCAGTTCAATAAAGATTTTCCTTCCCCTGCATCTTCCTTTATGCAAGTATCTTGTTATGTTTTCTATTGATGCATTAGACTATTTTCTTCTTTTCCTATGATGCATCTGTATACATTTTTAAGTTTATATAACCTTTACTGTAATTACTGTAATGGCATCATAATTATTATAGTGGAGTCCTGGTGTGGCACTGTAGGATAAGCACAGGACCACAAGGTCAGTTTGAACCACAAAGGTGGTGGTTCAGACTTACCAGTCACTCCTCAGAAAACCTATAGTGGGTCACTGTGAGTCAGAACTGAGTTGGTGGCACTTAACAACAACAATGTTATTACATATAGGATGTAAAATAAAATAGAAGTCCCTTGTAATTATGCCTATAATTGTTATCAATTTCAAGACTGGAGGTCATAGTAGTTCTTAACATTTGTTAAAAGCACTCTTCAACTGTGCAAATATTATGAGAAGTTCCTCAAATTCTGAGACCCCTCCCTTCAATGTGTCTTTTCAAATCCAACTGAAGTCCTATCTTCTTTATAGTCTTCCCTAATTGCTCATTTCCTTAATTGCTCCTACTAATTAGTCTTCACAAACTCATAAAACCTTCCAATAATATTTTGAAATTCTTCACCACCTCTACATGTGTAGTCTACATTATGACTGAAATGACTTATCTTGTCTTCTTTTACCCCTAGTTTTAAACTTCTTGAGAAAAATGTGTCGTTAAGAGCAGTTTCTGGAGTCAAAGTTGTTGCTATCGTTGTTGTTGTTGTTAGGTGCCACTGAGTCAGCTCCAATGCATAGGGACCCCATGCACACCAGAACAAAACACTGCCTGGTCCTGCTCCATCTTGGCAGTGGTTGTGTTTGAGCCCATTGTTCCAGTCACTATGTCAACTCATCTCCTTGGGGGTCTTCTTTTTCATTAATTCTCCACCTGACCAATAATGATGTCCTTTTTCCAGGGACTGGTCCCTTCATGTCCAAAGTACATAAAACTAAGTCTCTCATCCAAGGAGCATTTGGCTATACGTCTTCCAAGACAGATAGGTTTGTTTTTCTGGCAGTTCATGGTATTTTTCACATTTTTTTTTGCCAACACCACAGTTCAAATGCATTAATTCTTCTCCAATCTTCCTTATTTGTTGTCCCATTTTCACATGCATATAAGGTGATTGAAAATACCATGACTTTGGTTAGGTACACCTTAGTCCTCAAAGTGACATCTTCGCTCTTTAACACTTTAAAGGGGTCTTTTGCAGCAGATTTGCAGGATGCAATATGTCCTTTGATTTCTTGACTGCTGTTACTATGAGTACCGATTGTGGATCCAAGTAAAAAGAAATCCTTAACAACTTCAACTTTTTCTATGTTTACAATGATGTTGTTTACTGGTCTAATTGTGATGATTTTTTTCTTTACATTGTGTCATCTGCATATTGCAGGTTGATAATGAGCCTCCCTCCAATCCTAATGCTGTGTTCTTCTTCAAATATTCTACTTCTTGGATTATTTGCTTAGCAGATTGAATAAGTATGGTTAAAGGATGCAACCCTGAGGTATACCTTCCCTGATTTTAAACTATACAATATCCCCTTGTTCTGTTCTAACATATGATCTAATATCTTATTGTTAGTTGTCATTGAGTCCGTTCTGACTTAAGGTGACTCCATGTATAACAGAGTGCACATTGCCCAATCCTCTACCATCTTCATATTGCTTGGTATATCTGAGCCCACTGTTGCTGCTACTGTGGATTTTGAGTGTCTTCCAACTTAGAGGACTCGTCTTCCAGCATTCTATTAAATAATATTCTGTTGTGATTCACTGCGTTTCTATGGGCTAAGTTTTGGAAGTAGATCATCAAGCCTTTCTCCCTAGTCTGTCTTAGTCTGAAAGAATCAACTGAAATCAGTCCATTATGGATGACCTGCTGGTATTTTAAATACCAGTGGCAGAGTTTCCAACATCATGTTGTTGTTGTTGTTGTTAAGTGCTGTCAAGTCAGCTGTGACCCATAGCAACCCACAGGGTTTCCAAGGAGCAGTGGTGAGCTTGAACTACCAACCTTGCAATTCAAGTGACTTTGCAGTCTGGGGCATTAACCTACAGCACCACACCAGGACTCCACCAATATCATAGCAACATACAATCACCACAATACAACACACTGACCTAGTAAGTTTGGGTGGTGGATGACCTAGTACAAAGTAAGTTATCCCTCACTGCCTTAATGTTGAATCAGCTAAATGTACTTAACAATACCATATTTCTTCAATTATAGGGCGCACATTTTTGCACATTTCAATATATCTGAAATTAGAATACATGTGCTATCAATGGCATATCAAGATTCAATTGATGGCATTTTGGGGGGATATTAGAGAGTCTGGGCATGTATTATAATCTATCTATACGTTTGAGCTCTGATGTGGTACTGTTGGTACTACTGGATTGGTAAACACGAGGTGGACAGTTCAAATCCACCAGCCACTCTTGGAAACCCTAAACAGGATCACTGTGAGCAAGAACCAGCTTGACAATATACAATACCATACACACAAAAGAGCTTCAAAAAGTTCATGGCAAAGATAGAATGAAAACATAATGGAATTTTTCTGTGAACCTTTGAAACTCCCTCATATGTGTAAATCAAAAGGTCTCTGGATGGCATAAGCAGTTTGATTTAAGCACTAACCTAAAGGTTGGCAGTTTGAGCCCACCCAGCAACTCCGTAGAAGAAAGCTTGGCTAACTGCATCCATATGAATTACAGCCAAGAAAACCCTATGGAGCAGTTATATTCTGTAACACATGGGTCCCCAGAAGTCAGACTCGACTCTGACAGCAGCTGGCTATTATAATCAGTGGTGTCAAACTTGGTGACATATGGTTTTTTGTGAGAATAAATGAGTTTTTTGTTTTGTTTTGTTTTTAATATAAAGCACCTGGCAGAAAGCTAATACATGTCAGCTATTATTATGGCTCCCTGCTCTTAGCAGTCCCTAACAGAACCTTTGAAATGCCATGGAGACTTGGCCATTGGATGAATGATGATCTCATATTGGAAGTAGCTAGAACACACTGACATCGAAATAAACTCTCCCAAGTATCTTCAGCAGGACAGAGCAGGCCTCTGGTATAACTTACCTGGCTCTGTGATGGGCACTTGGAGTTGCTTCCCAATATCCGTGTCCTCCACACCTTGGGCTGCGATGGAGTAGGGCCGATTGGCTTTGTTCTTAAATATGATCAGGATAGAATCACCCACCTCTGCATGAATCATTGGGCCTAGAGGGAAAACACAGGTCTGTGTGCATTATCATTGCTCTTCTAAAACATTGTGTAATTCATATATATTTGCCAAAATAAAAGAAAAGAAAAGTTAGCTTCATCTCCAGTGCATCTCCTTCAAAGGACAATATTGTGTTATAGATTTAATGCCACGTAGTGTTTGGTCGCTATGGGTCAGAACTAACTTAACTAACTCAGCTTAACAACAACAGTGTTTGGTAACTAGGCTGCCTGGTTCAAGTTCTACCTTGGTCACTTGGGAAGTGATCTAACTTTTCTGTGTCTCAATTTCTTCATCTGTAAAATGGGTTTTAATAGTGACACCTCTGTTATATGGTTATGTTAAAGGATAAATAAGGTAATATAGGTAAAGTGGTAAATTCAGTGCATTGAAACATATTAAATGCTTAAACTTTTTACCACTGCTGAGAAAAATCTCTAGGCCAAGCCTTGTCTACTAATGTGGAGATTCCCATTGTAATCCACTCTGTGTATAGCTTTCAGTAAATCGGGAATGGTTCATTATCTTGTAAATGGGCATAATAATCATAAGGACCCACTGAAATAGTGTGTGTCACAGTGATCTAAGAGATTAGAGTGAAATGAAAATATCTCTGTGCCTGTTTAAAGTCAATACAGTGATTTCATTGACTATCAAACAGTCTTTCCCAATATTTGGATACCTTGAAGTGTCGTGCACTCCTCAGTGGTTTCTCACTAAAGTATGTTTCTGTTAGGAGAGAGCCTGTTCCCACCAGCCACAACCCCACATTGATAGATCTTCATATTCATGATGGTCTTCACTAGCTACCACCAGCAGTAAGGAGAGTAAAGACTCTCATTTTGGAAGCACATCAGACATAATCCCTAAATTTTCGTCTTAGGCATTTACTGCATTCTACATTCATTCCAGGAGTCCTGATGTGGTACTGTAAGATAAGCATTGGACTGCTAACAGGAAGGTAGGCAGTTCAAACCCACTAACTGCTCTGCTCCTCGGAAACTCTATACAGGGGCGCTAAGAGTCAGAATTAACTCAATGGCACTTAGCAACAACAACATTCTTTCCAAGGAGCCCTGATGGTGCAGTGGCTAAGCTCTTGACTACTAACTGAAAGTTCTGTGGTTCAGGAGAAAGATGTGGCAGTCTTCTGTAAAGATATACAGCTTTGTAATGTCTATGGGACAGTGCTACCTGTACAATCGCTCTATGAGTCACAATTGGTTCAACCTCAATGAGCTGATAGGGTTACATTCATTCCAGTTGCTGTCAAGTCGACTTATGGAGACCCCATGTAAGTTAGAGTAGAAATGCTCCTTAGAGATTTTAAAACACAAAAGGGCTTCAAAAATTCATGGGGCGGGGAAATTCCAATATTTTTTCATTCCATTTTCCACAAACTTTTTGAAGCCCCCTTGCTGATCACAGGCTGGTCTTCAGAGGTGTCTTTTTGACTAGTAAGGGAGTGATCAATTATTTGTGCCGTGAGCTGGAATGAAATCAACAGAAGTTAACAAAAAACACCCTCAGAATTTTTGGAAGTAAATATTTAGCATGAATCTGGAAGTTTTAGAAAAGCATTCATTTTTTAAATGATGAAGGGAGAGAAGAAAATTCTATTCATGTTTATAACAGTAAATTTGGGTAGAGCTCCAGATAGATGCATGAGTGCTCACATATTGAAATGATAACTTGTATGTTCACTGCCACTTAACCTGTGCATGCCCCACTGATTTACAATAGGTGCCTTCTGATTTACAATAGGTCACAGGGACCAGTAATGAGTGGAGCTGTCCCTGCATTGTGCCCTGTGAACAGCTTTACATCTTCTTGAACTGTTGAAGGTGGGAGGATGGGTCTCATGCCTCCTGGGCTCTGGGTTTGCCTTTGATAAAGTCATCCTGTTGGTGTTTTACTTAGCAGATCCAAACCAGGGCTTTTTCAGGGGACAATTCTCTCAGCAGGATAGGCTTCAGAGCTCTGACAACACAGCACACACAAACACAATTCCAAGAAATGAATGCTGCAATCAATCCCAGACTACCCAATAAGCAAAGTAAGCATGAGCTTACTTTTGCTTACTTATTAATCTGTAGTAAACAATTTCAATTTTTTTTCAGCACATCCAAGATTCTGCATCTGGGTATGACTGGCATCTGTCCCTTCCAAGCCCACAGCACTTTTCCTACACAATCATAGCCTGTTTTTATGGACTATCAGTAAAAGAGGTAAGCATGGGTTTACTTGTGCTTGCTTATAAATCTGTAGTAAACAATTTCACATGGGTTTCACCATAGACCATCTGTGAAGCTGTTCACTACAGACTAGTAAGCAGAAGTAAGCTCCTACTTACCTTGATTATTGGGTAATCCACCCCTGGTTCCTATTGGGACTGACTCATTTGGTGAGACAAACAAGCTCCCATGCCAATATTAATAGGTGGTAGAAATTTGGGAGAGGGTGGAGGGGCATTTAATATTTTATCAAGATAAAAGTCAGGTACCTCATTTTAATATGAAAAAGCACCGTGTAAAGCCTTGCTTCTTGTATTCTAGAAATGGGAAAGAATTTTTAAAAGTCACCTCGATTAGCCCCTTGCTTTAAGAGAATCTTCACAAAGATTTCATGCCTCCCAGTTGGAGGGAAACCTAAGAGGTTATCTGGCAGTCAGGCCAAGCTGTTCAGGGTATCAGACAGCCCAGAGGCTGTATGCAGACAAGTCCAGTGGGTTCTGAGAAGGCCATGAGTCAGGGCCTTCAGCACTGAAACCAGACCTTTGACACTAGGCGTCCCTCTTGTGTAAGGAGTTTTTCCTTCTTCATAATTACCCTTATAGAATGCTGTTAGGACAATGTGCATGGATAATTCAGGGTGTTGAAGAAGTGATACACTCTGCCAACTGTTCTGAAGTATTAAAATATTTCAGATTAAAATTTCCTGCCTCCACTGAGGCCTGCACGAGTGAGCTATTGAATTCTGGGAAAGAACCATCAGAATAACAGATACCTGTTTGACTGCATAGATGATGTCGATTCCTGTCTATGCACTATCTGGTAGTCATAGCATGACCCTTATTTAGTATGAGGAGTCCTTGGGTGGTGCAAATAGTTAAAGCATCCAGTTGCTAACCAAAAGGAAATTCAACTCCACCCAAAAGCACCTTGGGAGAAAGCCCTGGTGATCTACTTCAAAAAAACCCAGCCATTGACAACCCTGTGGAGTGCAGTTCTACTCTGACAAACAAGAAGTCATCCTAAGTCAGAATCCACTTGACACCAACTGCTATCTGGCAAGAGCTAAACACAACACACAGCACTTTTCTTGGTAATGAAGAACAGAAGAATGTTGCATTCAGATGAATGCAACCAGGCTACTTGGCTCTGCTCGAGCCTTGTCAAGCTTATGCCAAACAGGAGATATGTGTGTAGGTGTGCACACATCTGGAATCTGAGCCATACCTAGGAGTTCTAAGTGTTGCTCGCGTGGTGGCCGGGCTTTGATTTCCACAAATTCTCCATTGGTGTATTCCCTGTAAACCACCTTCTTGTACTGAGAGCCAATCCAGTTTTCAGTATGGTTCATGAATATATCTCCGTGTCTGCAAATTGGAAATATAGAAATTAAAGTTAGAAAGAAAATGGAAAAGTATTGGGTGTGCTGAGTGATTGGGGGGTGGGGTGCGGTGGGGGCGGTTACTCCGGTGCTCTTTCATTTTCCAAACCTGGCTGTGATCAGGATCTCTCTGGGAGTTGACTTTTTTGCACCTAGGGTCCGAAACCTTATTTTAAAGCCTCTAAGCAAGGGGAGGGTGTGGCAAATTCTAATGTGGGCAGCCTAGCACTGACCCAGGACCCACCCTACTCTAAAACCCCCGTGGGTGCTGACTAGAGCCAGCCTTAGCTATAGACTCTCAAGGGCCTGGTGAGAGTTTCTATCTAACCAACCTCAGGATACGCACACTCACTTGCACACAAGCAAACACAAGATTTCATGTGCATCTTTCTGTAGGCACCTTGTTACCCTTTCTACTTTGAAAGATCTCAAGAAAGGCTGTGAAGAGGACCCTAGGACCATCAAGGGAGAAGAACACAAGTGGAATGTGGGACCTTCTCCAGAGAAGAAGCGCCACCAGAGATGGAGGCAGAGATAGGGACATGGAGAGGGAGCAGCTGAGGACTCTAGATTCATGGAAAGAGAGCAACTGAGAGCTGGCGGCAGGGAGGCAGACTGGCAGAATGTGCCCTTTGGTGGTATAAATTACTATATATTTTAT
>NW_006408681.1:177994-187880 GCF_000296735.1 Chrysochloris asiatica
GGCTGTAAATCTTTACGGGAGCAGAAAGCCTCATCTTTCTCCCGCGGAACAGCTGGCAGTTTCGAACTGCTGACCTTGTGGTTTGCAGCCCAATTCGTAACCACGACACTACCAGAGCTCCTTTAAGTTGGCCCTCATGGGGATAAAAAAAAAAGTCACCCTGTTATAGCTTGCCATAGTCAAACTCCTCATTTTGGCTCTCATTGCCATCGTCAGCTTCCCTGTTTCCATTTCCCATCACTGGTACCCCACATACTATACTTTCTCTCAGGTCGCTCTAAACATTCTCTCTCTTGAGCACAATGTGCTCTCCTTCACCTTCAGGTTTTTTCACATGTGCTGTCACCACTTCCCAGAACACCCTTCCCTTCTCTTCTACTGGCTTGTTTTCCTGTCTCAGTTTAAAGGCTACTCCCTCTGGGATGTCTTTCACGACTACCTACCTCTCCCCACCCTTCCTCCAGACCTAACTGTGCTGAGCCCAGTGTTTCCTACCACAGCACTCACCAGACCCAATATTTGTTGGCTTGTTTATCCATAAGGTGGCACTGTTAAACTCTCTTTTTCTAGTGTCTGAACTCTCAAATCAGAGGCAGAGCAAGGAAAGAAAATTAGTATTAGGAATATTTTGCATACTGAAGAGTTTATGTGTATCACAGACATAGTTCATTAATACATGGTAGGAGAAGTGGAGGAATAGAAACGTGTAGGAGGTGGGGAAGGCTGGGAAAGGAGGGAATAACAAAGAACAAAGAAGAACTTGGGATGGGCATACAATGTGGTATTAGTGTGATAATAAGTTTGTTGTCTAAAAAGTCAATGTTCAATTACAACTCTGCCACTCTCCAGTTGGACAGCTTTAACTCTCTGCACTTCATTTCCCTCTTCTTTATGTTGGGCCAATAATATCCAGACAGTGAGTTGCTATGACTGGGAGTATTAACTTCTGGGAAGAGGGTCTATAGGTCTGTGTTTGACAGATGCAATTATTCCTTTCTTTTTCCTTGCTTAGCATTGTCCCAACCTGGGGGTCTTGGTTTTCCACTAGTCTCAGGCTTAGGGAAGATAAGGGACCTATGCTCAGAATGCACTCTTGACTTGAACATTACCCAGATTCTATTAGCATGCAGTACTGATTGACTGCATTTTCAAGGAAGGATCAATCTTGCAAATTTCCTGGGTACAGGGTCTAGAAGAGAGAGCTGGTCTTCATAAGCCAACATGGGGATGTCTCCAAAGGTTATTCTTCCACTTGGAACATCCTTAGTTCCCCTTCCTTTAGGCTCTCAGTCTGTAGTATCCCATCCTCTCACCTTGGATCTCCTAAACCTTGTCACATGAGGCACTTACTCAAAGGCACGTTCACCAGACAGCCGCACAGTATAATCAGCCACCGCTGAAGAAAGGAATGCACTAAAAATGATTTCAGAATGTCTTTCTGGGATGGCGATGAGCAGCTGCCCTAATTTTTCATGCTAACAAGTAGAAGTCTACCTGCCAGGATTACACAGACCATGCCAGGGCACTTTGAGGTTTCCACATTTGAAAAACGCTTACAGAACACGTGTAACCCCACCCCAGAGACTTGGCGGCTTTGCCTGTGGTACCTTTCCCCTCCTGCGTCCAAGTGCTGCTTTTCGAACTCCCAGTTTTTGTTAGGGGCATAATCCCATTCTACCTCTTCAGCAGCGATGTAAAAGGTTCTTATCATCCCATATGGCTGCTCAGAAGGATCCGTGTTGCCACAGCTGTTAACCTGGTAGATCTGATCCATGCCTCTTGCAAAGTGATGCAAGGTGGAACATAACACCCTGAAAATGCCTGAAAGAGAAACGGCCTGCCATTGTGCGCCACTTACAGCTTTTCGGGCTTGTATTGGCAAAGTTATATGTTTTACTACAAAATATGTAAATAACCAGTAAAGTGGATTAAAAAAATAATAATAACAACAATTTTATAGCGTTTTAAATAAGTGTTTAAAATAAGACCCCAAAGGGAACAAATTGCTTTGAATATTTTAAGTTCAGGAAAAATTACAATCTGAAATGCATTTGTATTGAAAAATAAATCTCAGAATATTGCTCATAATAAATGACTTTTCTGAAAAAAAGGGAGCATATTGTATGATCCCACTTACAGGAAATAGGCAAGGGCGTAAAGGGGCCTGGTGGCCCTGTAGAATAAGCACTGGATTGTAACCACAAGGTTAGCAGTTCAAACTCACCAGCAACTACTTGTAAGAAAGATAAGACTATCTGTTCCCATAAAGATTAACAGTCTCAAAAACCCTACAGGGGGCCATGGTGAGTTGGAATCAATCTGAAGAAAGTGGGCAGAGACCATAGGAGCACTGGCTAGGATGCTAACCAAATGGTGATGGAAGTTCAAACCCAGCAGCCACACTTCAGGAGAGAAATGGAGTAGTCTGCTTCCGTAAAGACTTACAACCTTGAAAACCCTATGGGACAGTTCTACTCTGTCCCATAGGGTTGCTGTGAATTCAAATTTACTCGACAGCAGTGGGTATAGAGACCAAAACTTATTAGTGTCTACCAAGGATGTGAAGGAGGGGGCTAAAGGGGAAGTTATTGCTTAGAAACTGAGTTTCTGTTAATTGCTGTGGAATAATTTGGGAAAAGACAATGGTGATAACACAACATGAGTGTAACAAAAGTCACTGAATTAGTCATGCAAAAATTGAATGGGAAAATGTTTTATGATATATACTTTCATCATTATATATTCATATATATGACTTCATACAGAGTCCTGGTGTGGTACTTTAGGACAGGCACTGGACTGCAAGATCAATTTGAACAGCAGGGTCAGTGGTTCAAATTCACTAACGGCTCCTTGGAAACCCTATATAGGGTCGCTATGAGTTGGTACTGACACTACAACTACAATTAACTACAACAACATTAAAAGAAAGTGACTCCTAAAAACCTGCTGATACACATGACTCTGTTAGCCTAGCCTAGTTTTAAAAGGAACTAATTACCTGTAAGATTAAGATTCTAGATAGAGTTCAAACTAGGCCACCAATTCTGAAGTCCTGTATTTTCCCTAAAGGAGCTCATAAACTATAAAATGCAATACACATATAAATCATTATTATTTTTAAAGCCAAATATTTTACTACATTAAGCTCCTGAACAAAAGATGTTCTCATTCCCAATGGTAGGTCTACTTTATGTCAGATGGAAAGAGAAATCAGCTAGCTCATAAATTTGTCAACGTATTACCAACACTCAAGTATGACTAAGGCCTGGAGACCAATTTAAGGAAAACCAAGCCATTGAAAATCCTACGGAGCACAATTCTGAAACATGGGTTGGAGTTGACGTGACAACCACTGGTTATCCTACTAGACCTTATTCTCAGAAGTAAGGGACCTCCCATTAGCCACCCACAAAGCACAGCAGTAGCTTCTGTCTTAACTTCATTGGTGACTGTGCGGTCTAAACTTTGCCAAGTTACCCCATCAGGATGAACAAGAACTGTTGGTACAGCAGATGCCCAAGCACTTCCAGGTACTGACAGGAAGCCTTAAAAGGAAGGGCCTCTGAAACCAGACAAGACACTACTAAAGACAGACTTGGAAAGAGCTCCCTCTGCAAATGCTTCCCCCACCCCCCCAGAGTCCATTATGTATGCATTCATCATGGTTCTTCAATAAGTGAGGAATGCTTTCTCTGAGAACAAGAGAGAAATGTTTGAGTTGCAGCCTACAATCTACTCTCGCCACTTCTCGAACATTCTTCATGGCTTACAGATTGTTGTTGTTTGTTGTAAAGGGCCATTGAGTTGGTTCCGACCCATAGCGACCCTGTGTAGGGTTTCCAAGGAGCAGCCGGTGAGCTTGAACCACCAATCTTGCAGTTCAAACTTTTCAGTCTGGCACATTAACCCACAGTGCCACACCAGGACACTACTGGCTTACAGATAAGGGGCAAAAATTGGTTAAAATGACTTACTACTAAATGTCAACCATAAAACATTATTGTGAAACTCTTTAGAGTTCATGAGTAATGCTCAAGGCACTGAAATAAGTGGCCAAATTTCAAATTATTTCAGTAAGTAGTGCCCGTTTCTATGGCTTATAACTATCTGGTTGTTTTCCACTTTCTTTTCCTCTTTGGACTTGAGAAATTATTATTATTTTTTTTAATAACATTTTGCTTAGGGCATCATTTGTTAGTGGTGATGCATAATTGATCAATTACATTAATGTAAGAGGTTTAATACTAAAACTGTTTTCAAGGCAACAATTATAGAGCTCCTATTCTCAACCAGTTCTTAGGCAAAGACTTTGAAGTTCAAGTCTCAAGTTTTTCATTGATGAAATTGAAAATCATGTAAACTGCAATTCCTCTCTGAAGTCGTGACGTAGAACATCTATTAGTAAAAGAAAAAACTGAAACATTCTCTTTGGTAGCAGATTCGTTTCTTGTTAAAACAGACAAAGAAGTTGGGTTGGGAAAACCTGTTATAATTCCATGGTTCTTGCTTTCCCCATCCTTCATGTAGTACTTGGCATTTTCTGCCATCTGGTGCTCTATCTTTTATTCAAAATGCTCATTGTCTCTAAGAGAAGAAACCAGATGGTACTTTGATTCTATAAACTCCAGTTGCTATGCAACTTGCCCTCTGGGGAAACCAAGGGTGCCCAGGAGTATGAAAACAGAGAACTGTGAAGTCCCCAATTGGCTCCTCCAGAGTCCACTAGCCATCTCTAGAGAAAGGAAACCAGATCACATGCATAATCTGGAAGTACCCACGAGGCTGTCAATGCTTGGTAAAGCATTCAGAATAGCAATGAGAATGATATTTGAGCTTAAAGAGCATAATGAACAACCTCCTTCTTGGAGTTGAATTGTTCACCAATGTGAGTACAATGTTTTAGGATCTGTGTGACAAGGCATCTAGCAGGCTCCCGCTTCTGCTTTTTGGATGTTATTGTAGACATTTCTCTCAGTTCTTTATACTATATATTTTGAGTAAAATAGTCAGAATTCTCTGATTCTAATCAAGATGACAACTTTTTTCACACAAAGTTTATAAGAGGTTAGCTCTTGAGTTGTTGCAGACCGTGAAGGCCTGGTCAGAGGTTCGAGGCCCTATAGGGCCGAGTGTAAGAGATCTAGCCACCTGGCAGTTAATAACAAATTATTTTTAATCTTAATATCCAGTTATGTTTTATTAAATGCAGACATGAAGCCCTTGATATACACAGATAAATGTAATATTTTCCTAAAAGCCAACACTGTAAAATTCCAAACAGGCAAAGTTCTTCCCTCAGAGAATTCATTCAAGATAAATTGGGTGGCTCCCCAAGGACAATAGGAATGTTCCAAGGACAATAGGAATGCCCTCCCTAAAGTGTTTCCAGGTGCTGCCTATTCACCCAGGTGCCTCTTTTCCTGAAGAACCTGGGCTGGGCAGCCGACACAATAGGAATCCTCCCTTTCCTCCCTCCATTTGAGGCTAGGTGCTAAAAGGTATGTTAATTAAGCTTGAGATTCGAACCTGCAAAGTATGATGTAAAGTTGCCTGAATGTCTGGAAAAATAAGATTGACAGCTATATCTTGTCTTAGTCCCCTTCTAGCTTTGTGTAAAGTACCTCCCCTAAATAAAAGGAAGGCGCAGAACGAATCCAGGTGCATTACGACTGGCAAGGCGTGTGTTACAGCATGCAAGGGGCACAGTCCAGCCTTGCAACCATACTGCCTGTTTAGCTAAGATGTTTACTATGCAGGATATTATGGCCTTCGTGGCTGAGATGTTTGCAATGCAGGATCTCCTGATGCCAGTCCAGCATTCACTCTGGTTTCAGAGTGTCTCTTTGTCTCTCTCTTTGCGTCTCTGTGTCTCTTTTGCTATCTCTATCGCCGCTGGATCTCCCCTCCTTGTGAACCAAACACTCGTGAACAACACAACTATGTCGAGGTCAGACCCCGACATTGAGTGAATTTTTTTTGCTTTATGATAACTTTTACTTCCCTATCCTAATTAAATTCTTTGACAAATGATTACAGTTCTCTGACAAATGATTGCTTAGATAATGAAGACCCTCTGTATCTCTGCCAAAATCAGACCAACATTTTTCTGGGGAAGAACTTTCAGGATGTGTCTCAAGACAGGAATTGGTCACCTGAGCAGGACCCACCAAATTTACCTGCATTGTCTGGCTGCATAAATGCCGTTGTAGAGAGGTGGGGGAACAGGGCCAGGGTGTCCCGATGAGTCCCCCGCATGTGGATGGTGTTCCCTTGGAAGTAAACTCCATGCATGTCGGTGTCAGTACCCATTCCAATCATATGCCAAGAGACTCGATCCTTTTTGCACATGGTTAGGCCTGGTTGATTGCCATACATATATCCATTGATAGCTAAGTGAAAGGAGAAACACAGTCAGAGCCCACTCTAATTAAGCACACATACTAAAAACATACCATCTTGGTGAAAGATAGAGGTGCATATGGGTAGGGTGAAAGATAGAGGTGCATATGGGTAGGGTGAAAGATAGAGGTGCATATGGGTAGGGTGAAAGATAGAGGTGCATATGGGTAGGGTGCAAATATGTAAACTATTTACCCACGATTCTTATTATCAGAGAGTAAATGGCAGAAAGAAAAAGTGACTCAGGAAGTTCACTTAAAATGGAGACCAACATTAATCACAGATAATGGAAAGATACTCAAATTAGAAAAATGTCCTATTTAACAGTACCAAATCTAAGAATCAATTAGGAACAAATCAGGTTGGCTTTTGGTATAATTTTCCTAGAAAAAATGTTTGTTGGCACAGTGTGATATTTTTCATTTCACATTTGACTTTTACAGCACCATGATAACTAAAAAATAAAATAGAAATGATCAAACATCAGTTTATTGAGTTCATGGATCCTATGTCATTTGAAGGGAGTCCTGGTGTGGTGCTGTGGGTTAGTGCACTAGACTGTAAAGTCGGTTTGAACTACAAGGTTGGTGGTTCAAGCTCACCAGTCGCTCCTTGGAAATCCTCTACAGAGTTGCTATGGGTCAGAACCGACTCAGTGGCACTTAACAACCGCATGTCATTTGAAAGATTTGCTGCTGATTGGTATTATATTTCCATGTCTGGGTAGATGTTGGTGAGAGGTGAGATTGGTGGATATAGACCCTAGTGTTAAGTGGACAAAGAGTTTGTGAGGATGGAGGCAGTAGAGGGGAAATACAAAGTTTGTAAGAGGTTAGTTCTTGGTTGAATATTTTTGCCTTGTCATTACTTTTGCTTCCTTATCCCAATTAAATAACAGACAAGATGTTTGACAAATTATTAGGTAGATAATGAAGACTGTCTGCATTTCTAGAAAACCAAAGCACTCCCATCTTTGACATCAACTCCAATCCATTGATCATGCCTACCTTGAGAAGAATTTAGAACCATAATCAGACTGTGTGGGGACAAATCATGATTGCATAGCAACATCTGAGGATTGTACACAATTATGTCTCATGTTTGATGTCTCTTACTTCCTATGGCCCACAAATTCCCATAGTAGAAAAGAATAACATGATATTCTTTAATAATTTATTTGACAATAATCCTATTGTCAAATAAAATTACTTTTATTTCTGTGCATGTAAAACCTGTAGTCTTTAGTAATTTTAGTAAATACCTGGAACACTTAGTAGAGATCTCAAGATGCCATAGGACTTCTGAGAAGAATATCGTATCTTCTGGGGGAAATCTCCATAAAATACTAAAGAGGCATCCATGTAAATGGGGATACTAGTAAACTTAGCCCTTGTCTAGTTGGTAGAATATATTCTCTTGCCTTAGAACTCTTGTTTAAAGCTTCTATTTCTGGGTTTTTCATTAATTTACTCATTCATGCAACACTTTTTGAATATTAACTACATAATAGATGTAATTTAAGTCACCATGTACTGTACTTGGTTTTGTGATGTGCCGTGGTGTCGGTTCCAAATCATAGAGACCCTGTATAGGGTTTCCGAGGCTGTAAATGTTTATAGGAGCAGAAAGCCTCATCTTTCTCCCATGGAACAGCTGGTAGTTTCAAACTGCTGACCCTGAGGTTAGCAGCCTGATTTGTAAGCACTACACTACCAGAGTTCCTTATGTGCTGTACTAGGGACTTTCTTTTTGGTGTCGTTGCCTTGCTCCTCCAATTTCATGCAACCAAAACTTAAAATAAACCTTAATTTGAATGAACATAAACTTTGAATTAGGATCCATTACTTTCCTTGAATTTTGCTTTAAATATATTGTTCACTTCCAGAATACAAAGATGAGTCTCATATTGCCAAGTTAGAATAAGACTGGATTTTATAATGTCCATTAGGTTGAGCCCTGGTGTGGCACTGTAGAATAAGCACTGGACTGCTAACCAAAGGTCTGCAGTTCAAGCCCACCAGCCACTCTCAGAAACCATGTACTGGACAGAAACCATGGAACCAACTGGACGGCACACAACATCAGATTGTTTGATTATTATTATTATTTTTTTTTTCCGGATCTCTCTGATTATAAATTTCTTTACAATTTAGCTTCTCTACTTAGGAATTGGAGTCTGGTATGGTGCTGTAGGATAATGCACTGGACCACATTACATAACAATAACATAGGAATTGCATGTCTCTTCATTTCTAGCTTGTTGTTGCTGTTGTTAAGTGCCATTGAGACTCTTCTGACTTATAATGACCCTATTTGGATTTCTGAGGAGAAGAAGATGGGTTTGAATCACTGATCTTCCTGTTCAAACCAGCCTTACGGTTCAGTGCTTACCGTACAGCACCACAGCAGGACTCCATGTCTCTTCATTTCTATCTCAGCTTCCTTCACTGGACTATAAGCTCAGTTTGAACCATGAGGTCAGTGGTTTAAACTCACCAACCACTCCTCAGAAACTTTATACAGGATTGCTATGAGTCAGGACTGACTCCATGGCAATTAACAAAAACAACACGAATCAACACTCATGGAAGCAACAGCCAAGAAAACAAATGACGCATTGCATTAGTCAAATCTACTGCACAAGACCGTTTCAAAGTGTTCAAGAGCAAAGATACCAGTTTGAGGGATAATGTGTGCCTGATCCAAGTCATGGTATTTTCAATAGTTCTCAAAGTGACATCTTGGTTCTTTAACGTTTTAAAGAGGTCTTTTGCAGTAGATTTGCCTAATACAATACAGTTTCTTGTACTACGGTGGTTTGTGTGTTGCTGTGATGCTGGAAGCTATGTCACTGGTGTTCAACAGAGTCATCCATGGTAGACAGGTTTCAGTGGAGTTTCCAGAATTCTTACTTACCACCAATTACAAGGTGGTTTGCTGTTGTAACAACTGATATAAGACAGAGGGAAAGAATTCAGTAATATGTTCCAGAAGAAGATCTGGGATAGGAATGAGTAATATTTTACAAATGAAACTTCAGGCAACCAAGCCATACTACTTGATAAGAGATGATTTGCTATATAATTATTATCTTCAATTATCATCAACATTATCAGATTTAATGATGTTATTGTGTCCAACATTTTCTATGTTTGTGATGTAATTTTTTTTTTAGTTTTATTTTGTAGTTAGGATGAAAGTTTATAACACAAATTAATTTTCTATTCAACAATTTGTACACTTTTTCCCCCATGATATTAGTTTCAGTCATCTCAATGTAACAACACTCTTTGCACTTCCACCTAGAGTTCCCTGCTTCCATATTAGTTCTTTCCTGTACCTTCTGAGCTTCACTTTTGGGCAAATGCTGACCTTTTGGTCTTGTATGGTTAATTGTACTGAGGAGAACATTCCTTTCTGGTGTTATTATTTACTTTATAGGCCTGGCTATGAAGATTAAGGACCATAGTCTTTGGTATGGATT
>NW_006408681.1:188410-200704 GCF_000296735.1 Chrysochloris asiatica
AGTGGCAACATCAATTGGCTCAAGTGTAGCAGCAATTGTGAGGTTAGCCCAGGACCGGGCTGTGTTTTGTTCTGTTGTGCATAGGGTTGCTATGAGTTGGTACCAACTTGATAGCACCTAACAACAACAACAACAACATTATTTGATTGAAAGTGGATCCCTGGGGTTGGGTTCAGTTCCAAGTTTGAGATGTCTAAGGGCCACAGTCTGGAGGCTTCCACCAGTTTCTGTCACACCAATAAGTCTGGTATTTTTAATAAATTTTAATTTTGTTATACATTATGTTTTCTCCTTCTCTGTCCAGAAACTTCTAATGTGATCCTGATCAGAGTGCTTGGTAATGGTAGCCAGGCACCATCAAGTTCTTTTGGTCTCAGTGTAACAGAGGCTGTGGTTCATATGGTTCATTAGTCCTTTGGATTAACTGCTTATTTGTGTCTTTTTTTTTTCACTCCTCCTTGCTCCAGATGAGTAAGGGCCAATATTTGTATCATAAATGGCTGCTCACAGAAGACCCCAGTTACTGTTCATTAAAGTAGGATGTAGAAAATTGTCTTTGTTGACTATTTTATGCCAATTGACTTTCCCCCTCCCCACTCACCTACTCCCACTCTGATTTTGTGGTCTCAAGTCCCCCAAACCAATGATATATTCCCTTAAGGTGTTTGACTAAGACTAAGAAGTTTTCAAAACTTTTCCTTACAATATCTTGGGTATATTTGCAGCACATACAAATACACACTCATATGTAGAAATATTCTCTGTTAAACCTATATATATGTAATATTATCTTTGCAAGCTCAAGTTTTACATTGCCTCATCTAAGGTTGACAAAGTGTCTTACACCTATTAATTAAGCTTCACAGAATTTCTAGGAGATAAGGAAGCTTCACTGTGTGAATGCGTGAAGTAACTTACTTATAACTAAGAAGGATACCCAAGAAACAAAAACTAAGATATTTATAACATTTCCCAAAAAATTTCACTTCTGATGCAATTAAACCTTTCTTTTACAAGACGGGAAATTTTCATACCATGCATCTTGTTGGATTTCACAAACTCTTTGTCCTCTTTGTCAACACTGTAAGGATGCCAGGTAAACTTCTGAATATTTTCATCAATGTATCTGCTCAGATTCTCATCAAAGACTGTAAACAGGAGATAAAATTCTTTGTCTATTCCTTTCTACAGTGAAGAAAGAAAGAAAATATGTAAAAAGTGCAGCTTGCGGTAATTCAGCTGTTTCACTTTCAAAATTAACCTAAAATATGTTATTATTTACATCAGTCATAGATTCATTATATCGTTTTGTAAAGAATGTGATTCTGATGAACACATTACAGACTCAAGAAATTCTTTCTCAGTCAATTTTTCCTTTTCCTCATGTGACTTCCTCAGAGGAACTTTCTAATCTCTGGTGGTCCCTTTGTCAGGAGGTCCTCACTGTCTTACTAACCATGTTGTATATGATCTGACACCAGTCTCTCTGACTCCATCTCCTTATTCTCACCCCAGCTCACTCCAACCATCCTGACACTTTGCACACCAACCTCACTCCTGCCTCAGGATCTTTTCATGTGCTGGTCTCACTGCCCAGAAGGCTCTCTACATAGGCCTTGAGTGCATATCTCCTCTCAATAAAGATCTCTCTGCACACGTTACCTCCTCAGAGAGATGTTATCCCACCCTCCACCCTGCCCACAACTCATTTTATTTCCTTTATCCTACTTTACTTTTCTTTATTGCATTTATCTCTCTCTGAAATTATATTTTATTTATTAATTTGTTGTTTTATTATTTTCTCCACTGTTATGTAGACTTCATGAGAATCGAGACATTTTGAGTCCCTCTTTCAATCTCCAGTTCCAAAAATAATGCTTGGTACTAAATAGATATGCATGAAATAATGAATTTATATCATGATGAGGCTTTGCTAAATTAGGTCAACTTGAGTTGATGTTCAGGGGTCTGTCTGTGTAGTATTTCCCACTGTGTATATTCCTAGCCAAGTTGATTTGAGTGTATCTGACCACAAGCATTCTGAATTTTCAGGAAAAAAAAAACCAAACACTTTTCTCTAAACATAAACTACATAGTTGACTATATTTTGCCCTTCTATGTCTTCCTACTTCAACATATGTTCCCTTCTGATTCACCCTCCATCTTGCTGCCTGACTCCAGAGGGATTCTTAACAATGTTATTTAGCCTTATCCTTGTTCTCCTTTAATTGGACAATAGAACTTAAACTCACAAGGATCTCTTGACCCTTCCCTCCTGGCACTTTGACTGCAGCAAGGCCAAGTGCCTTGTAGCTTTCTGCATGCCTCTGATTCTTGTGTATGTATCCCCTCAACCTTGACAGGCTTCCACTCCTTTCTCTTGAAAACCCATAAACCAACCTTGAGTCAGCTAGTTGTCCCACCTGTAATGCTTACCAGTCCCACATCAAAGGTGTGGGTACTCCTACTATACCTTCTAGATATATATGTTGACATGATTGCTTTATTGCATGTTTCAGAAACAGTGGTTTAAAATCATGGGCTATGAGAAGAAACCTAGCAGGTTTGAAATTTCTCCAAATAAAATATAAAATAATTGGGGAAAAACAAAAGGCCCCAGAGCAATGAGAGCAGGCAGACCTAGGTTCTGAGGCCAGTTCTTCTGTTTACTGTGGTATAACCTGAGGCAAGTGACTTAACCTCTGTAAACACTAATTTCCCTAATTTGCAAATGAGCATAATAGCTGTCCCCATCTCATGGTTTTAATGAAGATTAAATTATATAATACAGTTAAGCATTCAATACAACACTTGGCAAATATTAAGCACTCAATTAATGTTAGCTGTTATTGTCAACCCTGATTACAGTTGTCCATAGTACAAGACCCAACCATGAAAGGAGGTGAATTGGAGGAGCTCATCACTTGAGGTATTTACAACATATCTAGAGAAATAATACATGTATGAGAATGGAGACCTGGTTTAGGAAAAGGTTAGAGGGAAGTTTACAGGGCCCCACCACCTGTGCATGGAATGCTGGTGTGGAACCTTCTGAGGGCAAACTATAACCCCTGGAGGATAGGAGCTGGTGCCTGCTGCATAGAGCTGTTTATAAACAGCATCCAAGTCAGTACATTCTAAGTTCCCACAGCAGCAGGTTAACTGGGAGGTCTGATCCCTAAACCGTCACAGAAATCTGAGTGTTTAAATGGAGATAAGGTAAGTGGATTGCCGATGAGGTTGTCCTTGAATTTTCACGAGTCCTGGTGTGGCACTGTGGGTTAATGTGCCAGACTGCAAAGCCATTTGAACTGAAAGGTCAGCAGTTCAAGCTCACCAGCTGCTCCTCGGAAACCCTATACAAGGGTCACTATGGGTCAGAATCCACTAGATGACACTTAACAACAACAACATTTTCAAACCATTCCAGAAAAGGTGAAACTTCCTGCTCCCGCGAAGATAATAAAGCCTTGGAAAACCTGTAAGAACAGACTCCATGGCACTTAACAATAACAGCAATGTCCAAACCACACACTTAAAATCTGAGTTGTGTGTAATAAGGCAACTTCTATTAACTAAACTTCTTAAAATAACTTTGGGGATGAGACTGTGCATCCTCTATTTCATTTATTCAACCATAAATATTGGTTAGTGCCTACAATATACCAGGAATTATTTTAGGAAATGAAAATAAGACAGACAGAATAACTGTTCCATGGTACTTACATTCTTGTGTGAGGAAATATACCTAAGCACATAAATAAACAAAAGTATACAATGGTGGTAAGTAATATGCAAAGAATTAAAACCAGGTGATGTGTTAGACAGTAACTTCATTCAGTTCATTCCAGTTTGAACCAGTTCATTCCAGTTTGAACCCCTGCTGAAGATTTGGATTTCCAACCCAGATATACAATATTGAATCAGAATTAACATTTTACCAATATCCCCATGGGCTGAAATGAAATGAACCAGTTTGAAACCCTGTTTTAAGCGATGAAGCCATGCTTTTCTAAGGAGGTGATAGCCAGTCATGCAGAGGTCAAGTGAAATTCATTCTGGTCAGAAAGAGTCCTAGAACAGAGACTCTACATCAGGGTAAGCTTGGCTTGTACAAGGAATACAAAGGCTGATATGGGCGGAGCTGATGTAGATGGGCAAGAGGTGATGTGGTGAGAGATGATATCAGACAGGGACAAAAGTGTCAATTTCATTCTACATGTGATAAGAAACCACTAGAAGGCTTTAAACAGGGAAGTGACTTGATTTTTGCTTTTAAAAAAAGTCACATGCTTGCTGCCCTGTGATGAAATAGATCTTGAGGGGCAGGGAGAATGTGAGGAGGAAGCAATTAGATGCAATGTGCGGTCCAAGACTAGAGCCAGACCTATAAAAAAGATGTTTTTCTTTTTCTGTTATAAAGGACATTAATAAGAAATAAGCAAAATTTTGAAGACTGAAGATTAGATAATATTCTTGCATAAAGGATCATTTCTTACCTTTGATAACTGTAAGGTTTTTGCTTGAAAATGTCCTTGTTTTTATCAAGTACACACTGAAAGCTATCATACCTACAACTTATTGTCAAACAATGCAAGACACAAGCAAATAAATAAAAAATAGAGAGATTGATAAAACAAATGAGCCTAACTTTTTATATTTGTGGGATCTGGGTGATGAATAGAGATGCCTTAGTGGCACAGTGGCTGAAATCCTTGGTTGCTAACCAAAAGGTCAGCAGTTCTAATCCACCAACCACTCCATGGGAGGAAGATGAGCCAGCCTGTTTCTGTTAAGATTTTATAGCCTGGGAAACCCCATGGGGCAGTTCTACTCTGTCCTATCGGGTCACTATGAGTCTGAATTAACTGCATGGCAGTTGGTTTGGATTTTTTGGTTTGTGTGAAGACTATGGTAATATTGGGAACTTTTGTAGCTTTTCTTATTATTGTTATGCTTTTTGTTTTTCAACATTTCTATAAGCTTAAAATTATTTCAAAATGACAAGTTTAAGATAGATTTAGATAGGTAGATAGACAAATGATTGGATGGATGGATGGATGGATGGATGGATGGATGGATGGATGGATGAATGAATGATGGGGAATAGAAACAGATAATTTGATTGGATGACTGTTGTGATAGTTCATGCATGTTAGAAAACATCCTTGATATTTTGTTAAGTGCCATTTAGTTGGTTCTGACTCATGGAACCTTAAATAGGGTTTCCAAGAAGCAGCTGATGGGTTTGAACCACAAATCTTGTGGTTAGCACTCTAATGCTTATCCTACAGCACCACTCCAGGGTGACAGGGAAGGCAAGATGCAACAAGAGAAAGGTTAGCAAAGGAAAGAAGAAGACATTGGAAGACACACGGAGGAGTGCATGAATTAAAGTGAATAGAGGTAAATATTGTTCACTGATGATCCATAGAGGGGATTGTCATTGTAAGGAATTTAAGTATATGATTTGCTGAATGTGGGACTGATCATCTGTTGTATAAACCTTCACTCAATTCACAATAAAAAGATTTTTTTTGAAAAAGAGAAACATGCCAGATGGATATGTCTTGACATACCAAGACGTCACTGAAAAATAAAAAATACCCTCATAATAAAACCCACTTTCTGTTGGGAAGGATGTTAGTATGAGGAAAAAAAAAAAAAAAAATCTCAAAAACAATTATCAACTTTGTCCACTTTTTTGTGATAATGGGAAACTTTCATTTTCTAAGTTTATAGTTTTGTAATGGTTGAATTTTGTATAAACCCAAGTTAGTTTGTGAAGCTTTTAGAAGGTCACTGATAGAGACATGAAGTGTTGGGAAAGCATCAATCCAAAAACAGAGAAAAGGTCCTTATAGCATCTGACCACATTCAAAGATATTCATCCACTAACCACTGGGGAGAATTCACAATTTACTTCTAAGAGATGTAAATACATCTCTAGGGGTTCATCTTTCCTTCTGCCTAAAGAGGCCTAAAAGTCCTGGTTTGGTGCTGTGGGATAAAGCACTTGACCACAGGGTTGATTTGAACCACAAGGTGGCGGTTCAAACTCACCAGCCGCTCTTGGAAACTCTATACAGGGTCCCTGTTCTATGAGTCAGAACCTGACTATGAGTCGGAACTGACTTGACAGCACTTAACAATAACAACAAAAGAGGCCTAACCATGTTTGTACCTGGAGAGGGCCTGAACATAGTAGATGTTTCATAAGAATTTCTTGCACTGAAAATAACTTTTATCTCTCAATCGAATCTATGAGATAGTTGTCTCAGGTTACTATTACTTTTTTCATTGATTATAGGTAGACTGGCACTTAATGGTTGGCTTAAGCAACAACTGCCACAAACTAGAAGATGCTTCTAGCAAACCTCAAAGTTACCATTAAGTGAATGTAACAGGGACAAAATAAGAAATTCCTTGCAAACATTTTTAGCTTTGGCTCATGTTTTTAGCCTGCAGGATAATATATTGGAAAAAGTACAAAAGTAGATGCTCAAAGTCCTGCATTCTACTGCTGACTTGTACTTATAGGTTTACCTCCTGGGATAGCACACAATGTGTTGGAGCCTCAGTTTCTTCAGTTTTAAAGTAACAGTCACCCACAAGAGACTTAAAAAGCCTCAGAAACCCTATACAGGTTCACTATGAGTGGAAACCGACTCCACAGCATTTAACAACAGTCATTCTGCTTTGCCTTATGTGACTGTTGCAATGTGAGATTCAACATATTCACTCTTACTACACATGCACAATTGAGTCCTAGTCAGCAACCTCAGAACACACTGAGACTAGACATTTCCAGATCAGTCCTTTGTGCAGGGACATAAAAATCTGGGGCAAATCAAGAACTCTGTGTCCTCCAAACCTAGAAATTCCTTTGAGTCCAGAACACTATAAAACATGTGATATACTGTCAAACACCGTGAAATATAGCATTTAAATAAATTTTCTTGTCCAAATGGTTAAATCATTAGATTTTCCTCTTTTCATCAATGTGTTTAATGTTACATAGACACAGCTTAAATGCAATGTTTTGCCAAATTAAAAAGTGCAACTATCCAGGCTTCCCAGCATGGACTTGCAAGAAATGATCTACTTGGCTTTCTTATATCTTCAGCCCTAGTGATTCACTTCCAGCTGATAGTGGTCCTGAACTAGAGCTGTGGTTCTCAACCTTGGCTGCACATTAGATCACCTGGAGAAACTGATTTAATAGGTGTGGAAAGCCTGAGTGAAGTAATAGTTCATAAGAACCCAGGCTGTTAAATGCACAGCCCAGTTTGAGAAATGGTCCAGGAGGAAATAATCCCAATCTGCATTCTATGTGGATATCTAAAGACTCCAGAATGAAAGCAATGCACAAGAAAGCAGCTCGGAGAATCTCGCTGCAACAAGTGGAAATACTGGGGTCCTGGATGGACATTTGGAAATTTGGAAATTTGGATATCAAATTTACAACAAACCATACTGTAGAAGACAATTTCAAGAGGAAGGAGGAGAAACCAATATTGGCAACTGACTCTTGATAATTACCTCACCTCTAGCTCTGGTGTGGTGCTGTGGGATGAAACACTGGATTGCAATGTCAGTTTGAACCACAAGGTCGGCAGTTCAAACTCACCAGCCAATCCTTTGAAACCCTATATAGGGTGGCTATGAGTTTTGACTTGACTTGACAGCACTTAACAACAACAATCTCTAGACATATTACTGATCTTTCCCATCTACAACCCTGAGAATGTGGTAACATGTGATGGCTTACCTGTGTTCCATCAGCATTGAGAACACCCCTTTTACAGATCAGCAAAGGTCCTACAAGACCAGAGCTGGTATCCTTTATTGGCTCAACGGCTGAGAAGTAAAGGTAGGTCAGACAGGGAGGGTCACCATCTGTTGGGCTTACGCTTTCAGGCACCGTCCACCTGTATATGAATATTTCACCTGGCTTCACATGTGCCCCTGGTTTCAGAAACCCTGAGGAGATCAATGAAAGAATTAGCCAAAGCAGTAGCTAAGAATGTTAAACTTGTCAGACTGGGTCATCAGCCTTGGAAGTCTCTCTCTGGTGATGACCTATTTTGCATGAGGACAGTTGTTCTCTCTTACTATCCTACCGAGGGAGGTCATTGCCATGTCTACTGTTGTCTAAAATAAAGGATTAAATCAAAGAAATATTTTCTTCATAGATTGCTTATTATTACTTACTCAAAGATCAGATGTGCCAAATATTAAAAGGTATTGCCGATTCAACAATTAAAGGTAAATCCATAAAATGCTATTGAGGAATCCTGGTGCGGTGCTACAGGATACTGTGCTGGACCACAAGATCTGTGGTTCAACCCACAGTCACTCCTTAGGAACCCCATACAGGGTCGCTATGAGTTGGAAACTACTTGATGGCACTTAAAAACAACAGCAACAAATGAGGAATACTGATGTGGAGTCCTGGTGTGGCACTGTTGGTCTGTACTGAAAGGCTGGCAGTTTAAACTCACCAACCACTCCTTGGAAACCTATACACAGAGGCAATTTGTCAGAACCAACTCAACAGCATTTACCAACAACAACGATAACAAAAATGTGGAATACATTTTTTTTACTTGGCTCTGTAGAGGATTTCCAAAAAGGTTCAACAAGGACCCTGTCTTTAAAGAGTTTGCAATCTAGGAGGTTGAACTAGGAAACAGGCCAAATAACAAGATACCAAAACCAAAAACCAAACCCACTGCCACTGAGTTGATTCCAATTCCGAGAGACCCTATTTAGGGTTCTGAAACTAAATCTTTACAAGGATAGCCTCCTCCTTCTCCCAAGGAACAGTTGGTGGGTTTCAACTGCTGATGTTTTGTTTACTAGGGCAATGCCTAATCCTAGCACCACCAGGGCGTCTTAATTATAAGATACCAAAACAAAACACTGCCATCAAGTCAATTCTAACTCAGCAACCCTATATAGGGTTTCTGTGACTGATGCAAACTCATGTCTGCCAAATTCCAAAGAGTACACTTAACCCCACATTATAGTACTGAATGAATACATTGAATCTCTCCCATTAGACTGAGGTCAAAGATTATCACTACATCTTGTCCAGTGCTTTCCAAAAAGGTGTTTAATAATTTCTTGATTTGAAAAACGGTAAATACAAACATTTTGGATGTTACTAGTGTTCTTTCTGCACACACATACATACAACTTAATTCTGAGTATTTTGATCTATGAAATGAAAGAGTGCACAAGAACACAGTTGAGTCTGGGGAATGAGAATTCCATCCTCTGATCTTTCCCCATCACTATATAGCCTGCTCTCGACTGGACTTGGACTCATACTTAGGCATGAAGGTATATCCCAGGTAGCCACAATGCTTATGGCAGTGATGGGGAAGTTACCCAGAAGACTAGGAGTTCCCCAGGAGCAGTATTATGAATAGAAAGATAGTTTCTGTAGTCACCAGGCTGAAGTTGTCTTTCTTACATGCAAGGCATCTAACTACTTTGTGGTGGAGAGAAACCATATATGATGATAAGCACATAATATTTGTTCTGAATAAATATTTGCTGATAGATATGAAGCAAAGACCATGTTTAAAATTTTGATGTCAACAAAACATTGGCCATCAGATTCCTCTTAAGATTCTGTAGACCTCCACAGAATTTCATATAGCCTACAGCAGAAAATTTCTCCAGTTTAGAGACTGGAAGTTATTATGACAGTAGCTCATTTTGAGATTTATTAAATTATTGAGCGAAAGGGAAAAGATTAACATTTCCTAAGAAACTCCAGTGGGAGAAACTCTTTCCTGGATTTTCTCCATCTCTCCTCAAAGCCCTGTGAGGTTATTATTGTCTGCATTTAATAAGCATAGTTCAGAAAATTTAAATAATTGCCCAAGTTCATAGAGTTGGAAAGTGAAGGAAACAGAATCTGAGGCAAAGCTGTCTAGTTCTAAGTCATCTGTACTCTGTTCGCTTACCGCTCGCAGGCTGAGCCTTACCATCTATGTTTGGGGCTGCATCTGATGCCTTGTCATAGATCACACCATGGGGCAAAATGCTGTAGACCTTGTCTGCTTTGTTGGCAAAGGTTACTAACAAAGTATCACCCACTTCCGCCTTGATGACTGGCCCTAAAAAAATATTGAGATGAGGAAGAAGAAGAGAATGATAAGACACAGAAAAGAGTGAACAGGAGTAGCAAAAGAATCATTCTATGTAGGTGTACATACCCAGCTAAAATATCTCCCCTAATTCTAAATAAGGAATGGTTGTACCATACCAAGAATTCCAAGATGGTCTTCTGCTTCAGAGAGTCTCTTTCTTTGCATAAAAGTTGCATCAGTATACTCAATATACTGAGCCTTCCAATATTTTCCTCCTATTCTGTTCTCTCCTTGTTTGAAGTAGGGCTCAGAGTCACTGTAAAAGACAGGGAAATCTGACTGAGAATACTTCTTCATCTGTCCACTAAATAATTTAATCATAGAGCTTCATTTCATGATCTTTAACCTACTGACCCATCTATCTCCCCAGAAAAGACTCTGCACAGGCTTCAACCAAGTTCTCGGGAAGAGTCAACCAGTCTGAAAAGTCTTCAGAAGCTGAATGATGCTTAAGGTAGTTTCTCTCTTAGCTATTGTGTTTTCTTCCCCAAAGATTCAACAACTGAAGAAGACATGGGTAAACTCCTTACTTACCAATACTGGGTCCCAGAATGATGTCCTACAAAGTAATAAAGAACTAACTGGGTTCTTTGCAGAATAAACATTCCTCTATCTCTTGCTGGTGTCAGTGTGAATAGTCTCTGCATTTAGTAAGCTCTTTGATTTCTGGCATGGTTAAGGAGTGGAGTGTCTAGTTAATCAAATAGTTTAATTAATGGAAATTTATCATATAAGTTACATACATGAAGTACCAAATTTCAAAGTTGAGCAGCACAGTAATATAAATTCTAATCCTCTCTTATTCAATAGTAATGTCACTTTCCCTATCAAATGGACTTAGAACTGTTTTATCTATCTGCTTCATCCTCTTACCTTGTTCATCCTTACTTTGTAATTTTCTTTTACATCCTTCCATTTTTTTCTTTCCTTTTTTTCCCCCCTCACTGTCACCACCCCTTGTATTTGAATCATTACTTGAACCGCCTAACTACACCTGCATTCACTGTCTCATACTGGCTCACCCCTCTTTTCCACCGCCAACTCATAGCAAACCTGTACAGGGTTTCCAAGGACCAGCTGGTGAGTTTGGATTGCTAACCTTGTGCTTAGAAGTCCAGTGTTTACTACAGTGCCACACTAAGATTCCCAGAAAACACATAATTACAATGCCAATGATCCCAAAAGGTGATTTCTATTGTCATTAACTTGCTCTAAAATCTTTAATTGCTTTCAATTACCAATCAAATAAAGTTCAAATTTCTTACATAGGAGTAAAGAACCTCTGTACTCAAGATCAAGGAGCTCTGGTACAGTGATTAAAACACTCATCTGCTCACTGGAAATTCAGTGGTTCAAATCCACCAGACACACTGCAGGAGAAAGACATGGCAGTCTGCTTCCATAAAGCTTTACAGCCTTGAATACCCTATGAAGCAGTTCTCATCTGTCCTATAGAGTTGCTAAGAGTTGGAATTGGCTCAACAGCAGCTAGGTTTTTGGGTTTGCGGCAATTCATAACCATTTAATTTTATCCCAATTCTTTGCCTATACAAATGCCTATCCCCTTAGAAAATCCTCTATTCTAGCCATTCTGCTTAAATAACTCTCCTTTACACTATAGATGCTCTGCACTGCTCCCTGCATCTGAAATAATCCTCCCACGATAAAACATGAATCCTTTAATTCTTCAAGACCCTGTTTAAGTTTAACTTCCTCTGTAAATCTTCTCTGGCTATCTTGGCTCTCTCTGAACACATTGGGAACTCACTATCTGGGCCACTGGTGAAAGAATGGATGCTGGCAGAACTGGAAAGCAATATGTAAAGGACTGAAACAAGACCTTTGTCTCACGCCCTATACAAAAATGAACTCAATATGGATTAAAGAGCTAAATGTGAATCCCAAAATTATGAAGATCGTTAATGAAAAAATAGGGACAAACATGAGGGCACTAATCCAGGGCATATACAGACTGCCACACATTTTGAAAAGTACACAGACAAAAATAGACAAAAGAGATAAGTGGCACTTACTAAAAATTAAAAACTTGTGCACATCAAAAGACTTCACCAAGAGATTAAAAAGGGAACCCACAGACTGGGAAAAAAATCTTTTGCAACGACATATC
>NW_006408681.1:202337-216337 GCF_000296735.1 Chrysochloris asiatica
GAGAGTGGGGGCCTGCGGGGTATAACCTTTGGTTGGGTGATGATGCATGGACGGAATGGTAACTATGGCAATGAAACGATGTATGACAGAATGAGTGTAAAGCTAATGTTCCCCCATGTAAACTATCACACAATAAAAGGGGGGAAAATGGATGAATGAATATATGAAGTTCACAATGAAAGAAACAAAGGGTTTCTAGTTTCTAATCATTGAACACAATATGAATTTCAAAACCTTCCTCCATGGATTAAAAAAAGGGTTATAAGATCTGAGCGATAATTCTTAGTCCTTCACCACACAGTTCAAATGTATTCACAGACATCATTGCCTAGCGCTCCTTAATAACAAGTCACAAGGGTCCACGTCCATGCAGTGAAAGTTATGTTCAATTTTGACAAACGCTATGTGCTGTGGAAAGGAGTATTGGTAGTACAGTGGGTTAAGTGCTGGACTGCTAATGACAAAGTCAGCAGTTAAAAACCACCAATGCTCCACAAGAGAAAGATGAGGTTGTCTATTCCTGTAAAAATTTCAGTCCCTACTGAGCAGTTTTACTCCGTAGTACATGGTGGCTTTGAGTCAGAATCAACTTGACAGCAGTGGGTTTTATTGTGCTATGGAAGGAGCCTAGTGGTGCAGTGGGTTAAGTGTTAGGCTGCTCATCAAAAGTTTGGCGGTTTGAACACACCAGCTACTCTGCAGAAGAAAGATGAGACCATCTGCTTCCCTAAAGATGCACAGTCTTGCAAACTCTAAGATGCAGTCCTATTCTGTCCTATACGGTCACCATGAGTGAGAATCGGCTCCATAGCAGTGGTCATGCGTGATGAAAGTAGAGACGATCATGATTAATTATGACTAACAAAATCAAACCCAGTGCCTTTGAGTTAATTCTGACACAGAGTTTGCTTTTTGGTTGGGGTCAGAAGAGGTTTCATTTAAGAGGTGACATTAAGATAGGGCTTTAAAGGATAAATGGCATTTTATAAGACAGGGAGGTAAAGAACATTCTGAGTATACTAAGCATATGACCATAATTCCAAAGAATTTTTACAGCAGTAATAAAGTAGTGGCTCCGTTGACCCTTCGTCTTGGGGTGGGAGGTAATACTTTTGCGAGTACCAAGATGGTATTGCCCCAGCATACCAGCTACAGAACATAGGAAAATCACAAGCCAAGATATAAATGCCCACAAAAGAAAGATACGAGGATGCCCTTTAACAAAAAGAAAAGACTTCCCTACTTTGGCCAGTTCATCTCCATTGCAAGGGAATTCTACCTTCTCCCTCTTCCAGAGTGTCTACTTCATTTATGCAAATGTCTCTTTCAGCTTCCATTTCCCATGGGACTATAGTTTTCATATTATAGATGCTCAAATAAGGTTAGACTAGTGAATGAATGAATGAATCCATTAACTAATGGACCTTTAATTTAGCCAGCAAGTCATGAAGCAATAAATACTCTAACAACTTTGGGCAATACATATTTTCTGACCTGATATAATATCAATTCTGGTGCTGTGGGATAATACACTGGACTGCAAGGTCAGTTTGAACCACAAGGTTGGCAGCTGAAATTCACCAGCCGCTCCTCAGAAACCCTATACAGGGTCGCTATGAGTTGGAACTGACTTGATGGCACTTAACAACAACAACAACAAGTGAGGTAGTTATGGCAACGCATGCAGTGTGTGCTCATCAGAGCAGTGCCTAGGATACAAATGAGGCTATACCGAAAAGCCTACCAGGTGCATCTCTTACAAGAAGTTTTAAAACAACTAAGAGAAGACTGCTTACCTGCCAGAGGCATTGAGGGGAAGACCACTGAATTTATTGTAGCCTTGAGGACCATAATCCCAAAGAATTTTTTCAGCAGCAATGAAGTAGTGTCTCTGTTTGCCCTTCATTTTGTGGTGGGGAGCAACACCTTTGCAAGTACCAACATTGTATTGCCCCAGCATACCAGCTGCAGAACACAGGAAAACCACAAGCCGAGTTATAAATGATCATAAAGAAAGATATCATATAGGAAAGGATGGGTAGATTTGACTTTGTGAAAATATAAAACTTTTGTACAGAAAACTTAAGCAAAGTTAAAGTAAAGGGTAAATGTCAAGGAAGGCATTACATATGTAACATATGACAGAGATTAACATGAGTATATAAATCCTTCTTACAAACAAAGAGGGGGAATGATAAATTTCTCAATAGGAAATGGGCAGGGAACATTTAAAAATGGGTTATTCACAAATCAAGTATATGAGACCAAATGGTCAACATTTACCCAAAAAACAAAGATAATAAGGCAAGAAGTAGAAGGTAAATAAGTGAGTGAAGACAGAACAACCCGAACAGAAATAATGAGAAGCTGCTACATTGTGCAAACTGTTACACATGACATGGAACAATTTGTATAAAAATTGTTAAAAGGGAGCCTAATTTGATGCTTCACCTTAAACATAATAAAATATATTTTTACATAGGTTATTTGCAAAATAAATACAATTGTTCAATAAAAATGTTTAATCTTAATTAAAGTGACTGTTTTTCACTTATGTTGGTAAAGATTAGAAAGACTGATCATTCTCAGTGCTGGTCCAAGAATCGGGAAAGGGCATGCTCACACACTGTGGGTAGAAGAGCAACAATTTCTAAAAAAGAATTTGGCAATGTACATCCAAAGCTTAAAACAGGAAAAAAGTAAAACTTTTTGACTCAGGAATTCCAAATCTAAAACTTTTCTTAAGGAAATGCTCAGAGAAAAATGCAAAAGTATCTTTAAATTGATGTTTAACAAGGAAGTTAAAATGTTGTTGTTATTGTTGTTAAGTCCTCTCAAGTCAGTTCTGACTCATAATGACCCTGTATAGGATTTCTAAGGAGAGTCTGATATGGGTTTTTGAATCATCAACCTTGTGGTTAGCAGTCCAGTGTTGAACCTAAAGTACCTTGGTCCCAAGGAACCATAATTAAGATATGCAACAAGCATTTCATTCAATAGATGTTTATCATGCATCTACCATGAGTCAGGGGCAAACTCAATGGCAGCAAACAACAGCAAAAACCATAGACCATGAATAAAGGTACATATAGGCCAATGGATTTCATCCCAAGACCAAGAAGAACTTTCTAATTGAATAATTTGGAGATAAAATGAGATGCTACAATTACTTAAGAGAGATGTTCAAAAGGAAATTCAAGAACTGGATAAGGGATTGGTCCAAATTATCTACAAAGTCCTTTCTAATGCTAAAAAATATATGATTCTATTTATGGTTGCTCAAGTAGAACTTTTATTTTTCCCAGTTCATATTTCTGCTATCTGGAAAGCTTCCCTTCCCTTCTTCATCTACTTAATGTCTACTGGATATTTCAAGATTCCAAGTAGGAGCCAGCTCCTTAAAGACGCTCATCTCCAAAGAAGAGCCTTGATCTCAATCTGCCTCAATTTTGGTTTATTTTGCATTTAACTGTTAGATTGTAGGTTCCTTGATGGTCTTATAATTTCCTCCAATCACCTTTCCCTGCTTTCTTCATGGAGAGATGAACAATATATATCATTTGACAAGATGCCAAGCAAATGAGCATTTTACATTTTCCTATACATTTAATATGCTCCCCAGCCAAGAATGTAACAATGAATTGTTATACTGTCTACTGTGCAGTTTAATGGCAACATTCTAAGTGTCTCTACATTTGCTCTTTTACCTTGCAGGTGATCACTGACTTGGCAAGTAATCATCCATTTCCCAGGGTTCTCAACTATCATTTCTACAGTCAGGAAGGTGGCTGGAAACAGGTTGACAACATCAGTTCGGTGCCCTCTGCTGATGAAGGTATTGCCATAAAAATAGATGGAATGGATGTCTATCTCATTTCCCATTCCGAATAGGTGCCAGGACACGGATTCACCAACACACATTTCAGGCTCTGGGAAGTTTCCAAAGAGGTATCCGTTGAGGGCTGAAAAGAGAAAAACATTTGTGCAAGAGACTCCCCCAAAGTGAGCAGGACCAGAATTACTGACAATAAACACAGTCAGCTCTTATCATTGGTTGTAAGGTATTTGTGCAGAAAGGCATGGCTCCTTTTAAAAATATGTTGTCCCCGGAAGGAATGAGCATGCTGTATTGGCCTTTTTAAGAGAAAAGCAGTAAGAGTGACTATCAGCACACACTGCATAAACCACCTCCCCAGTTGCTGTGTGAACTCAACACTGAGACCAGGAGAAAACAGCATGCGCCTCAAATTCCCAGCATGCCTCAATTATTTAGATGTAATCCCTCATTTCCATATCTGCCTTCCTGGGCTGGGTTCTAAGTTCCTTGGGGCTAGAAACCTTGTTTTACTCATTTTACAGGACCTAGTAGAAAAACTGGCAGATGATAGATTCCTAATTTAAGTGACAAAACCATAGAACAAAAACAGGTTAAATCCTTAATTTCTTGTTTGTTTGTTTTTTTTACAGTTTATATGTGTGACTAGGACTCTAAGTCACATAAGGTTTTTATGAGCATTTCTTTACCTGCTAACATTGTTGTTGTTGTGAAGTGCCGTTGAGTTGGTTCCGACCCATAGCGACTCGACGGCAGTTAACAACAACAACAAATGACTATTAGAAAATGCAAGTAAGAACTTGATTTGGCATCTGAAAAAGTCATAATCTCATTTCTTAAATTCAAAACTGAGTTAAAAAGTGATTTTACTAAAACAATAATTACACAGACAGTACAATCGATTCTAACACATTTCTATAACTTTAGATACATTAATCAATAAATTATGCATTGATTGAACACCTTCTATAGACCAGTTTTTTTAAGTTATTGTTGTTGTGTTTTTTTTCTGTACTTGTTAGGTCTTTGTTAGTTGGAAGGATTGATTGTTTTCAAATACCTACTTCTGTATAGAGACTGCTGTTTTTATTTTGTTTTGTTCTGCTTTGTTTTGTTCTTAATGTAACCTATATTTCCTTGATATTTCCTTGGCAGCACAATGGGCTGGTTACTAACTGAAAGGTCAGCAGTTCAAACCCATCAGCCTCTCTACAGGAGAAAGATGAGGCAGTCTACATATGTAAATATTTACAGCCTCAGAAACACTATGGAGCAGCTCTACTCTGTCCTTTATGGTTGGAGTCGGAATTAACTCACCAGCAGTGGGTGGTGATATTTACTTGAAAGAGCCTGACAATTGTTGAGGACTAGATTGCTGCTCCAAAGGTTGGCAGTTCAAACCCATTCAACATATATCTGTGGGATAAAAGATCTGGTGATCTGTTTGTTCCTATAAATATTGTTATTGTTGTTTGTTGCAGACCGTGAAGGCCTGGTCAGAGGTTCGAGGCCCTACCTATAGACCCGAGTATAACAGATCTAGCCAGCTGGCAGTTAATAACAAATTATTTTTCACTTTGTGTCCAGTTATGTTTTATTAATTGCAGAAATGAAGCCCTTGATATACACAGATAAATGTAATATTTTCCTAAAAGCCAAGACTGTAAAATTCCAAACAGGCAAAGTTTTCCCCTCAGAGAATTCATTCAAGGTAAATTGGGTGGCTCCCTGGTCTGTTCCAAGGACAATAGGAATGCCCTCCCTAAAGTGTTTCCAGGTGCTGCCTATTCACCCAGGTGCCTCTTTTCCTGAAGAACCTGGGCTGGGCAGGTTCTTCAGAAAAAGACACAATAGGAATCCTCTCAATCCTCCCTTTCCTCCCTCCATTTGAGGCTAGGTGCTAAAAGGTATGTTAATTAAACTTGAGAAACCAAGTTGCCGTGGTGAGATTCGAACCTGCGAAGTATGATGTAAAGTTGCCTTAATGTCTGGAAAAGTAAGATTGACAGCTGTACCTTGTCTTAGCCCCTCCTAGCTTTGTGTAAAGTACCTCCCCTAAATAAAAGGAAGGCGCAGAACGAATCCAGGTGCATTACGACTGGCAAGGCGTGCATTACAGCATGCAAGGGGCACAGTCCAGCCTTGCAACCATACTGCCTATTTAGCTAAGATGTTTACTATGCAGGATATTACGGCCTTCATGGCTGAGATGTTTGCAACGCATGATCTGCCTGATGCCAGTCCAGCATTCACTCTGGTTTCGGAGTGCCTCTTTGTCTCTCTCTTTGCGTCTCTGTGTCTCTTTTGCTATCTCTATCGCCGTCAGGTATCTCCACCTCGTGAACCGAACCCCTATGTCGAGGCCAGTCCCCGATAGTTGTTAAATGCCGTCGAGTTGATCCTGACCCATAGTGACCCTGTATAGGGTTCTGAGGAGCAGCTGGTGAGCTTGAACCACCAACCTTGCAGTTCAAATGGCTTTGCAATCTGGCACATTAACCCACAGCGCCACAGCGTAGAAATTTCTATGGGATAGTTGTACGCTGTCATATGGGGATGAGTTGCAATCAAGTGTACCTCAGAACAACAGCATATTATGTAATCCATCCCTTTCTGTTGGACATTTTCACTTAAAAGAGAGTAAGAAGAATTCTGTGTTTATCTAAGCATTGTGGTTGCTACTATTGTGTGCCATTAAGTTGGTTCCAACTCATAGCAAACCTGAATAGGGTTTCTGAGAGCAGCTGGTAAGTTTGAACTGCCAAGCTTTGGTTAGCAGTCCAGTGCTCATCTTATCCTTAAACTGTCACAATTTTCAGCAATATTTCAGATCAGAACTCATTTTTTATAAAGAACAGGCTTACAGTTTAAATGGTCACAGAAATGACTTAAATTTTACTCCATGCTTCATTTATATTCCTGATTCTCTCCCCTCTAGTTTTCCTCCTTTCTTTACTTCCTCCCCTTCTAAAATATCTCCCAGCACCACTACACACAAGGCTGCTGAAATATCACTAGAGGAAAAAGAGAGGGCATGTGATACAACGGAAGTAGTCAGTGTACTATGCCTTGCTACTGGCACTAATTATTACTTTGACCTTAGGCAAGTTATTGATGGTGTCTTAACTTCAGTTTCTTCATCTGTAAAATGAGGGAGGTAGAATGATCTTCAGCTCCTTCCCTCTCTCTTATGATTTTATGACTATAATGAAACTGCCTTCATTAGGATGATTCTGAGACAGACAAGCAAAAGATGGAGGAGATTTGTCAATTAAGGAAATGGGGGGTTTATGTGGAAGATTCCCTATATGTTCACTAGAACGCTCTAGGAAATAAAGTGGAACAAGACCACTAAATAATTTCCACACCATAAAATTCTGCATTAAGTCACTGTTCCCTCCAACTGGGATGAATGTGTTCTGTCTCAGCTGACTGGATAATTTCAGAAATCCATTACTTTGCATAAATCTAGTGTCTTTGTTGACTTAAAGAATGCCTAGGAAATCGAACAAATTCACAACTACATCTTTAAACTCCATACATAGCATAGTTCTTGACATTTACCAGTCACTCAGAAAACAGTTACCAGATAAAGCTAGAAGTTACAAAACATGAGATTTTCTTTAAAAATTATTTTAGTGAACATAAAAAAAAAAAAAGTCTAAGACACACCATTTCAATAATTTCTCCAGGTGCAATTCAGTAACATTATTTATATGATTCAAGTTGTACTAGCTTGTTTTTCACATTATTCTATCACTGATCATCTTAAACTCACTGTCTCCTAAGCTTCCTATCCAACCTTTCAAATTCCAATTGTCAATTTGATCTTATACAGATCCTTTTTTTTTTTTTTAAAAAAAAAGCACCGGTGCTCCAAGCAGATGTTATTTACTAATTAAAATAAGCTATCTGTTGTTGTTGTTCAAAGAAGACTTCAGTTTTGATTTAAGGTTTAAAGTTTAGAGATGATCTTAGGGAAACAGTCTTCAGGGTTCAGCCAGCATCAAGAAAATATATATTCACTGAGAATTTGAAATTCTTTTCTATATCTCCATTTCCTTTTGATCAGGATTCTTCTATAGAACCTTTGATCAAAGCATTCAGTAACGGTAGCCAGGCACCATTCTGCTCTTCTAGGATTCTTATATGATGATGATTTGGTTCTCTTTCCCCTTTCTGGCAATCTACACTCACCTATCCACTGGGTTCCTCATACATCCTGATTTTTTCCTGATTATAAAATTAATTCCTCCATTTTCCGTGTCACAACTTTGCCCAATTTAACAGTGTTTTATTGCCTTGTCCCTTATCATATTGTTTCAGGCTTTAACGTGTATCACCATTTTCTAATTATTCTTGTCAATCTTGGAAAGCTGGTTTAACATTTCTGTAGGGTTTTTCCTTTCTTTCTTTTTTTTTTTTGCATCGCTGTAGTTTCAGGTACACTAAAAAGTACTAGGCGTGTATTTGTTGAAATGTGGGAGACACTCACCATGCATTTTGTTGCTCCTCTGGAAAACAGCATCTTCTTTGTCAACAGAATCGGGGTGACTACAGAAGTGTCTGATATTTTCATTGAGGTACCAGCTCTGGTTCTCATCCACCAAAGTAAACATTATGACGAACTCTCGGTCCACATCAGTCCTTGTTCCTGAATATTTATGAAGGACACCTAGCAGGCACATTCAAAAAAAGTAGAGGCAAAAGTTCAAGATGAACTAAATCAAGATGAGATTTTACATCCAGCCAATGGTATCAGGTAAGTTTGCAGCTTGTCAAAAACCTACAGAAGGGTGATGTGGCCTGGCTGGATGCTGCAAACAATTAACACTGAATGATTAAAAGCTCAAGTCTACTCAGATGGGCATTGGAAGAAAGACCTGGAGATTTATTTCTAAAATACCACCCACCAAAAACCAAATGAAGCACAGTTCTATTCTGACACACAGAGTTCTATACTGACACAGTTCTATACTGACACACACAGTTCTATTCTGACACACAGAGTTCTATACTGACACACACAGTTCTATTCTGACACACACAGTTCTATTCTGACACACACAGTTCTATACTGACACACACAGTTCTATTCTGACACACACAGTTCTATTCTGACACACACAGTTCTATACTGACACACACAGTTCTATTCGGACACACACAGGGCCACCATGACTCAGAGTCAACTTTAATAGCAACTTATTTTTTCAGAATACAAAACCTGGCAAGGGCTTTAATAGAGATGATAAAATTTGAAAGAGAAAAATAAAACAAATCTCCCAAATCACAGATTTGGAAACCTGTCTATTCCTAAAGTTTGTTGTTGTTAAGTGCCATCAATTCAGTTGCAACACATACTAACCCTGTATAGGCTTTCCAATGTGCGTCCGGTGAGTTTGAACTGCTGACCATGTGGTTAAAACAGTCCAGTGCTTTATCAAGGAGACAGACATAATTGGCAGAGCACACACATAATAAATCAATTAACAGAGAATCAAAACCAAGCTGATTGTTTTGGGTGAAATAACAAAGCAAGAACACCATTTAGTCTAAAAAATTGACAAAATTTTGCATTGACTATGTGTGGTGTCGGTGTGGAATTTCCCTGTAAATACACAAGTTTCAGAATTCTGCCATGGCTCTTATGAAATCTTGATTACTGCCTCTCCCAATGGTGTTAGATTGAGCTTCCTTGTTGGAATAATTTCCCTACTTTTCAAGAATGTTTACAAGAAAAGGTATATAGCAAAAGGAGAGAGGTAAAACAAGAGCAGAATCTTATACACAATACATCACACCAGAAAGTTACCTGAGAACAGGTCCCTGGAGGTGAAGGGCCTTCTTACCTTCCTTACACACCAGCAGTGGACCAATTAGCCCAGAGCAAATATCCTTAGGGGCGTCAATGTGTGAGTGGTACACCCAAGTCAGACAGTTGGCATCTGCTGGAGCAGGTGCATATTCCTCCCTCACCGGCCAGACGTAGGTGTAGTTTTTACCAGGAGGAACCATGTCATCATCCTTGTTCTTTCCAGATGTTCCATCTGGGTACAGAGCTCCTATTAAGAAAATATAGTTAAAACACAGAGATCACACACAAGCAGTAGTGGAAAGTTAGGAGCTTTAGAATCAAACGTAATGAAATTAAAATTCATTTACTATGAGATTTCAGACAAGTTAGTGACATTCTTATCAATTTGGTTTTCTAACTGGAATGTTGATATCCATCCTACAGGATGGTGAGGACTTGATGAGGCAATGTATATGGCGTGCCCTGCACAAAACCAAAACCAGTTGCCTTTGGGTCCATTCTAGCTCATGGCAACTCTCTTAGTTATCCAGAACTGCTATAGCAGAAATACCACAAGTGGATGGTTTTAACAACCAGAAACTTCATTCTCTAGTTTATGAGACTAGAAGTCCAAATTCAGAGTGCCAGCTCTTGGGGAAGGTTTCCTCTTTTTGGGTCCTGGGGAAAGATCCTTGTTTCCTTGCAGCATCTGTGTCTAGTATTCCTTAGAGATCTCCATACATCTTAACAGCAATCTTTCCCCAGACCTGGGAGCTTCACAGTGCAGGGACCTCAGGATCAAAGAACACACTGCACTCCACCAGCTCTTCTACCTTGGTGGTAGTCAGCCCTTCTTTCTCTGCTCAAGTCTCTCTCCTTTTATCGCTTTCTCTGTCTCTCTCTCTTTTTTTTTTTTTTTTACTTTTTATTATGAATTGAGTGAAGGTTTACAGCACAGGTCATCAGTTTTATATTCAATTAACCACATCCTTTGCTTTATTACAATGATTGCAATCCCCTTCATGTACCATCTGTTAACAGTATTTAATTGTATTCACATCAGTTCTTGCATTCTTTCCTGTGTCTCCCACTACCTTCATCTTTCCTCTGTCAACCTCCCACTTGTATAGTGCCTGCCTCATCACCATGTTAAGGAGCTTTGGTAGCGTAGTGGTTACGAATTGGGCTGCAAACCTCAGGGTCAGCAGTTTGAAACTACTAGCTGTTCCACGGGAGAAAGATTTACAGCCTCAGAAACCCTGTACAGGGTCACTATGAGTCGGAACTGACTCCACAGCACATAACAACAACGTCCAACAACGTCACCATGTTAACATGTGTCTACCCAATAGTCAATGAACATTTTTTCCTCCCCACCCTGAATTTAACATAAAATGTTTCTTTTAAAACCTTTTCTTAACTTTTTACAACAGTGATCTCATACAATATTTGTCCTTTTGTGATTGACTAATTCACTCAGCATAATGTCCTCCAGGTTCATCCATGTTGTGACTTTTACAGATTCATTGTTAATGCTCAACAATGCATAATAGTCCATTGTGTTTATGTACCATTCTTCTGTTGGTAGGCATTTAGGCTGCCTCCATCTTTTTGCTATTGTGAATAGTGCTGTAGTGGGCTTTGTAAAATGTGCCTCTTGTAGACAGCATATTAAAGGATCCAGTTTTTTATCTTATCCATGATGCTACTCTCTGCCTTTTGACTGGTGCATTTAAACTATTTACATTCAGTATTATTATTGATAGGTATGAACCGATTGCTGTCATTTTACTGTGTGTTTTTTTGTGGCTCTGCTGGTTTGTTTGGATTTTTTTCAACATAATTTTTGTGCTGAAAATTTTATTTGTGGGTTTTCTTTTCATTTTCATTTCTGTAGTTTTAATGTTTACTAAATCTTTCTGATTTTCAACTTTATTATTTTTATGGGAAAGTGTATTGATTTACTTTGATGTAACCCTATAATTTATTAATTTGCCCTCCTTTCTAAAACACTGTTTTATCTTGAAATCTACTTGACTTCCTCATCATTTGGAAGTTCGATATCTACTTTATTCCCTCTCTTTGCTTTGTAGTTGACTTCATTATAAATTGATACCTCTGGTATTCTAATTTCAGTCCTGTAGTTTGTTTAACTTTAAATACTTCTATATCAATATTGGATTCCTGGTGTGGCATTGTAAGATCAGCATTGGACTGCAAACCACACGGTCATTAGTTCAAATACACCAGCTGCTCCTGGGAAACCCCATAATGGGTCGCTATGAATCAGAACCAACTCGACAACACTTAACAACAATAACAATATCTGTACTGAGTTCTGGGTGGTGTTGTCATGTATTTTAATTTCATTATTGCCACCTGCTACTGTTGGTTTTCAGTCCAAAGAACACCTTTAGTATTTTTTGTAAAATTAGTCTGTTTATTATCAATTCCTTTAATTTCTGTTTACCTGGAAATGTTCTAATTTTGCTCTCATATTTGAGGGATAGTTTTGCTGAGTAAATGATTCTTGGGGCAATTGTTTTCTTTCAGAGTTTTGTATATGCCATCCCATTGCCTTCTGGCCTGCTTGTTTGTTGCTGAGAAATCAGAACTTGTCTTATTAGTTCTCCTTGATAGGTAACTTGTCATTTTGCCAAGCTACTCTCAGGTTCTTTCCTTGTCTTCGGTTTTTGAAAGCTTGATTATGATATGTCTTGATTTTCTTTTGGGATATGTCCTACTTGGGGTTTGTTTCATTTCTTGTATGCTTATTTTCTTACCTTTTTAACAATTTTCTCTGTGCTTTATATTTCTTTTCCTGTTCTGGAATTTCAATAACTAAAAAGTTATTCCTTTTCATGTTAGGACTTCTTCAGATTTTTTTCATCCTTGTTTTCTGATTGTTCTTCTAGCATACTAGTATTGAGAGATTCATCTTCAAACTTACTAATTAAGGTTTCCATTGCTTTGAATCTACTCCTTTGCCATTTCCATGTAATGTCCATTTTTGAAATCTTAATATTAATCTTCTGAATGACTAATTGCAGGTTTTGTATTGTTTCAAAATTTGCATTTAGTTGTCAATTTGTTCTTGTAGTGTTTTCTGGAATTCTTCTAAAGTTTTTTTCCTGTATTCTGCTTGAATTCCTTAATCTTTCTGTCAATCCTTTGAAGTTATCTAAATATCATTCTTTTTTGTTAGCTCCATTACCTTTTCTTCCTCAGAAACGTTTTCTGGATCTGCATCTTGGCCATTTGTTTGAGCCATTCTCTCTTATTTCTTCATGTGAGCTAAAATTGTCTGTTGTCTCTAGAACACTGTGGTGTTGTCATATTTTTATTTAATTGATGATATGTTCTTAGGCTCTCACTAACTGTCCTCTGTGGAGAGTGGAAACATGTATACCGTTTTCCATTTGCTATCCGTGCATCTCCCTTTAGGTTGGATTTGGCTGGTGTTGGCTACTGTCTGTCATTGATCAGGTAGTATAGGAGGAGTTGGTATTGGTTCTTGTCCATTGAATGAAGCTTCAGAGGCTACAGTTGTGACAGGGCTGATGTGCATGGTTACTATCTCCTGTTGGGTGGGAAAGAGGAGAAACATACCCTGACACATACACACTAACACATAAGAAAACAAAACAGAATTTAAAAAAAAACAAGCAACTAATAATGAAAATAGAAAATAATAGAAGGTATAAAAGAAATAAAAAATGGGCAGTAACCAGAAAAAGGAATGTAACAAATAAAAAGAAAAACAAGGTACAGGAAAATGGAGCCATTATAGGGGGAAATAAGAGAAAATAAAAGGAAGAAATTAAAATTTAAAAAAACTTAGAAAAACCAAGGAGAGGGAAGATGAAAAGAGAGAGTGAGTAGTACAGAAAGATCAAAAGGAAAGAAAAGAAGTAATTAGTAATTAGAAACTGAAGGAAAGAAGGCAAAATAAAAGCAGAGATAGAAAAGATAAAACTCAAGGGAATGGAAAGAGAAGAAGAAGAAAGAATAAACAAACAAAAACAAAAAGAAAACCCCCAAACAAAACAAAGCAAAAACAGTATAACTGTAGGACCCAGAGATGAGAAAGCTGTGGGGTACTCCTGAAAACCAAGGAGCTCATGAGTTGGTGCAGAAGGGGTGTGACAGCTGAGTTCCTGGCCCTAGATGAAGTTATTATAGACCTAGGTATTATATGTGTTCAGGGCACTCAATCCAGAAGTCATTTGTGTAGTCCTTTGATAGAGCTGGTTTCACTGTCTGTTAAGAACCGAGGTCAGCTGGGAGTAGGATTGCTGGTTATGAGGGTTTCTGTTAGACTAATGCTGGTCTAGTGGATCTGGGGGTTCTGTAGGTCTGGAGCTGATC
>NW_006408681.1:220922-235187 GCF_000296735.1 Chrysochloris asiatica
ATTTCTTCAATGCACCTTGGACTTCCTCCTTCAGTATCATTGAAGGGTTAGAGAGATAGAAATACTACCTTCAGAAGAGTGTAGATCTAGATACAGGATATACTAAGAAACAACATCTTCACATCTTGATATGTTTGATTAATAAATATTTCTAAGACTTTATACCAATGCTTTATGGTATACTGTCATATTATGAACATACGGAACAACAAGAACATAAAATAAGGTGAGGTGCTGAGTGTAATTTGGAATCACAATATATTGAATGCCCCAGAGGAGATCTGTATTATGTTAGATGGAAGGGGTATAGACAAATGGGAAGAGCATCTCCTTTTTAATCTAATTTATAAACTAAGAAGTTGTAAAAATGTTCAGTTGAGAAAAATCAACTATTGAAAATAGATCGAAAACTAAGAGACCAATCAGTGCAAATCATAATTATCCAAAGCTTCATACTGGAGGTGGGATTTGAGGGGTGTTGACAGAATGGTAGTGAGAATAAGCAAAGGAGATGGAAGTGGACACATTCCAAGTTTATTCATTCATTCATTCAGCAAACATGCAAGCAAATGTGCTACACATTAGGAAGGCAACTCAAATATGTAAGTATAACCAAGCCCCCAAAAAAGGTACAACAAAAAATAAAGCTACTGTAACTAAAAAATTCTACCATGAAAAGCTAATTTTATTTTTGAAGATGGATACAAAAAAACAATGTCACCCAAGCCCCTACTAGTGTCAAGCACAGTGAACGTTTAGTTAATTAATATTTATGTTATGTGCACTTCAAAGAATCTGTTAAGATAGCTATCAGTATCTAGTTGTTAGATTAAGTTAGCACTGCTAGTATGTGACAGCCTGATTTGCATCAATTTGTGTATGACTTTACACATGTTGTTGCTGTTGTTAGGTGCCGTCAAGTTGGTTCAGAGTCATAGCAACTGTATGCACAGCAAGGAAATACTACCCAGTCCTGTACCATCTTCACAATTATTATGCTTGAGCCCATTGCTGGTGCCACTTTGCCGAATAATCTTGTTGGGGGGGTCTACCTCTTTTTACCAAGCATAATGTCCTTTTCCAGAGACTGAAAAATAGGACTGAAGTACCAGAGACCTGATAATAGGTCTGAAGTATGAGAAACCAAGTATCACCGTCATGGCTTCTAAAGAGCATTTTGGTTGCACTTCTTTCAATACATATTTGTTTGTTCTTCTGGACATTCAAGGTATTTTCAATATTTTTCCCCAACACCATAACTTAAATGCATCAAAATTCTACTGTCTTCCTTATTCATTGTCCAACTTTCACATGCATATGAAGCTACTGAAATACCATGGCTTGGGTCAGACACACCTTAGTCCTCAAACTGATATCCTTGCTCTCACACACTTTAAAGAGGTCTTGTGCAGCAGATTTGCCTAATACATTATGTTGCATGATTTCTTGGCTACTACTTCAATGAGTGTTGATTGTGGATACAAGCAAAATGAAAGGCACCACCAGTATTCAATGTCACAAGCCAGAAACAAATGGATAATTCTATCATCTTCCTCTTCCTCACTCCCCATTTTCAAAGCAACATAACATCCTGTTCTTGCTTCTTCTCAAATGCATTCATTTATGTCCATCCTCACCATTTACAGCCCAATTCAAGCTATCTTCATCTCTACAGTAAGTTTTAACTGGCTTCACCACATCTCTTGCCTTTGCAGTCCATTCTCCAAGCCATAGCTAGTGTTATCTTTCACATATCAAGTCTGATTATATTGTTCCTGGCTTAAAATAATTCCATCGCTTCCCATAAATCTTAGGACCAAAGGTCAAATGTGAATTGTAAGACCCAGTATGTTCTGGCTCAGGCAATCCTGAACTCATGGACTAAATCAGGTTTTTAATAGGCGTCCGCATCATGAGAAGGACAGCAGAGCCAGTGTTATGCTCACGGGCACTAGAGTTAAACTGCCTTGAATCAAATCCCATCTCTGTTACTTATTAGTGATACAACTTGGGCAACTTCTTTCCCTTCTATGAGTCTTATCTGTAAAATGATGATACTTATAACTGCTTCATAGAGTCTTGAGGTTTATATAATATCTATAATGTACTTATTACCATGTATGGCATATAGTAAACATTCAATAAACATGGGTTATTATTTATTTATAGCACTTGCCTAAGTTTTTAATCATGTGTATGTGTGTGTTTACATTTGGAAGAAGGAGTGTGAAAAAGCTTTGAGTGATGGTAACATTAACAATGTTAGAAGGTAAATTTTTTTTTTCATTTGGTTATATATGTCCTAAAATGTATGGACTTAAAAATTATAAATATAATTTTAAAATTATAATACACCATTTTCACTTATCAAAATAGCAAAAATTTTAAGTGAGAATATTGAAAACTGGTAAGTTTATGGGAGACAAAGGCTGTTAGCTCATAAACATGCTGTTGTTGTTGTTAAGTGCTGTCGAGTCAGTTCTGACCAATAGTGACCCTGTATAGGGTTTCCGAGGAGCAGCTGCTGAGCTTGAACCACTGACCTTGCAGTTCAAATAGCTTTGCAGTCTGGCTCATGAACCCATAGTGCCACACCAGGACTCCATAAACATGGTTTTGTTGTTGTTAGGTGCCATCGAGCTGGTACCGGCTCATAACGACTCTGTGCACAACAGAACGAAACACTGCCGGCTCCTGGGCCAACCTCACAATTGTTGCCATGCTTGAGCCCATTGATGCTACCCCTATACCCCTATCCATCTCGTGCAGGTCTTCCTCTTTTTCTCTTACCCTCCACCTTACCAAACATTATATCCTTCTCCAGTGACTGGTCCCTCCAAACAATATGTCCAAAGTATGAGAGACGAAGTTTGGCCATCCTGGCCTCCAAGGAGCACTCTGGCTGTACTTCTTCCAAAACGGATTTGTTGGTTCTTTTAGCAGTCCATGGCACTTTCAATATTCTCCTCCAACATCATAACTCAAAAGCATCAATTTTTCTATTGTCTTCCTTATTCACTGTCCAGCTTTCACATGCATATAAGGTTATTGAAAATACCATGGCTTGGGTCATGTGCACCTTAGTCTTCAAGCTGACATCTTTGCTCTTTAACACTTTAAAAAGGTCTTGTGCAGCAGATTTGCCTAATGCAACATGTCATTTGATTTCTTGACTGCTGATTCCATGAGTGTTGATGGTAGAAGAGTAAAACATGCCATTTTTAAAAGAACAACCTGGCCATTTGTAGTCAAAACAATTTATTTTAATATAACCATTAATTTCACTTTTTAAGTTTTTCTCTAGGAATATACTTCAAAATGTTTGGTAAAATACATTTACTGGAATGTTCATTGTAGCATTGCTGTCAGTAATACAACTGAAAGCACCTGGGTAGCTATGAATCCAAACCTGATACAGTCATACATGGAATACTGCACAACTATTGAAAAGGAGGTCTATCTATATATAGTAATTTAAGAATATATCCAAAATGAAGTAAGAAATAAATAAAACATAAAGAAAAAGAAAATACCTCACAGCATTATAGCATGATTGCTTTTGTATAAATGGTCAATGATATACATACACATACTATTAAATATAGAGAAAATTCTGAGAAGATATACAAGAAATTGTTTAAAATTATTGCCTTTTATGTGACACAAGTTAAAGGGACTTTTACTTTTCTTTTTATATCTCTCTCTATGTGGCACTCTATATGTGGCACTGTATGCGCTAGACCGCAAGGTCAGTTTGAACCACAAGGTCAGCAGTTCGAGTTCACCAGGCACTCCTTGGAAACCCTACACAAGGTCACTATAGGCTGGAACAAATTCAATGGCACTTAACAACAATAACAACAACAATACTCTTTAGATTTCTCAGTTTATTTACTATTTTCTCTTTAATTTTTAAATTTTGAGCTAATTTGAGATTAAGACTGTGGACATTTTACCCTTCTTTATATTTTTTAGATTAGACAAACACAATAAGCTCTATTTTTAAAATAATGGCAATACTTAATTATCTTGTAGATGATGATCAAGAAAGCATTAGCTAATTTTATCATTAAATAGGATAATGCATTAAGAGCTCTACACAGGCATTGGCATATATTTGCTACTTAATTAATGTTAGTCTCACCCTCCTAGTTTCTTCTAAATTTTATTTTCTATCCTCCTCCCTGGATAACTGACTACCTTAGAGGCAGTGATGACTTATTTACTCATCTCTGCAAACTCAGTATTCAGCTAATATCAAGACAAAAATTGATTAAAGAGAAGCAAGAAGGTCAACAAATTCTATCTTCCAGGGCAGCTGCAAAACTGAACAAAATAGATTTAAAAACAATCACTTAAGTACTCAGGAAAGTGAGTAAAGTCATACAATGTCTATGCTTGAAAAACTGTTGAACATCAGACAAGATGAATGGGTGTCTGTGGCATCTTTGCCTGGGGCTGCTCCTGTCCCACCTCCCCCCCACCTCCCACTTTGCTGGATAGGTGGATTGGTCAAACTGTATAGGACAAGAGGACCAGGAGCTTTGTTGCCATTGTTTAAAGGTGACTCACTCTATCTGGAGTGGTGGACAATACCCACACACAGTGGTGTTGTCAGTACAAGTGACAATCTTGGTGACAAGAGAAGAGGGGGAAGCAATGGCTTGGCTCTGCTACTCTGAGGTGGTGGTGGTAGTTGGAGCAGCAAGCATATTACTGAATGAGGCTCTGTACGTGGATAGCAGAGATTGAAGAGAGCCCAAGTCATTCTCATACTCCTGGCTAACCCTGAGAATGTGTGCATACAAATGGGCCCAGCGAACTGTAAAAGCCAAGGCTGATGAAATCAGTCTGAACTTTGAATGGGTTCCATTTCCATCCACAGATCCATTGGCAGAGGATGGCAGACTTACTGGCTCAAGATGTTTCCATCTAATTTTTGTCCTATCATTACATTTGCTGATCATTAAGTTAAGCAGACACAGGTGGGCTCTGAGAAGCTAGGCCTAACAGTAAAATCAAGAATTTGAAAAACTGAGCAGAAATAACCAGTAACTACACACCATAAGGGAAACCGATTTTATAGGTTTATTGTTGTTGTTGTTGTTAAGTACCATGGAGTCAGCGACCCTGTATAGAGTTTGCGAGGAGTGGTTGGTGAGTTTGAACCACTGACTTTGTAGTTCAAACCAACTTTGCAGTCCAGCACTCTAAACCAAAGTGCCACACCAGAATTCCCTGGTTTAGCCCAGAAAAATTGCTAAACAAAGAAGCAAATAAACATTACCAAAAAACAACCTTCAGAAAGAATCATAATTCAAACTTGCTATAACATGTTAGAGAAAATGTCTAGTTTTTAACAAAAAAGTATGAGGCATGAAAGTGAGACCCACGATTATGGGGAAAAAAAATCAATAGAAACAATTTTAACTGTCCTCAAATGTTGGATTTATCAGATACATTTCAAAGCAGCTATTATAAGTATGTTCTAGCAACTAAAAAAAATATATATATATGTTGAAAGAAATAAAGCAGAACAAAATGATTAAACAAATAGAGACTCTCAATAAGGATATAGAAATTATTTTTTTTCCTAGAAATTATTTTTAAGAATTAAAGTTTAAAACAAAAAATAAAAGTACAGTAAATAAAACAAAGCATTTACTAGAGAGGCTCAACAAAAGCTTCACGATCAGAAGAAAGAATCACTGAATCTGACTCTAGATTAACAGAAATTATTCTATTTGAAAAAGAAAGATCTGTAAGACCATATCAACTATACTAACATATGTGTAATAGCAGTCTACAGAAGGAGAGGAAAAAAATATTTGAAGAAATAATAACTGGGAATCTTCAAATTTTATTTAAAAAGTAAAAATCTACACATTTTTCTTAATGAACCACAAGTAAGATATATACAAAGATATCCATATAATGATCCTTCACAATTGTTGAAAGGGAAAGAAAATATTGAAAGCAAAATGAGAAAAATTATTCATCTAATACAGAGACATCAGGAGCTCTGATACCGTAGTGGTTACGAGTCGGGCTGTTAACCTCAAAGTCAGCAGTTCGAAACTACCAGCAGTGCCTCCGGGGAAAGATGAGGCTTTCTGCTCCCGTATAGATTGACAGCTCGGAAATCCTATACAGGTTGCTATGAGTCGGAACCGACTCCACACCATTGCCACCACCACCACCAATACAGAGACATAACATTATGAACAGTAGACTTCTGGTTTTAAATATTAGAAACCAGAAGACAGTGAGATGGCATACTCAAGCCGTCGAGTCGGTTCTGACCCATAGTGATCCTGTATAGCGTTTCTGAAGAGCAGCTGGTAAGCCTGAACCATCGACCTTGCAGTTCAAACGGCTTTCAGTCTGGTGCATTAACCCACAGTACCACACCAGGACTCCTTCTCAAACTGTAAGGAAGAAAAAAAAAGTCACCCCAAGAAAGCCATATACAGAAAACCTGTCCCTCGAAAATAAAGGCAAATCAAAAACATTCCAGATAGGCAAGACTTAGAGAACTTGCTGGTATTTTTTTTTTTTAAAAAAGGAATCTTAGCTACCATTGCTGAATATTTTGATTAAAGATTCCAGAAAACAATTCTGATCAAAAACGGGAAAATGCAGAACAGTACTTCAAATAGTTGTGGACTCCAAACTTTCTGGAGTCGCAGAGGCTGGCTGAATGCCTGAAATACTATAAATCTTTAAACAAAAGCATCCCCTGATGTCTCCTTAAACCCAAACAATAGTCATTTTAGTGGGTGTGTTGTGATATCATGAGTGATTTTAGTTTTTTTTTTTTTTTTTTTTTTGATAGCTAATGGTGTTGAGAGAATACAGGAGAAGCACTCCAACGTGAGGTCAGTTTGAGCACAAAGTCAGTGGTTCAAACTCATCAGCCGCTTCTTGGATATATGTTACAACTGTCTCAACAACTGCACTTAGCAACAACAACAATGATGTTGAGCACCTTCTCATAGCTTTATTAGTCATTTGTGGAGTCCTGGTGTGGCACTGTAGGATAAGTACTAACTTGCTAACAGCAAGGTCATTGGTTCAAGCCCACCATTTGCTCCTCGGAAACCCTATACAGGATAGCCATAAGTCACAACTGCCTCAACAACTGCACTTAAAAACAGCATTATTTGCATAATTTCTTTGTTAAAATATATATTAAACTATTGTGCTCATTTTAAAATTGGGTTGTCTTCTTATTATCGAATTTCAAGGGTCCTTTATGCAATAATAAATAAAAGTCCTGTGGCATCATAGGATAAGCACTCGACCTCAAGGTTGATTTGAACTGCAAGGTCGGTGGTTCAAATTCACCAGCCACTTTTTGGAAACCATATACAGAGTAGCTATGAGTCAGAACCAACAATATAGCATACAACAACATCATAAATAGGATTTGCAAAAAATTTTTTCCAGTCAGTGATTTGTCTTTTAATTTACTTAGCACTGTCTTCTGAAGAGGAAACATAAATTTTGATGAAATCCAACTTATTTTTCCTTTTATGTGAGTATTGATAGCATATCTAAAAACATTATCTAACCCAGTAGCATCAAGATTTTCCTATACATTTTTTCCTAGAAAATGTATAGCTTTAACTCTTACATTAATATCTATGATCCAATTTTAATTAATCATTACATATGATATGAGGTTAGAATCTAAATTTATTACTTTTTGCAGGTGAGTACAGAATTATTGAAACACTGTATTTTCCTCTGTTGAATTGTTTTGGAAATCTTATTTAAATAATCAATGATCATATATATTTTGGATTTACTTCAGAGCTCTCAGTTCTGTTCCATTTGTCTACATGTTTATCCTTGCAACAATGCCACACTTGTCTTCATTATTGTGCATTTATAGTAAGTTTTGAAATTGATAAATGTGAGTCCTCCAACTTGGTTCTTCATTTAGAAATACTTTTTTTATGTTGTTGAGACCTTTGTATTCTCATGTAAATTTGGAATCAGTTTATTAATGTATATAAAAATGCCCACTGGGATTTTGATAGGGCTTGTAACAAGATTACTGATTAATTGGAGGATATTTTCCATCTGCATTTGAAAGGTACACTACCATATTAATTAAATTGATTCTTTCAACGAACATGAAATTTAAACTTTTATTCTCTCTCAATAATGTCTTATAATTTTAGGTATACAAAATTTGCATTGTTATTGTTAAGTGCCATAAAGTCGGTTCCAACCCATAGCCACTCTGTATAGGGTTTCTAAGGAGTGGCTGGTGAGCTTGAACTGCCGACTTTGCAATTCAAACCGATTTTGTAATACAGCTCATTAAGCCACAACACCATACCAGGACTCCAAAATTTGCATTGAGTGGGATTAAGTTTGTATTTTTCACACAAGGGTTGCCATGAGTCAATAGCAATTTGACAGCAACTTTCTTTTTGCATTATTTTAAGCATTTTATTGTGATTTAGGTTAAAGTTTATAAAGAAAATTCATTTTCCATTCAACATTTTTTTACACATTTTCTTTGGTGACATTTGTGGCAATCCATTTAACAAAATAGTACTCACCCCACTTTTTCTCTGGCTATAGCGTAGTGGTTATGAATCGGGCTGCGAACCACAAGGTCAGCAGTTCGAAACTACCAGCTGTTCCACGGGAGAAAGATGAGGCTTTCTGCTCCCGTAAAGATTTACAGCCTCGGAAACCCTGTACAGGGTCGCTATGAGTCGGAACCGACTCCACGGCACATAACAACAACAACAACAACAATCCCATTTCTATTCATCCATCTTTCCTGCTTTCTGAACCATGTTTTGGGGAAAATGCTGCACTTTTGGTATCGTATGGTTGATTTTTCTGAGGAACATATTCCTAATGGGTGTAACTATTCACTCTTGTCTGACTGGTATAATGCTGTAGGATAAGCATTCGACTGCTAACCAAATGGTCTGTAGTTCAAGGCCACTAGTCATTCCTCAGAAATCCTATACTGGGTGGCTATGGAGTCAGAACTGGCTCAATGGCACTTAGCAATGTGAGAAATTCCCAAGATGGTCCATCTTCAGGAATAAAGGGAGCACGAGATTGCTAGACCAAACATAGGTTGTTGATTCACACCCAGGGATATGTAAGCAGGATGAATTAGGGGAAGGGGGGAAAGAAATCTGTACTAGGACAAGGAACTTTCAATAAGAATAAAGTCATTAAGACCATTTGGGACAGATTTTAAACTCCATGGTGGTGGCTATGTGCCATGAAGTTGGTTCTGACTCACAGTGTCCCTGTACAGGGTTTCCGAGGCTGTGAATCTTTATGAGAGCAGAAAGCCTCATTTTTCTCCTGCAGAACAGTTGGTAGTTTCGAACTGCTGACCTTGAGGTTCACAGCCCGATTCATAACCACTATGCTACCAGAGCTCCTTTGTAAACTCCATAGTGCCCAGTAAAAGGTGACCTGGAGGAGGGGCTTTTTCGAGGCAGGGGAATAAAACTCTTGGTGGGCTGGCCATGCAGTGCGTCTGCCCATGTCTACTGCGTTAGGCATCCAATGTTACAAAATCGAATAAGGAAAAACTCACTCTCGTTAAAATGAGTGTAAGTTGGATTTCTTGGATTTTTCAGTATCAACAACATTTCTCACAATAGCAACAACAACATTGTTTGATTGAAAGGTGATCCCTGGGGGTTGGTTCAGTTCCAGGTTTGAAAGGTATCAAAGGACCATCATCTTTGGAGTTCCATCAGTCTGTGTTATCATCGGTCATCTGTGACAACCCTAGTTGTGAGTGAGGCTGTCTCAGTGTAAGTTAACCTGTCTTTGTGGTCTCCTTTGTGACAAGTGAGAAGGAATGAGGGAAGGAAATAACAGAAAGAAAAAGGAATGAGAAAGAAAGGGGAAATAGGGTGATGAGAAGAAAGGGAGACAGGGAGAAGACAAGTAAACTTTTATAATCAGTGTTCTCTTAGAATCCCTCTTAGAAAATAGAGACAAACTCCGATAACATTGGTGTGATATTTACCTTCTGAATCCTTGTTGTAGAAAACACCATGTGGATGCAAAGAGTAAGGCCGGGAAGCAAAGTTCTTCAAATGAATCACAATCACATCACCCACTTCAGCCCGCAAGATGGGGCCCAGGAATCCAAGCCAAGAGGGTTTAGGGATCTCCGTGGAATAGGTCCCATCTGAGTAGTGTCTGTAAATGGCTTTTTTGTAAATACCACCTATCCTGTTGGGCCCTCTTTCGAGATATAATGTTGCAAGTCTAAAAATAAGAGGGAAAATATTTTATAACCAATACTAGAAGAGAAATTCGAACAGTTTACCATAACTGTTCATAAAGTATTTTCATATATGGTATTTCATCTGATGTTCACCATTACCCTATAATCTCTATAAAGTTAGTAGGATTATCTTCAATTTACCAGGGCTTTAAACCAGTTCATTTCAGCTCAACACCCTGCTGAAAATTAGGATTTCCACCCCAGATATACTAAATAAGGATCTACAGTTTAATAAGAGCCCCAGGTAATTTTCATGTGTACATTATATAAGAATCACTTAGGGATCTATAAGAATCACCTGAGGAGCACCTGGGGCTTTTGTTAAATGTGGGTTCTGATTCACAGTATCTGAGGTGGAAATGCAAATTCTCAGCAAAGGTTTGAATCAGAATGTGCTGCAAATATATCCAGGTATATAGTAGAGTACATAGGGGACAAAATTATGCAAACATCTTAGCCATAACCAAATACATTGCGGGATCAGTCCTCAAGTCACTTGGCTTGAGAGTTTGAGGGCATAGTCTTAAGAGACATCTAAGTCAACTGGCATTATCTAGTCCATAAAGACAATGTTTTACATCCTACTTTGGTGAGTATCGACTGGGATCTTAAAGTTTGCAAGATACAACTATTGTCTCTTTCCATCAGGAGAAAAGAAGAGTTAAGGAAAAAAAAACAAAACAAAAAAAACTCAGGTTGTTGTTGTTAGGTGCCGTCAAGCCAGTTTCAACCATATTGACCCTATGCACAACAGAACAAAATACTGACTCAAGTGTTATGTTTGAGCCCATTGTTGCTGCCACTGTGTTAATGAGTCTAATGGACTACATGAACCGTAACCTCCATTAGCCTGAGACATGAAGAACTAGATGGTGCCTACCATCTACCACTGTAGACCTTTCTGATCAGGAGCACAATAAAAGGCCCTGGACAGAGTGGGAGAAAAATGTAGAACAAAATTCAAGATTATACAAAAGACTCACTGGTCTGATCGAGACTAGTAAAGTCTGCGAAACTAGGGCCTTTATTGTTCTTAAGTGCCTTGGAGTTGGTTCCAACTCATAGCGACCTTGTATAGGGTTTCCGAGAAGTTTCTGGTAGATTTGAAATGCTGACCTTGCAGTTAGCAGTACAGTGCTTATCCTACATTGCCACACCAGACCTTCAGATACCCTTCAAACCTGGAATTGAACTCATTCCTGAAGATCATCTTTTGACCAAACAATGGACAGGCCTATAAAGTGATCAGTGTTGTTATTAAGTGACATTGAGTAGGTTCTGACCCATAGCAACCTGGATAGGGTTTCCAAGGCACAGCTGGTGAGTTTGAACTGCCGACCTTGTGGTTCAAAAGTGATCAACAGCACTCTTGAAAATGTGCTCCTCTAGGCAATCAATCATATGAAACCAAAAGGGCAGTATTTACCCCCAAAACACAGTTCAGAAGGCAGGAAGGGACAGGAAAGACAGGCGAATAAGAATGGGGACCCTAGAAGAAAGTGGGAAGAGTGCTGTTACATTGAGGGTGTTGCAATTAATGTAATCAAACAAAATGTGTATAAATTGTTGAATAGGAAAGGACTTTGCTCTGTACATTTTCAATGAAACCACAATAAAGTGTTTAAATTTACAAGAAAAAGGATGAGGAGGGGGAGAGAGAGAGGGAAAGGAGAGACCTAGGAATAGGGGAAGAGGAGGAGAAGGAGAAAAAAAAAGAACTACATGTAGATGGATAGTAAATTTTAAGTTCAAAGAACTGAGAATTTATTTGGAAGCATTGAGAACTTGCTGAGGCTTTTCAGAAAGTAAGTGAGGATTCATGTACTGGATTGCAAGGCCAGTGATTCAAACTCAGCATCCGTCCCTCAGAAACCCTACACATACTCACTATGAGTCGGAACAGACTTGACAGCACTTAACAACAACATTTTGGCAATGGAATCCCTAGGTAATGCAGATGGTTAGCATGCTTGCCTGCTAACCAAAATGTTGGTGTCCACCCAGAAGTGCTTCAGAAGAAAGCCTTGTTGTTGTTAAGTGCCATAAACTCAGTTCCAACTCATAATGACCCTGTATAGTGTTTCCAAGGAGTAGCTGGTTGGTTTAACTGCTGACATTATGATTAGCAGCCCAGTGCTTATTCTAGAGTGCCACCCCAGGCTTTTTGGAAAAACTCAGCTATCATATACAATCTACCATGACACACATAGGGTCACCATGACTCACTGGCAACTGGTTTACTATAATACTGATGTGCAGTTTTTGAGGAGTCAAGCAAAGAGGAGAATAAAGATGAGAGGCAAATTATTAGGAGATGTTGTTGTTAGGGACTGTCAAGTTGGTTCCAACTCATAGCGACCCAATGCACAACAGAACGAAACACTGAACCTTCACCTCAATTGTTATGTTTGAGCCCATTATTGCTGAACTGTGTCACTCTATCTCATTGAGGATCTTCCATTTTTTCCCTGACCTTTCACTTTTCTAAGCATGAATGATATCCTTCTCCAGGGACTGGTCCCTTCTGACAGTATGTTCAAAGCATGAGAGACAACTCTTGCTATCCTCACTTATAAGGAGAATTTGTTTGGTTGACTGTACTCTTTCTAAGACAAATTTGTTTGTTTTTCTGGCAGTCCATGGTACTTTCGATATTCTTCACTAACAACATAATTCAAACACATCGATTCTTCTGTGGTCTTATTCATTGTCTAACTTTTACATGCATGTGAGGTGATTGAAAATACCATGGCTTTGGGTCAGGCACACCTTAGTCCTCAAACTGACATCTTTGCTCTTTAACACTTTAAAGAGGTCTTTTGCAACAGATTTGTCTAATGCAATGCATGGTGTGATTTCTTCTGCTGTTTCCATGAGCACTGACAGTGGATCTAAGCAAATGGAAATCATTGACAATTTCTATCATTTTTCCATTTGTCATGATGTTACTTATTGGCCCAGTTGTGAGGATTTTTGTTTTCTTTACATTCAAGTACAATCCATACTTTGATCTTCATCAGAAACTATTTCAAGTCCTCTTCGCTTTCATCAAGCAAGGTTGTATCATCTGCATATGGCAGGTTGTTAATGAATCTCTTCTTATTCTGACGCCACTTTTTACTTCATCTAATCTAGCTTCTCAGGTTATTTGCTCAGCATACAGATTGAACAAATATGGTGAAAGAATATAACCCTGGCACATACGTTTCCTGATTTTAAACCATTCACTATCCCCTTGTTCTGTTCTAACAATTGTCTTTTGGTCTATGTACAGGTTTCTTACGAGTACAATTAAGTGTTCTGCAATAACTGTTCTTTGCAATGTTATCCAAAGTTTGTTATGATCTACACAGCTTTTGCATAGTCAATAAAGCACTAGTAAACATCTTTTTGGTATTCTTTGCTTTCAGCCAAGATCCATCTGACATCACAATGACATCCCTAATTCCACATCCTCTTCTGAATCTGGTCCGAATTTCTGGCAGTTCCCTGTTGATGCACTGCAATTATTTTGAATTCTCTTAAACAGAATTTTACTTGCATGTGATATTAATGATACTGTTAGATGATTTCGACGGGCCACCTTTCTTTAGAATGGGCACAAATATGAATGTCTTCTAATCAGTTGCTATGTCCAGGTAGGATGGGATGGTACAATAGAAAGGAAGGATAGATGTGGAAAAGCATTCTAAGACTTGATATGATAGGATGCCTTCCTGGAGGCCCTGGACCAAAGGAGTCTTAACCCTTGGGGCCTTTGTTGTTGTTGTGTGCCGCCAAGTCAATTCTGACTCATAGGGACTCTGTATAGGGTTTCCAAGGAGCCACTGGCAGGTTTGAACAGCTGACCTTGTGGTTAGCAGTCCAATCCTGATCCTGCAGCACCACATCAGGACTCAAAAATAACAGCACTTCATAAGTGGGACAGAGGTAAATAATGATATATGCACAACCTGGGAACAACAGGGTTCTGG
>NW_006408681.1:236736-238517 GCF_000296735.1 Chrysochloris asiatica
AAAAAAAAAAAATAGCAGCACTTCAGAGATGGCCAGGCCATCTTCTACTAGGGAAACTCTTTCCCCATTGTCTGTCTATGTACTTAGTTCTGGGTGCCAACCCTAGTTCTGGCCCCAGTACTGGCAAATGCCTGAACAAAGGTTCTACTTCTCCTGGTGCAGCTAACCCAACATAACGTTGTCTCTCTAGGGCAAGAATCCAAGCCTCATTCTGGCACATACTCTTGTATATATGCATGCATTCTTTCTCTTGAGATTATTCAACAAATATTAATTGTATCTGGCCCTGTACTCAAGACTGAGGATACAGGCAAAAAAGACAAAGTGCTTTCCTTGGAGGTGCTCCCAATCTGGAAATGAAACATAGCCTTGGTTCTGGAGCATCTAATCTGGAGTGGAAGACAAGTCAGGGAAGCTTTTCTAGAGGAACCAAATCACCAACCAGTTGCCACTGAGTTGGCTAAGACTCATGATAACCCATGTTTGTTAGAATATAACTGTGTTCTGAAAGGCTTTCAATGACTGATTTGGACTTGAACTGATAACCTTTTGATTAGCAGCCAAGTGCATTAGCCATCTATACAAACTAGGGACTCCTTCCTACAATTTGTTGTTGTTGTTAAGTGCCATTGAGTTGATTCTGACCAATAGTGACCCTGTATAGGGTTTCCAAGGAGTAGCTGGTGAGCTTGAACCACAGACCTTGCAGCTCAAATGACTTTGCAGTCAGATACATTAGCCCACAGTGCCATGAAGTAATGTCAAAATGGGGTCTCAAAAAATAAAAAGGAGTTATTAAAGGATGGGAAAGGCTTATGTAGTGGACATTTTTGGAAATTCAGAACCACAGAGTTTTTGTTTTGTTTTGTTTTGTTTTCAAATTAGCAGCATGCCTTTTTCATTCTCATTTTGTACACACTGGATGAGGCTCCACACTAAGTTTCAGATGGAGCATGTGACTCAGCCTAATTCATCAGCACACCAAGTTTCCCTAATAAAATGTTGGCAGAGGAGGCCAAGATTTGTGATCTAGGTCTGACCAATCAGTATGGTTCCTACTTCCACCCGCTTACTCCAGAACACAATGGAACAATCACAGTGCGACTGGATGGTTCAATCACAGGGAATCGAGGGGATTATGAAGTATCTCATCTTGTGCTTTTGGATCTGGGGATGTGAGGCTGGAGCTTCTGGCAATAATAAGAATACTCCAAGGGAGGAGTCTGTCTGATAACTGAGCTAACACAGAGGAAGTGGAAACATGAGATGGAGCTTATATTGCCAAGCTCACTTGATGGTCCAACCGTGGACATCGGAATTATGTAATCTAATGGATTCCTTCTTTGATTAGGTTCAACTTCAGTTGGGTTTTCATGACTTACAACTGAAAATGTCCTGACTGGTGTAGCATTTTAAGAAACGGAAGCTCAAAGGAGGCACATATAACCTATAAATAGTCTAGGGTGAATACATCTTGAGATGTCAGTTGGGGAGATGCAAAATGGGGACTGATGAGGGAATGATTTGCTGGGCTTGGGGGTTCAGAATTACAGACTTGGGAAATATCATCGTCAACTGATGTAACATAGTCCACAAAGACAATGTTCTACATCCTACTTTGATGAGTAGCTACTGAGATCTTAAAAGCTTATGCAGAACAAACAAGATGGTGGATCGGGTGGACGTATAGCAGAGAGCTCTGCCAACAACAACACAGAATACCCGACCAAGCAGGCTCAGGGGATGGTCCCAGAACTCTGAACCACATATAAAGGAATACT
>NW_006408681.1:250060-277947 GCF_000296735.1 Chrysochloris asiatica
TGTTCCTGTTCTGGAATGCCAATAATTCTTATGTTATTCCTCTTCATGTTATCCAACATGAATCTTAGGCTTTCTTCAGATTTTTTTAATCCTATTTTGTGTTTGTTCTTCTATCTTAGTAGTGTTGAGAAATTTATCTTCTAGTTCACTAGTTCTAGCTTCTAGCTCTTCAATTCTACTCCTTTGCCCTTTCAGTGTATTGTCTATTTCTGATATTCTATTATTAATCATTTGGCCCTCTTTCTGTAGGTTTTGAATAGTTTCCAATGTTGTATCTATCTTATTTGATTGTTCCTGTAGTACTTTCCTAAATGCTTCCTTATTTTTCTCAACTCCATTGTATAGTGTGTTGATACATTTTATAATCATTTTTCTGAATTCCTTCTCCGGCGTTTCCAAAGCCTGCCCATCTTCCAGTATGGAGTGTAGGTCTACTTCCGGCTCATTTTCCTCATTTCTTTAACTCATGTCTGGACATGTGGTGATAAGGTCATCTGTTTCTGTTTTTTGGGGGCATATTCTGGAGTTATCTGTGGTCTTAATACTTAGATGGGTGTGTATTTTTGGTATGTTTTATGCTTTCTAATTGCTTCCACGTAGATGTGATTAAGAGATGGGCTTCCCTTTTCACTCTTCTTCCTGAGAAATTTCAAGATGCCACTGTTGGTTGTTGTGACATAACTCAGGATTTAATTCTTGGCCTATTTCCTTTTTAGTCTTCCTGTCCCACTCCACAATCTCTTTTCAGGCCTTTACCCTAGTGATCAACAGTTCAGGGCCAGCTGTGGCTGTTTTGCATTGTGGTTTGGTTTTAAATGGAAACGGCCACTTTAAATTTCAAGGAGACCTATGTGCATGCATAGTAGAACCCTCGGTGGGGGGGGGTTCACTTGCTCTGGCACCCCCTCTAGTCACCTAAATGGAGGTCCACATACATCTAGAGACCAATGAACAGATACCAAACAAAAAGTGTCTACACCTTTATCTCTGGAGTTCTGTCAGGTATCTTTGGCTGCTCTGATCCTTACCCAACTTGGTCTCTCCCAAGATGGTGGCTCTGGGAACAGCTGAACATCTTGGATTAGAAAGCAATGGATTTCTTGCTTCTGCTACAAATTCCCCTAGCTGTAAGCCTTCCAACCTTTTAAATATTCCTTTATATGTGGTTCAGAGTGCTGGCACCATCCCCTGAGGCTGCTTGGTCCAGTATTCAGTGTTATTGTTGATGGAGCTCCTCACTGCACTTCTACCTGATCCACCATCTTGTTTGTTCTCTCTTCTTATTCTCTTTAAGTAACTTTCAATAACTCAATCACTAATTTAACTCATTAAAAAATTTATCTACCGGGAACAATGATATATTATCTCACACCAACAATAACAGCAAAGATTTTTTAAAAAGTAGAGGACAGTATATGCTGGCGAGGATGTGGAGAGACTCGGATGCTCCTGCATTGCTGGTGGGATTTCAAAATGGAAATTTCAAAATCTGGAAAGCAATATGGTGCTTCTTCAGAAGGTTGGAAATAGAAATACCTTATGATCCAGCAATTCCTCTACTTGATATTTACCCACAAGAAATACGAGCCATAACACAAGTAAATATATGCACACCAATGTTCATAGCAGCACTATTTACAATAGCAAAAAAAATGGAGACAGCCTAAGTGCCCATCAACTGAAGAATGGATAAACAAACTGTGGTACATTCACACAATGGAATATTATGCTATCTTGAAGAACAACAAGGAAGCTATAAGCTATCACAAAGGATGAACCTTGAGGACATTATGTTGAGTGAAATTAGTCAGTCACAAAAGGAGAAATACTGCATAGGACCACTACTGTAAAAGACTAAGAAAAATAGCCCATACTAAAGGGGTGGTGGTGGTAGAATTCTTTGCTGGTTACCGGGATGTAGGAGTGGGGTGAGGGGAGGGAGGGGGAAGGTGGAGCACAGGGTAGGGAACAGACACAGGAGAGTTTAGGTGCTAGGAAGGGAGACAATACATAAGAAAGGGGAGGGGAATGGGAGAACAAGGCATACAGGAAAACAATTAGGCAGGTTTGCATGGGCTAAGTGGGACCTTAGAACAGGGCTATGGGATACGGTGACTAAGATATAGTTGGAATGGGGAAAGTGGGGGAATAATGTTAAGATGCTTGGCTGTCTTTTGAATCTTGGTTATCCTTGCATACCATTATAAAATAGACACTTGATGGGGAGAGAAAAGAATAGCCAGAAATAGCACCATAGAAAGTTTGTAAGTCCGTCTTCTGCCTATAACTAATTGGATACCTAAAATGGGACTACAGCGTGCCCAGTGAAGGAGGCTTCTTGCCATAGGTGGAATCCTGAATCCCATCCAGAATCTTCTGAGGTGGGAAATTTCCACTGGAAAGGACAAGCAGACCAGCCTGGAACAGCTAGAAGAACAGAAGATACTTCTTGAAAGAAAGACCCACATGAAAAACATAAAACAATATAGGCAGTCCAACTGACTACTACAAGAACAAGCAAGTTGCTTGCCCAGGAGACATCAAGGCAAGTGGTCAGTTCCCCTCAGGACAAACCCCCTTCCAAGACTAAGACTCAATGGGAATACACGAGCTCTGACTGGTGACCACGTTGGTCACCGATAAGGGGAAAGTAAGGGGAAAACAGCAATGAAGCTGCGAGCTAAGTCCAACCACATTCAATACACTCCTGTGAACCTGGGTGGAGACCTGGTTGGCCAGCAGTTGGCAAAACTTGGGGACTCCTGGGCCCAGAGTTAGTGACATAGCCACAGAGGACTAGTGTGGAGAATGAAGTGTCCAGCTGATAAGAAGAGAGGACATATGCATAAGAACACCCACACTTGCAGATAATACCTACTCGACCTGTCTTCAATGGCTGGATGATCAGAGCTCAACTAGAAAAAGAAAGAAAAAGAAAAATAGAGTAATCTGATACAATTTGATGAACTTGACCTACACCAATGGATGCAGTATCTCAAAAGAAGGAGCAAATCTTTACAGCAAGGATCTTTCCCACCCCCTCGATATACAGGGTAGACAGGGATGGGCAACTTGGATATTGGCTATCCAAAATGGGGGAGAGGGGGCGCTACAAAGGTAAGAAGTGACTGGCTTACAAGCCTTCAAGAGGAAGCCTAGATACAGAGGGCATGGAGGAAGGTAGACTCTCCACTGAGTAGTATCCAATCTGTATGGGCGAGACTGATGAAAGGAGATGGGGATAGTATTCATGTGGTATAATAGTGAATAATTACTATCAAGACTGACTGTGAGGGTTGGAAATGTAAAGGTAGATGTTTTGTAGCAAAAGGAGGTGAGTGGTTGACTTTGTAGTCCAGGAGCAGAGGTCCCTGGGACCATCAAGGGAGAAGAGTGGAGTATGGGCCCCTACCCAGAGAGACAGTGACACAAGAGATAGAGGCAGAGATGATGACATGGAGAGATGGAGCAGCTGGGGACTCTAGACACAGAAAGGGAGAGGGGCTGTGTGCTGACAAACAGGGGTCAGGATTGTGGGGTATATGTACCCTTTTGTTGGTTGATGATGCATTGAGGGAATTGTAGCCATGGCAATGTAGCAATATACGATAGGATGAAAGTAAAGCTAATGTTCTCCCATGTAAACTATCACATTATTCACAATAAAACAGTTACAAAAAAAAAAAAAAAGCCAAATTTTTTTAATTAAAAAAAAGAATTAATAGCAGTTGTTTAGAATAAACAGTAAGTTTCACTAGTCCCTCATTCTTTAAAAAAAAAAGTCTCTACCAGGATTTATTCAAATCTTCCCTTTTCTACCCTTCTACAACCTCTCCAAATTTTTCTTCCCACCAGAAACCTATCTCAGCCTTTACCAGAAGAGTATGATTCCAGTCTTTAATAATTAGGCAGCCCAACTTGGACCAGAATAAAGAATTCGTACAGTTCTGTCCATTTCAGGTCCACAATGAAGTCAGGCTAATTCTACCTAGAAGATCCTAGAAGATTCTGGCAAGGATGGGCCTAACCAGAGAAAGGATTATACCTCAGAAAACTCTCTCTCCCCACACCTACAGGGTTCACCCTCCAGTCTGGAGAATAGGATCAACAAGACAAGGATCTTGCCAAAATGCTCACATTGAATTCCAACAATGATTCTGATAGCAAAAGCCTATTGTTGTTGGGTGTCCTCAAGTCAATTCCAATTCCTAGCGACCGCATGTGACAGAGTAGAACTGCCCCTGTGGGGTTGGTTGTCAAGACTGTGGTCTTTACAAGAACATATCATCATATCATTTTGCCATGTTGAGTGCCATGTTGAGTGGGTTCGAACAACCAACTTTTCACTTAGTAGCCAACCACTTACAATTGTCCCACAAGGACTTCTGAACAGACGTAAATGTTTCTGGGTAAAGTATAGCATGTTCATACCACATAGTCATAAAAAGAATACCACTGTTCTACAGGCATGATTCCCACAATACTAAGTAGAAAAAAATGCAAACTGTGAAACAACATGTAAAGTGCGATCCAATTTGTACTTCTTAAAATGATGTACCTATATATCCGGGCAAAGAAAAAATCTGGAAAGTGTTAAGAAAACCCACTGAAGTGGAACCTCTGTAAGATGGACCTGAGGTGAAGAGGTGGAGTATTTTATTTTCTCTACCATTGGAGTATTTTACTCTGTATCTCCATATCCACTTTAATAGTAAAACCAAGCTCATATTTTATTTAGAAAAGAGAACCCAGCCCTCATGAGTCTCAGAAAGGGCAATTTTTGCCAGGAAATAAAACAAGGGAATAACTACAGGGGAGGAGCCAAAGGAAGTAGCCTATAATTTACAATGAGTGCCTCCATTAGAATGCTGGCGTTGGTGAGCTGTAGGTTGCTTGTAGCATAGCTCCAGGACATCCCCATTGTGAAGGATTGAGCAGTCACTAGCCCTTGGGAACCTACCTCCATAATCTACATTGTAATAGATTTGACTCAAGCTAAAGAGGTGTCTATTTCCGTCTATGAAGAAATCCAGTCAGGTTGGGAAGTCTCACTTTAACAATTGCTTTCTAGACAAAATGGGAGTTTAAAATGTCGAAGTTGGCAAGACCTGAGGGCAGTCCAAGGAAGGCAGAAATCTTCCAAAGGAAGATAAAATTAATCCCAGTGCCAGAATGAATTATTATGTGGGAATTATCAAATAGTGCAAAGGTGGACTATCAGGCAGAGGGTTTGTAGCTCACAAGTAGCATGAACACCTCACCTCACTGCCCCCAACTGGATCTTTCAGTGGGATTGTTCCCCTCCCTCATTGGCGAGCCTTTACTGTGTGTGGGGCATTAAACTGGACATTATGCTGAGACATATTCGTCTCATTCCTGGCACTCAAAATATTCACCACCTGATTAGAAAGACAAACCACTACTAATTTGTCAGGTTGTTTTACTGTAGTGGTTTGTGTGTTGTTATGATGCTGTAAACTATGTCACTGGTATTTCAAATACCAGCAGAGCCACCCATGATGGACAGGTTTCAGCGGAGCTTCCAGACTAAGAAAGATTAGGAAGAAAAGTCTGGTGATCTGCTTCTGAAAATTAGCCAATGAAAACTTTATGGATATAATAGAGCATTGTTCATTTTGCTAGCTTTGGGTGTGTCATCAGGAAAAATCAGTCATTGGAGGAGGACATCATATTTGATGAAGAAGGCCAGAAAGGGCAAGATGGTCTTTCATTAAAATGGACTGGCACAGTAGCCTCATTGATGGACTCTAACATACCACAGTTATGAGGATGATACAGAACCAGGCACTGTTTCCTTCTTTTGTACATGGGTCACCATGAGGTGGAGTTGACTATCTATCTATCTATCTATCTATCTATCTATCTATCTATCTATCTATCATCCTTGTGTGGATCTGTAGGATGATGTGCTGACTGCTAACCACAAGGTCAATTGTTCAAACCCCCAAGCTGCTCCTCAGAAACACTATACAGGGTCGCTGTGAGTTGGAGCTAACTCGAGGCACTTAGCAACTACCTATTTTTCAAGATAAAGCATATGCATTGGAAAATAAAGAGATCTCATCTCCTTATATGTTCAACCCAAACTCACTGTCATCGAGTCAATTCTGACTCATAGTGACCCTGTATAGTGTTTCCCAGACTGTAATTCTTTACAGGAGCAGAAAGCCTCATCTTTTTTCTGTGGCATGGCTGGTGGGTTTGCATACTGACCTTGGGGTTAGCAGTACAGTGCTTATTGTAAGTTGTTGTTAAGTGCCATCAGGTTACTTCAGACCCACAGCGACCCTGTATAAGGTTTCCAAAGAGCGGTTGGCGGGCTTGAACCATAGACTTTGGTTCATAGTCCAGTGCTTATCCTGCAGCTCCACACCAGGCCACTGCATTAAATATTAGCAACTCTCTGAGTGTTGGAGGGTTTTGTTAGCTTTTAACCAAGAATATAAAACCCCAGGGCATGGGGAGAAAATGAGTGGAGTTGAGCTGCCAAGTAACACCAGGCTGTGAGAACATTATAGCCACAATACTGACAAGCAATGTTGTCTACACTTGAGGAGGAAGCTCATTCATTCACTGAGGGGAAAGAGGACTAGATTAGGATAAGTGCCACTAGCTGAAGAGAAGGGTGGAGATGGCCATCATAATACTTGCAACTAGGTATAGCCATGCCCCAACCCCAATTAGACTAATAATTTTTGAAGCCATCCAGGTGATGACCTGCTGGTTCCCCAGCACCACCTTAGTCTTAGGTTCTTCCTTCTCCCATTTCATTTCCTTACACGTTCCTTGGAACACATACCAGTTCCCGGTGCTATTGAGTCAATTCCAACTCATGACAGCCCATGTGTGTGAAAATAGAACTGTGCTCTATAAAGTTTTCAATGACTGATATTTTGGAAGTAGAACTCCTGACCTTTTTTCCAAGGTGCCTTTGGGTGGAATTGAACCTCCAACCTTTCATGTAGCAGCTAAGTGTGTTAACTCTACTACCCAGGGTTGGATCACACATAAGGCATGTGAAAAAAAAAAAAAAAAATCCACACAGTAAAGGGGAAAAAGAATGAGCTTGATTTTCCATTCTCCCACTTCCCATCTGTGAGATCTTAGAGAAGTAGCTTACCTTCTCTGAACACAAGTTTCCTCCACTGTAAATTTGTGACTATGATAGGGTTGTTGTGAGGGCCAAAGAAGATAATGTGTGGAGACTGACACATTGGGATAGAGGACGCTCCATTATTTCTGGTAAAACTCTAATTAGAAAAGTGGAATATACAACCATTTGAGAAGTCTTTTCCACAGAGCTCTTGCTCTTCAGATATTTCCTTAAAACAGGAGAGTTACAATAATCATTTACTGAAAGCTAATCAAGTGCCAGAACACCTGGTATGGTGATATAGGAAAAACACTGCATTGTTAACCAAAAGATGGGTGATTCAGACCCACCAGTTATTCCTCAGAAACCCTATACAGTGTTGCTATGAGTCAAAATTGATCAACGGCACTTAACAACAGCAACAACAAAAATAACCAAAAGCCAGGTACCATATCTATGCATTGAGTGGTCCCTTGTTATTTGAACCTCATAATACTTAACATGGTAGGTCTATAGAGGTTCCCAATAATGTGAGCATATCTATGCCATAACCCCCTGAACCTGTGGGGTTTTGGAAACAGGGCCTTTCAGATGTGAATACATTAAGGATCTTGAAACGTGAAGATGAACCTGGATTGTCAGGGTGGAATCTACATGTCACCAAAAGTTCCTTTATAAGAAAGATGCCTAAGGATATTAGACACAGAGAAGAAGCCAAAATGAATGTAGAGGCAGAGACTGTAATGATGTGACCACAAACAAAGAAATGCTGACCCACCAGGAGTGGAAGAGGTAAGGGACAGATCTCTCCCTTAAACCCTCCAAAGGGAATGTGACCCTACACATTTTGGACTGCTGGCCTCTAGACCAGGAGAGAATAAATTTCTGTTGTTTAACCACCCAGTCTGTATTAAGTATTTTTATAGCAACTACAGGAAACTAGTACACCCTTGAAGAAGTACTACAATTAGCCCCATTTTACTGATAAGAAAACAAAGGCAAAGAGAGATATAATAACTTGTCCAGAAAGGGGAGCAAGAATTGTGTGTCAATTGATGCCAGCCTCTACACTTTACCAGCAAGTTGGGCTGCCTCTTCATCCCTGGTAGAGCCAACTGCTGGGCTAAGTTTGGCTAGTGTAACCCCTCCTGTGATTTTCCCTGGTTTCTCCTAACCAGGAAAAGTCACTCCTCTTCATAGTAGGTATAGCCCATGCGTAGAACATAGTAAGGACTCATTTAGTGTGATACTATCGTCTGTGAGTTCTCATATCCCATTAATCGGGCTTTGGAGTCCCACTATATAGAGAAAGAAAAGGAAAAGGGAGACTAAGAGGGTGCTGATCAATGCTGGACAAGAAGGCAGAACTGAGATAGGAGAGGGTGACAAGGACTGCCAGCTGCTTTCCAGTATTCATGCGTCCCTTCATTCTTAGTGACAGAATTCTAATTTTCATCAAGCAGAAAAGCACATTGCTTAAAAGGCTGTGTTTTCAAACCCCTTTTGTGTCTTGGAGTATCCCATGATATATGAGTAGAATTGGTTGAGTGGGTTTTCCAAAGGAACTTTTAAGTGGGGCTGATACTGTAGGATTATGTTCCTTCTATCTTTCCCATTCCTCTTCCTTCTTCCTGGAATAAAAACCTGAAAGCTGACATTCAAGTGGCCATTTGTGACCATGACGATCCTTGTGAAGAGAAGCTACATACCAAGAATGGTGGATCAAAAAAGTTTATAGTCCCTGAGACCCTACCAAAACATCTGGATTGCCCATCTGGATTCCTTTTACAAGAGAATACAAACTCTAATTTGTTTACGTCAATGTATTTTGTCTCAGCTGCCATCCAAAAGCAGTCCCTAACTGACACAGGGAATATCAGCAGTTCTTTAAGACTCACATGGCATTAGGTCCAATACATGATTTTTGATGCTGATAAGATTGAAATTGAAATTTGAAGATCACTATCTATCTAAACCCAAGCCTATCATCCTTCCCTTATATTTTCAAGCTCACAAAAGCCTCTGACTTCTCATCTGTTTGGCCATCTTTCAGACATGCGTATGAGACTCTCTGTCATCACTCCCGTCCTGGGGCCTGCTCCTAAAGGTACTTAAAACCCTCTGTTATCAACAGGATTGACACAGTAATATGGTCTGTAAACACCCTCTACCAGACCCTACAACCTTGGGATTTGAGCAATGCTCAACCTAACTCATGATCAACAGCAGTCCTGCCCATGAATTTGCACCCAATGACAAGTCTTGCATTTCATTGGGAAGAAGAGGCCCACATGTATGTTGGTTGCCTAATAAGGTCTATGCTAACAATTGTGGCTTTAAATAAGGTGACCCCTTCTGGTTCCATTAAAGGTCAGGTTTCATGACCGAAGCCCAGTCACACCTTAATTAAGCACTTTATGAGCAGAGCAGGGCTGGCATCAAAATGCTGAAACCATCCCCTGGCAAATCAAAGGAGTTCATTGTACCCATTAAACCCAGCAAGGAGGAGGAGAAGAAGGAGGGAGAGAGAGTAAGAGAAAGAGAATATTCATCTGGAGAAAATATTTCTAAATAGAATATAGCTCCTAAAACCTATCTTTTCTAGAAAATATTAGTACTTATGGTGCTCTGGTAGCATAGTTGTTACAAACCGGGCTGCCAATCTCAGGGTCAGCAGTTTGAAACTACCAGCGGTTCCGTGGGAGAAAGATGAGGCTTTCTGCTCCTGTAAAGATTTACAGCCTCAGAAACCCTGTGCAGGGTCGCTATGAGTCGGAACCGACTCTATGGCACAGAACAACAGCAACAATGGTGTTGATTATAATTTCACGCTGTATTATCAAGGAAAGGTACCTACTTGGAAAGCTCTGAACAATGTGATTGAAGTCAAGTCTCAGTGTTAAGATTTCAACCATTTATTTCCTGTCTTACTCTATGAATTAGATGTGAGGGTGTTTCAAATACTTCATGGAAAACTTCCACTATATTTTCATTCCATTTTTTCATGAACTTTTTGAAGCTCACTCATATTACGCTCTTGGTATGGTCTAATTTTGGTTTTCAAACTTTTTTAATTCACTACAATTTTGGCATGCACACTCTTTTTCCTCTAATTCCTACTTATTCCCTTGGTTCAGTGATAAAGCAACCACAACAACTGAACTGGCAAAGTGGCTTGTTTTTACCTTTAATGATTGAAAGTATCTGGCCCTGTGCTTAGTTCTGTATGCAATACTTCCTATCACAGATGGCGTTCCTGAAAGTGATTGTTATATATATGCTGGACCTTTCTCCCAACCACCACGGAGTTTACACTCCAGCTGCAGAGGAGAGCAATGAAAGAGAAGAGCTATGTGTCCAAGGGCTTGACAGAGACACCAAGCTCCACAAGAGGTTAGGAAGGGAAATGATGAGAACAGACCCGTGTTGCAGGGAAAAGCTGTACACATGCATGAAATAAAGAACTGGAGACCGTTCTTGAAGGACAGATGACAACAAAAGGGTGAAGATAAATACAGGCTACTTCAAATATTGCCACATATTTCAAATATTAGTCTCTGGCCTTCTACTCCAATTCTTAAGACAGAAATTGATAAATCATTTTGTTCTTTATGTTCAACATTACAAACATCTTCTTGTAACTGGGACATCAGGTAAGATGCTTTTCACTGCATTTCAAAAATTCTAAGAATTTAGGAATTATATTTCACAAAACTTAGGAATTATATTTCAACTCCTTTTTACAGAAACTAAGAAAACTGATATTCAGATTGTGTGACATGTTCAAGGTCACATAGCAAGTTGGGGACAAAATAAGAACTAAAATTCAGGTCTCCTGATTCCTACTTCAGACTCTTTTCATGCATCGTGGACTATTAGGCACCTGGCTTTCTTGGGTCTCTAAATATCAAGCATATCTCTGAGTCTGAATATTCTAAACCTTCCAAAATGCTGTCTACTCATCCTGTGAAGCTGAGTAAGACAGCCTGTCCAAGATAACTTACCCTGCTCATGAGAAAATGATATAACACAGGATATACATACTGTATTCCACAAATGTTCCATAACAGTGGGACCTGTGATGTGTGTCCTCTAGTCTCCAAGCAAGGGCCAGCAACCCACCATGACCATGCTGTCTTAGGGCATGTGGCTGCCACAACTGCTAGTCCCTTCCTAACATAGTCACTGATAAAGGCAATATTCACAGTATGCTCACCCAGCCTTCCCTTTCAAAAGCCATGAGTCAAACTTCCACAAACTCTATTTCTTTGCACACTATAAACAAACATCTGGGAACTTGACATTCCATGTATGACATTATGCCTTGCCAGCTGCTTCAAAGGAATTCTCTCTTGTGGAACCACAGCATTTGCTAAGTCACCTCACTCTAACTGCGTTTTAGTCATGCCTATTTTATTTTCCCTTTCTCTTTTTCACCTTAACTATTTATGGTACTTTCTTCAAAGCACCAGCACTACAGAGAACTCCTAACATCTTCCTTTACCCTGCTTTGTGGAAACATTCTAGTAATGGAAGTACCTTGAGATTTTGAATGAAACTAGGTAACTAATTTGGTCACTGACCACCATTCTATCTGGGAGGAGTGGTGTGTGAAACTAAGGCTGTCTTTGGTAAGAATTGGAACTTTCTAGAGAGCTCTCATTACTGGAATTCTAGACTGGATCACCTTTCTAAGAAAACAGTTTGCATGGTGAAAAGAAACATGGGCTAAGGAACCAGAGATGTGAGTTAGGTGCTGGCTCTGCCATTTACTTTGCAAATGTTGGCAAGTACTTCATCTCAGAGCCTAAGTTCCTCATTTGTAAAATGGGAGTAATAACATCTGCAAGAAGGAATGAAATGAAATCACTAGTAGACTCCCTGGGTCAGAACAAATGGTATCCTGACATGAACATTTCAGAAGAAAGGTAGAATTTCAACGCTTTTTACTCTGCTATATAGAAGGATAATCCACTATTATATTTAATTTACAGGTTATATTCACTGCACTCAAAATCCACATCTTGAATATTCTTGTGTCCAATAGCTACTCACACCAACCATTTTCTATTGTGCTCTCTCCAAGGACAGCAGAGCTCTGATTTGGGGGAAGGTTACTCTCAGATAAGCCTTTCAATACCATGTGCCTTTATCATGGTAACGACTTCAATCACAAATGGTCAACAAACATAAGCTTGAAAGGGGTCAAGAATCTTCTTTAGGAACAGTCCTTGTGGACATTAAATTTCTGCGGAATGTCCTTCTTAACAGACTGGCTGGCAGGAGCATCACCCCTGTTTAGTAGCACATGACTATGCCACTTTGTGTTGTTGGAGCTCTTACATGCATTCAAGCCAACTGAATCATTAATCTTTTCCCTAGAGCAGGGAGACTTAGCCATTGAAGTCTTACTGGCAAGATTCCTGAATCTTAGCAACAAATTCATCTTTAAGAAATGGAATTTGTATGTTAAATGCAATGAGCTCTGCCTATCAGAAAAGAAACACGCATCCAAATATCCATCAGTGGTGGACCAGAATGTGATTTCTTTTAGAAGGAGCTTCTCCAGAAAACAAATGAGATATTTAAAACATCAGATCCTATGAGAGAAGAACAAAGACTATCTAACGAATCAAGAACTTAGAACACTCCAATACAATCTCACCCAACTATGCCATGGGCTATCAGAATAGGATATTGTCCTTAGAATGAATGAGCCAAGTCTTGAACAAACCTCTCACCAATGAAATTGCCATTCCTAAGAAAATTCAAAGATACTGTCACAATACCAGCCAAACCTATTGGAGTTCTCACCTCTTATCAACATTGTAAGATAAAAAGAAGAAAAAAAACAAAAACTACCTATACTACATTTATCTTCCATCATAGCATTTCTTTATATATTTAAACCAGTGAAAAAATTCTTAAAAATTCCCAGGTTTTCATACCAAAGTTATAATTTTTGTTTATTGTTTTAAAATTTTTAAATACAGTCCAGAATTTCCTGGAAGTTAATAGTGGCACCTATTGAATATATTCCCTTTATCACGTGATAAAGGGAATATATTCAATATATTCATAATCCTAAACATTTGGTTATGTATATGACTCTTCACAGAAAAGATCAAGATCTCTAGTCTCCATGAATACATGGAGCTATAAATATTTCTTCCAAATTATAGATCCATCCATGCTAGGGCTCTCCAAGCAAAAGCAAATCCCCTCCTGTTGGTCTTGATCAGTTCATACCCATTATAACCACCACCACCCCCAATGCAACCATTCTCATGCATGGTCAAAAGGAGTCAAACTCAGGATTCTATAGGGAATCTAATTTCACTCACTTGTCTTCTGCGAAACTTTTCCCAGTAATAACATTCTTCCCTTGGGGGACATAGTTCCAGTATTCTTCCACAATCCCAATGTAGTATGTTCTGGTAACTGTGCCAACCAGTCCAGACAGACTCAGGAATGTGAGGAGAAAGATGCAGCCAGCCTGCTGCTCCCGAGGCATTTGTGGATGTAATTCAGGCAGCAGCCTGTGGAAGAGACAACCCTGCCTGTCCCTCCCCCTCACTCAAAGCTAGTTATAAATAAGGAATGGATAAGGCCTAGCTCCTCCTCCTCCTAGGTAGCTTGGGGTTGGGACAGAGACTGACAACTTGTGTAAGCAGAGCAAGCTCAGTGGGGGAGTTGCTATGATGACAAATTTTGCCAGTCATCCAAGAAACGTGTAACTGGATTATTTATTCCCTGCCCAAGCTAAACAGGCCTGTTTCTGTAAAGTTTGGTGCTCTGCTGTGATATTAGTCATCCACCTTTGCCAGGATGGCAGTGTAACAACTTGAACTGATAGGTTTCCCCCCTTCTTGTGTTTTTCTCCACATCTATTACAGGAACATATTAAAATTTGGAAACTGGACTGGCTTGAATGGAGCATCAGGAAATATCTATCCCAAGCACTGAAGAAAGCTTCAGTCTCTCTCTGTCGAGCAAGCAGGGGGTGATGCAATCACCCCTCTGCCATCTACAACTTGTTTTATGAGGCTACATGAAACAATCAACTCACATCATAAAGTTTGTAAAAACATCATAAACCCCACTAATTCTCCATGTGCGCATGTACTGTGTCCCCCAGATTCTCTCTCCATTAAATGCCATCAGTAAAAAGGAAACATTGATTGTCCAGTTTAGCTAACTTTTAGAGGCTGACTCCCTGCTTATTTTATTCCCCTAAAAAGAACTGCCTTTCTCAGGATGAATAAAAATGATAAGGGAGGAATACTTTTCAGGCACAGGAAGACAAAATTCAGTAGCAGATCTTTGGGTCTAACAGGTGAAGGGCATGCCCGTTCTTCTGTGTGCTTTGAATCTGTGACCTAGAATCTCAGTGTTGAAAGAGATTTGGCCCAACCCTGGAAGACAACCAATCTGATCCCCATGCAGAACTACTCTTGAGGAAGCAGTCATGGAATGCTTTAAGGTTGAATAGACCTGAGCTTAAACCTGAGTCTCCCCATTTAATATACTTCCTGGCATTGAAGAATCACAATATGTATGAGATTATCTATAAAAATGGAAGGATTGTTAAGTGAATTAAAAAAGATAAAGTCTGCAAAGTCTCTTTCAGGACACTCAGTGCAGGGTAAATGCTCAATAAGGATTAAAGTCCATCTACCTGGTAGTGCTGTGGGAATTGGGCTGCTAACTACAAGGTTAGCAGTTCCAACCCACCAGCTACTCTGTGGGAGAAAGATGAGGCTTTCTGCTCCTGTAAAGATGCACAGTCTTGAAAACTCTGTATATGAGTCGAAATTGACCCCAAGTCAGTGTGCTTGGTTTTGATTTGCCTCAACCACATCTCTAGGAAAGCCTCTACATTGGCCTGTATGTTAACAGACTTGTATTTGCATTCACATCTTTCTGCTGTCTTTTCACGACTCTTCCCCAGGTCCCATCTGTCACGCCCTCACCATCTCAAGTAAGAGAAATTTTAATTTTAAGTACTCTATAGATGTGCCATAGTGCAGGTGTTAGTTTACCATCCATCTTAATTAATAAACTGCTTGCTGAGTATCTAGTTTCATGGACTCCTGGTGTGGCACTGTAAGATCAGCACTGGACTGTGAACCAAAAGTCAGCAGTTCAAACTAACCAGATGCTCCTCAGATCCTACACAGGTTCACTCTGAGTCGGAACTGACTTGACAGCACTTAACAACAAAACAACAATATCCAGTTTCATAGCCAGGTTCCTAACATGTTTGATTTTTAAAAAATGTCAAAGACACTTGTAAAATAGTTGCCACAGTGCAAGTTTCTATGATCAAATCTACTCTCTAGTATAGATTTGGAGGTCTTGTACGGATTTGCCAACAGCCACTATTAGGGAGAGTCTTACAGGATAGGCCTGGAAGCATGGCTTCAAAAGAAGTTGGGTTTTAGGAGATCTTGGAATTTGGAAATGTCTCAGATCAAATAGCTTTTGGTTTAGATTCCAGAGAAGCAGGCTATTTTTTGAACCAACAAGCTTGTTGTTAAATGTCATCAAGTTGGTTTCAACTCATAGCAACTCTAAATAGAGTTTCCGAGGACCAGGTGGTGGGTTTGAACCACCGAACCTGTGGTTAGCAGTTCAGTGCTTATCCAACATCACCATGGTATCAAAAACGTCCACTCAATTTTGTTTAGATGGGAAGAGCAAAACGTATAAATGATTAGATTGAAAAGAAAACCAAAAGTTAACTTTCCTATCCAGGATATTGACATCATATAATGAAGACACTGGAAAAGGCATCACCTAATTTCTGATTCAAAGCTAGATCTGTCAGAGGCTAGACCAGATCAAGAGCAGCAGAGGAGCTGTGGCAGATCAGATGAATGCTTTTGATGTTGTTGTTGTTAAGTGTCACCAAGTAGGTTCTGACTCATAAAGACCCCGTATAGGGTTTCCATGGAGTAGCTGGTGAGTTTGAACCACAAACACTGTGGTTCAAACCGACCTTGCGGTCTAATGCTTTATCCTACAATGTCACACCAGGACTCCAAAGGCCAGCTAACATACTATTTATCTGAATTATAATTAAGGTTCACAGTTTATATTGGAGTTCACTTCTTGTGTGGTACAGTCTTAAGTTTTGACAAATGTATAATGTCATATATCTATCATTACAGTATCACGCACCATAGTTTCACTCCCTTTAAAATGTCCTGTGCTCCACTTATTCATGCCTCTCCATCTCCCCAGAACTGTATTTTTATCAATTTCTTTTTTCTTTAGCTCTGAAGGAATTCAGATGCTATTGAAGTAGCACTTTTATTATCTTATAGTAAGGACAAAGTCCATCTTGTTGGGTGTCTTCCTCTTTTTTTTTTTTGCTGACCCTCTACTTTTCCATGCATGATGTCCTTCTATTGGGACTGGTCCCTCTAGACTACATATTAAAAGTACATTAGAAGAAGTCTCACCATCCTGACTTCTAAGGAGCTGAAAACATCAACAGAACAAGGAAGGAATTTTGGTACAGAGTCACTGTACCAAAATAATTGATAGGTCTCTAGCCATTTCAAGAGATACCATATGGTCAAACAAAACCTACCTAAACTTACACAGAGTGAAGTAGAAAAAATGAACAGATCTAAAACAAAGAAATTTATCAAGTCATCAAAAAATTCCAAACCAAAGAAGTCCAGGCTCAGATGGTTTTACTGGTTCATTTTACCAACCATTCAGAGAAGAACTGACACCAATGTTACTCAAACTATTCCAGAATATAGATAAGGATGAAAATTTTCCTAATACATTTTATGATGCAAGCATAATCCTTATACCAAAACCAAGGAAGGGGCATTATTAAAATAGAAAACCGGAGACCAATATCACTCATGAGGAGTCCTGGTGTGGTGCTGTGGGTTAATTTGTAGGACTACAAAGTCAGTTTGAACCGCAAGGTTGGTGGTTCAAGCTCACTAACTGCTACTCCAAAACCCTATGCAGGATCGCTATAGGTTCAAACTGACTCAACAGCACTTAACAACAACAAAATCACTCATGAACTTAGATGCAAAAATTCTGAACAAAATCCTAGCCAACAGAATACAAAAATATAATACATCATAACCAAGTGTGAGTCTTACCAATTCAATGTTGGAAAAACATTCAACGCCAATCCACCATATAAATTTTAAAAAGGAAAAAAAAAAAAAAAAACAGATGCCATATGATCAAGAACTGATAGTATTGAAGGAAGAAGTCCAAGCAGCACTGAAGGCATTGGCTAAAAACAAAGCTCCAGGAAATGAAAAAATGAAAGAATACAAATGAAAAAATTTCAACAAATGGATATATCACTGTATGTACTCACTCATCTATGTCAAGAAATTTGAAAATAACATTGTGTATGATATTCAAATAATACAGCTTTCAATGAAGAAACCAATTCAAATGAATATTTAGCTGGTCTTTGCTTAAATGTTGTATTAAATAATAAATAAAATGTAAGTGACAAAATTGATTACCATGTTTTAGACTTTTTTGTATTTTTGAAGCTCTTCATTAAATACTTCTTAATGACTCATCATATCCCCAAATCTAACTCCCAGAAGTCCAGTACTCCTACATCTCTGGCATAGTAGATCACAGCTCTTCAATCTCATTGAGATGTTCAGTTCTTTGTACTTATTGCTTTCTTCCTGGAGCCTACAGCTTTTTAAGAGCCCTCACTGGAGGCAGAGCAATACTCCAAAATACAGACAGGACTGGGCCACTTCAGTGCTTGAGATCCTCTAGTGACTCCTCAAGGTCGATGAACTTGACTTGACTTGATTCTCAAGGCTGGTCCTAATCTGGCTCCTTGGGAACTGGGAACCTTTCCTTAACTTTCAGTCCATAATTTGGTCATCATTCTCATGACATCGAGTCTGCCCATTATACTGCATCACCTGGCCCAATAATCACATCTATTTGTCTGCCCTCCAACATTAGTCCTCAACATAGGCTTCCAATGGGCAGGGACAGGGCCTTATTCATCCCAGTGACTCTAGTGTCTTACACATCATTGTGGTAGTGTGCCAATAAGTCGGTTCCTACTCATAGCGACTTTGTATAGCATTTCCAAGGCTATACATTTTTACAGGAGAAAGCTTCCTCTTTCTCCAGCAGAACGGCTGGAATTTGTTCAATGGTGAACCAATGCATGAGTGCATTAATGAATATGTATACATAAACTGAGTGCATGTTATGTAGCATTTTCTGCCCTAAGAATGTCTTTACATAGATTCTTTCATTTAATTATTACAACAATCCTATCAAAAGAGGAAACTGAGGTGTGACACTTAGTTGGTAAGCTATGGAGTTTAGTGAGACTCTATAATCAGTGTTCCTATCCAGCCCATTCAGAACAAGGAACACAGGGAAGAGGTATACCAGAGACCATGTGACTCTTCCTCACACAACTGAGAGAAAGTTACTCTCATGTGAGAAATAAAGGCCAGGACTAATCAAGGACCACTTGATTAGCTGAGCTGTTCACTGCATTCTAGCCCACACATCACTGATAGTCCTGAAAGAACCCTACATTAAAAAGCCTTGAAAACACCCAAATATACTATGCTATTATAGTCCTCCATTTTATGGCTTGATTCTCCATCTGTTTCCCTTACTCACTAGATTCCTTCTCATCCTCCCAGAGTCTCCTGGCTTCACATCTGATCCAAGTCTTCCTTGGTTCCTGCAACACTCACCACATTTGCCCTCCCAGCTCGTATCAGAGTAACCTCTCCCTCTTCCTTGCTTCCTCTTTTATACTGTACTTTTTATGTTGCTGTTCTCATACACATCAGCTTCCCTTGAGGCTCCTTGAGATCAGTGTCTGACCAGCTGTCAAGACCACCATGTCTGAGGATCAAACTTTTATTAAAAGAATTGGTAGCTCAGAAACTCTTCCCACCCCGTGGTTCCTCAGTTTCTGGACTCTCAATTTTACTGAGAACCCTCATCCCCTACTCCACCTCTTGACTACCCACTGACCTGTTTTGAGGTTTTAGCCTCATAATGCTCCTTATTTCCAATGGTATCCTTCACATGTGCATCAGCTTCAAGCTCTGAGGTCTGAAAACTAGTTCTGCCTCTTACTCATGAGCAGGTCTGGTGCTCCAGGTTGTACCTTATCTGGACTGCAAGATAAAGACGGTATCTCCTGTGTCCCTGATGTTTAGCACAATACCAGACATCCAGTTGTTGTTGTCAGGTGCTGTCAAGTCTGCTCTGAGTCATAGTGACCCTATGCACAACAGAAAGAAACACTGCCTGGCCCTGGGTCATCCTCACCGTGGTTGTTATGTTTGAGCCCATTGTTCCTGCCATCATGCCAATCTTTTCAATTGGAGGTCTTCCTGTGTTTCACTGACCTTCCACTTTCCTAAACATGATGTCCTTCTCCAGGGATTGGTCCCCACTAAGAATATGTTAAAAGTACTAGGGACTAAGTCTTGCCATCTGCACTTCTAAAGGACATTCTGATTGGACTTCTTCCAAGACAGATTTGCTTGTTCTCCTGGCAGTCAATGGTGCATTTCATAATGTTTGCCAACATCATAATTCAAATTCATTGATTTTCCTTGGATCTTCCTTATTCATTGTCCAACTTTCACATGCACATGAGGCTTGAATTAAGCGCAATTCCTAGAGACTTGTTTTTTGTCTGTGCCTTCAGTGCAGCTTGGAACTCTTACCATGATATCAATGTTTCTTGATCATATGATACCTCTTGAAATGGTGGAACACTAGTCAATTATTTTTGGTACAGTGACTTTGTATTCCTTTCATCTTCTTTTGACGCTTTCTGCATTGTTCAATATTTTCCCCATAGCATCCTTCAATATTGAAAGTCAAGCTTTGAATTTTTTCTTCAGTTTTTTCAGCTTGAGAAATGCTGAGTGTGTTCTTTCCTTTTGGTTTTCTAACTCCAGTGCTCAGCACATTTCATTATAATGCTTGACTTTGTTTTCTCCAGCTGCTTTAAATTTTTCTGTTTACCTCTTTTACTTCATTATTTCTTACCTTTGCTTTAGCTTCTCTATATTCAAGAGCAAGTTTTAGAGTCTCTTCTGACATCCTCTTTGGTCTTTTCTACCTTTTTAATGACCTTTTGATTTCTTCCTGTATGATGTTCTTGATGTCATCCCACAAGCTTCTGAAAATTAGTGTCTCATGCATCAAATCTGCTCTTGAGATGGTCTTTCAATTCAGGTGGGATATATTCAATGTCATATTTTGGCTCTTGTGAGCCTATTTTAATTTTCTTCAATATCAGCCTGAACTTGCATATGAGCAAATGATGGTCTGTTCCACAGTCAGCCCCACAGATGTATTCCATATGGTGAGGTCCACAGGTATAGTCACCATCTATGGCATCCAGTTGTTGCTGTGTTGTTGCAAAGTGCTGTTGAGTTGGTTCCAACTCATAGCAACCTTGTATAGGATTTCTGAGGAGTGGTTAGTGAACCTGAACCACCAACCTTGTAGTTCAAACTTTCAGTCCAACAGGCACAAGGAAATAGCAAAATTAACTATTGTAGCATTTGCAATTTATTGTCATTGTTCTCTTTTATATACATTGTTGTTGTTGTGAGGGGCTGTCAACCAATTCCAACTAATGGCAACCCCATAAACAACAGAATGAAACACTAACTGGTCCTGTGCCATCCTCACAATTGTTTTGTTTGAGCCCACTGTTGTAGTCACTGTGCCAATTCATCTTGTTGAGAATCTTCATATTTTTCATTAATCCTGTACTTTACCAAGCATGATGTCCTTCTCCCGGGATTGGTCCCTCGTGATTACATGTGTATAAATACATAAGATTACATCTTGCCATCCTGAATTCTAAAGGGCATTCTGGCTGTACCTCTTCCAAGATAGATTTGTTTCTTCTTCTGACAGTCCATGGTAATTTCAATAGTCTTCGCCAACACCATAATTCAAATGCATCATTTATTTTCAGTTCTTCCTTATTCATTGTCCAGTTTTCACATAAGTAGGAGGCAATTGAAAATATCAAGGCTTGAGTCAGGCACACCTTAGTCCTTAAAGTGACATCTTTGCTCTTTAACACTTTGAAGAGATCTTTTGCAGCACGTTTCCCCTATGCAGTACATCACTTGATTTCTTGATTTCTGTGGAAGCATTGATTGCAGATCCAAGGAACCTGAAATCCTTGACAACATCGACTTTTTCTGTTTATCATAATGTTGCTTATAGGTCCACTTGTGAGGATTTTGTTTTCTTTACACTGATTTGTAATGCATACTGAAGACTGTATTCTTTGATCTTCATCAGTAAGTGTTCAATCTTCTTTATTTTCAGCAAGCAAGGGCATATCATGTGCATATAGCAGGTTGTTAATGAGCTTAGTTCTATTACTGATTTGTGTTTTCCTTCATATAGTGCAGCTTCTTAGTTTATTCGCTCAGCATACAGAAAGAAGAGTTATGGTAAAAGGATACAATCCTGACATACACCTTTCCTGATTTTAAACTCTTAAGTATCCCCTTGTTCTGCAGGACCAACTGTCTCTTGATCTATGTATACGTTCCACATGAGCACAGTGAAGTGTTCTGGCATTCCCATTCTTCAAAATACTGTCCAGTGGTTTTTATAACCCACATAGTCAAATGCCTTTGGATAGTCAATAAAACAAAACTACACATCTTTCTGGTGTTCTCTGCTTTCAGCCAAGATTCATCTGATATCAGCTTCCTGTTGAAGTGCTTCTGCAATAGTTTCCTCATTATCCTCAGGAAAATTTTACTTGCATGAAATATTAATGATACAACCCTGTATTCTGTAGAATAAATTTTCTTTGGAAAAGGAACAAATATGGATCTCTTTGAATAGTTTGTCAGGTAGCTGTCTTCTAAAATTTTTTACATAGATTGAGTGCTTCCAACACTGCATCAATTTATTGGAACATTTCAGTTGATATTTTGTAAATTCCTGGAGCCTTGCTTTTCATTAATACCTTCAATAGAGTTTGGATTTCTTTCATAAGTACCATTAGTTCTTCATCATGTGCTATTTCCTGAAATGACTAAATGTCAACCAATTCATTTTTGTACATTAACTCTGTGTATTCCTTCCATCTTCTTTTGATGCTTACTGTACTATTCAATATTTTGCCCATATACCCTTCAATATTGCAAGTCAAGTCTTGGAATTTTTCTTCAGTTCTTTCAGCTTGAGAAATGCTGAATGTGTTCTTCCCTCTGGATTTTCTAACTTCAATTGTTTGCACATTTCTTTATAATCCTTTACCTTGTCTTCTCAAACTGTCCTATGAAATTTTCTATTCAGCTCTTTTAATTCATCAGTTCTTCCCATCACTTTCTCTTTTCTACATTCAAGAGCAGGTTTCAGAGTCTCTTCTGAAAGACAATCCATTTTGGTCTTTTCTTTCTTTCTTGTCTTTTTTAATGACCTTTTGCTTTCTTCATGCATGATGTTCTTGATGTCATCCCACAGCTCCTCTAGTCTTCAGTCATTAGTGTTCAATCCATCAAATCTATGCTTGTGATGGTCTCTGGTGTGGAGCTGTGGGATAAAGCACTGTACTACAAGGTCGGTTTGAACCACAAGATCAGTGGTTCAAACTCACTAGCTGTTCTTTGGGAACCCTACCTATACAGGGTTACTATGAATCAGAATTTACTCCATGGCATTTAGCAACAACATACTCCAGGTCTGTCAGCTTGTCATACTGTGGAGACATGAGTGTTCCTGTAATGCTGTAAGCTGTGTCCCCAGGTTTCCAAATGCCAGCAAGGTCACCAATGGTGGACAGGTTTCAGTGGAGCTTACAGACTAAGAACAGACTATGATAAAGGAATAGACAACCCACTTCAGAAGAGATTAGCCACAGAAACATTACTAATACCAGTGGAACGTTGGCTTATATAGTGCCAGAAGATGAACTGCTCAGGTGGGAAGGTGTTCAAAATATGAGTGGGGGACAAAAACATTAAAAAGAAAGAAAATACTAACCAATACCCTTTGAGAACATAGATGTTAACATTCTAAGCAAAATTTAAACAAATTGAATAAAGAAATATGTAACACATCATTTTAAAAAAATGCCTGGAGAAGAGGTACCACCTCACAGTAGAGATGACCATAATGACATGGACGTAGCAAAGCTTTTGGGGCCCTCATCTGTTGATGTGGCATGACTCAAAATGAGAAAAAAGAGCTGCAAACATCCATTAATAATCCAAATGTGGCATGCACAAAATACGAATCTAGGAATATTGGAAGTCACAGAAAATGAAATGGAAGGCATAAAGATCAATATTCTAGGCATTAGTGAGCTGAAATGGACAGGTATTGGCCATTTTGATTTGGTTTACAATGTTGGGAGTGATAAATTGAAGAAGAATGGGGTCACATTTAGTGTCAAATAAATGTTTTAAGATCTTTCTTGAAGTACAATGCTGTCTGTGATAGGATAATATCTATATACCTTCAAAGAAAATTAGTTCGTAAAACTGTTACTCCAATTCATGCACCAACCACCATAGTCAATGATGACGAAATTGAAGAATTCTACCAACCTTTTCAGTCTGATATTGATCAAACTATCAGAATTTATCAAATAATAGTCACCTTTATGTTGTTAAAAAAAAAAGGTATTTGCAATGAATAAATAGATGGTCTTGCAAAATTCTATCATGAGAGATCTCCAGAATCATTTCAATCACCAAGGTCATATTTTCCAACTCCCAATCTTTCCGCTTTGTTTCCAAGTTTCACCTTCCAATCACCAGCAATCATAAATTCATCTTGATGTCAGGTTTGATTGCAACCATAATACCCTGTTGGGTTGTTGTTGTTTAAGTGCAATAGAGTCAGTTGTTCTCTGTATAGGTTCCACATGAGCACAAAAAAGTGTTCTCAGATTCTCATTCTTTGAATTGTTATCCATGGTTTTTTTAGAACCCACATAGTCAAATGCCTTTGCATAGTCAATGAAACAAACCTAAACATCTTTCTGGTATTCTGTGCTTTCAGCCAAGATCCTGTCAATGTACTTCTACAATCATTTTCCAGATATAGGGTTTCCAAGGAGTGGCTGGTGGATTTGAACAGTTAACTTTTTGATTTGCATCCCAGTGTTTATCTCACAGTAGGCATTATTACCCTGATTTTTCAGATGGAGAAATAAACTTCAGGCAAGTTAATAATTTGCCCAAGGTCACACAGCTAGAAAATGGCAGATCCAAGATTCAACTCCAAAGCCTGCACTTGGAAACAAATAAATGAATCCCTTATTTGGAAAAAAAAAAAGAATAAAACTTTCTACCATGTCTGTTAAATTCCCATGGCTTAGTAAGTGTAGCTTAATGAATTTAATTGATAATTGCCTTCTGTGGGACCAGTGGTCAATGCTATGGGCACTAGGCCTTATTCTAAGTTCTGTAGGATACTGACAATGGCCAGGTTGAATGTTCTTGGACTTCAGGACTTGCTGTAGCAGTTGATTTTGCTGTCAATATAGCTAGAGTCCCGGTGTGGTGCTGTAGGATAAACACTGGACTGCTAACTGCAAGATTGGCAGTTCAAATCCCCACCCAAGTCAATAAGAATTAGAACCAACTTGACAGCACTTACCAACAACAACATGGCTTTACTATCAACTTGTTTTCCTGTTTTTGCTTATTTTTCCTTAAAATGGAATCACAGGGTGGGACTGAGAAAATTTGTGACTCTAGTATGTTGATTTCCGGTAAATTGAAGTTTTGTTGCTTTAAGGTTCATAATATAATACTTATAAAGCTTTTATATGGTAAGAATAATGCACAAGTATTATTCTCATCATCTTCTCATTAAAAATAGCACTTCTTTGTAACAGTAATCCTGATAGTCTTTCTAATAGTATCAGATTGAAATAGGATAAACTGGCCATGGAGACTTTTGCCAGATTAAATTTATTAAACTTATTTTTGATTACTATACAGCATAGTGAATTGGGCTGTGAACCTCAAGGTCAGCAGTTCAAAACTACCAGCTGTTCTGCGGAAGAACGATGAGGCTTTCTGCTCCCGTAAAGATTTACAGCCTTGGATACCCTGTGCAGGGTCACTATGAGTCAGAACCGACTCCATGGCACAGAAACACCACCACCATATATAGATATGAAGTCCTGGTGTAGTGCTGTGGGTTAATGTGCTGGACTGCAAAGTCAATTCGTACTTCAAGGTTGGCAGTTCAAGTTCACCAGCTGCTCCTCAGAAACCCTATACAGGGTCGCTATGGGCCAGAACTGACTCGATGGCATCAACAACATATATAGATATATGATATAAAGATTTGATATAAATAGATAAGGTTATCATTTGGATTCCACTTGCAGTGTTGTAAAAACTGTAATAAAGAGGAAAATCTATTGCAATAGCCAATCAAACACTAATTCTTCACATGATTGTTATTGTTATTAAGTGTAATCAAGTCAGTTCCAACTCATAGCAATCCTGCATAGGGTTTCTAGGGAGCAGCTGGCGGGTTTGAACCGCCAACCTTGCAGTTAGTAGCTCAGGACTCTTCACATGGTAGAAAACAGGGGTAATTATTGTCTCCTCTTCTATCATCAAGGTCAAATTTGACAACATTAAGGCCAGAGTTTTTAAAACAGCCTCTGAAGCCCTCTAATTTCTATCCTGCCTGAATCTGAAACCTCGTCTTCTGTCTCTGTTTCCCTGAAGCTTTATATCCCAGCAATATAATCTATGCCACACTGATGCCCATATCTTTGCCTTTACTCACCTGATTCCTTTTCTGATGTTTGCCCACCTGCTTCTAGCTAACTCTTTCCTGTCCTGTCAGACTCAAAACAGGTATCACCTTCTCTGAAAACATTTCTTGCCCTTTACAGCTTAGGATAAATGTTCCCCCTTGGAGCTTCCACAGAACCTTAGATTTATCTCTATCACAGCCATCTGATCGTCAGCAAATGTCCTGACCTCTCTGAAGTCAGTTTCCTCATCTGTAAAATGGGATGATAATAGTTCGGGCTTCACAGTGTAAATGAGATAATTATTTGAGCTGTAAGTAAAGTATTCGGAGCAGTGCCTATCATATGTTAATCACTCCCTGAACGATAACAATAAGAGTTATTTTGGTAGCACTTATTTGTGCCTTCCTCATATGTATACATATGATTTTCTCTTTCCGATGTCACACAAGAGCTTAACAGACCTTCTGGTCATCAGTAAGTGTTCTATATGCGAGACTACCTCCTTACATCACGTCTCATTCTATTAGCTGTCAAAGTGCCACTGGTCACACAGAGGCTTATACTATAGTAATAAGCAAAGAACAATGTTCTACTACATTTTAATATTTCACTTTCCAACTGTCATCTACACTGTTGTTATTTTCAGTAGCTTTGTACATGTTTAATCATGTCCCTTCATACTTTTATAATTGACTTTGCTATAAACATCTTGGAGTCCTGGTGTGGCTCTGTAGTAGAAATGCTGAACTGCTAACCACAAGTTTGGTGATTCAAGGCCACCAGTCACTTCTTGGACACCCTATGTAGGATGGTGTGGTGCTGCAGGATAATGCACTGGACTGCTAGGTCAGCTTAAGCTACAAAGTCAATAGTTCAAACCCACAAGCCACTCCTCAGAAACCCTATACAGGGCCACTATGAGTTGGAATCAACTCAGCAGCACTTAACAACAACAACATGAGTGAGAACTGACTCAGTGGCACTTAACAAAAACAACAATAATAGATATCTTTGACATTTTTAAACATTTATTTCCTTAAGGCAGCACGAAATAATTTGAGAAAGTTCTGTAATCACATTTGCAGCCCTTGAGAGAGGTTGCCAGACTGAACCCTGGGACAGTGGGCTGAAACACAATTTCTTGTAGGAACTCCTTCTCTTCCAGCCTTTTCATAATCAGCATCATTAGTTTTGTTACTTTAATTGCCTGTTTTCAATTACTAGCATGGATGGACATTTATGATATGATGACAATGGTGTGTTTTTCCAACCAGCAACCAAATATCATTTATATTTTACCACACCCAAAATAGAATCAAAATGTTAACCTCAAATATCTTTATCAGACATCTATATCCTTTTTAGATATAAATATCCCCCAAAGCATTCATTTTCTTTTGAATATATTATAACATTTTCTGTTACACACACTTTTGTATGTGAATGGTGCCTCTGGAATTATCCAACATGGTAGCCTTGCATTCAAGTTATCCCTTGTCAGTCTTTGATGTTGTTAAGTACCATCAAGTTGGTTCTGACTCATTGCATCCCTATATAGGATTTCCAAGGAGCAAGTGGTGAGTTTGAACCTCTAACCTGGAGGTTCAAAACGACCATGAGGTTGAGTGCTTATCCTATGGTGCCACATCAGTCTTTGATAGTGCCTGGTTATGCTAATTTATTTGCTTTAAGTTCTTTCTTAACAGTTTTTTGTAAAAGAAGTCTATTCTTTGATTTTCCAAGAACATATTTTGGTATATGGCTTTGGGTTCATTCTCTTCCTTACTAATACGGAGTTTCTTCAAGATGTAGGTTGATCCCCAGCCGATCTCCTCCCTCCCTGCCTTCCTCGGATGGCGGCTGTTTATGCTGGACATGTGGCCAGAGACGGGTAAGGATCACGTGGAACCTCGGCAACTTAAGACAGAGCCATTGCCATGCTGCAATGAGTTTCAATGACGGGTAAGACTGAGGAATTTGCACTGATCG
>NW_006408681.1:278422-281585 GCF_000296735.1 Chrysochloris asiatica
TAGGTTGACTACTGGTATTTCCACCCTTGTGCCTCTGTTTCTAGCATGCCATAAAGTTCTTACACAATTTTGAATTTCTTTAATTTCTATCGTTGAATATTTTAAACCTCAAGTTAATATGGTTCAGGTCACTTTTGCTTTAGCACATGATTTTCAGTGGTTTTTATGTTTTTATCACCAATTTTTTTTATTATGAACTCAATGAGAGCTGGAGTTTTGGGAAAACTAGCATAGTCTCCCACTCTCAGGATTTGGATACTTGTGATGGTATAGAGCAAGGATCAGAAACTGGTGGCCCCATCTGCTCAACAGTTTTGTTTTGTTTGGTCCATGAGTCTGATTTTATTTTCTCCATGGGAGAAATTAGAAAATTTTAAAGTGCATGTGACTGACATTGCAGTTCTAGAATATCAAATCTCTCTGACACTTGAAGATGTGACTTTATCATATGCTTACAGGTAGGCAATGAGACTAACCACAAAAATAGCCCTGAATCTATGGCTTTATTCATATTTAATATGATCAGTCACATATTATAAGTCACATTAGAAGGTTCAAAATTAAGGATAAGTTGGTTGCCTTGGAATTCTTTGTTGTTGTTGCTGTTAGGTGCTATTGAGTCAGTTCCTGCTCATCATGACCCTATTCACAACAGAATGAAACTCTGCCCAGTCCTGCTCCATTCTCGTTATGTTTGAGCCCATTGTTGCTGCTACTGTGTCAATCCATTTCATTGGGAGTCTCCCTCTTTTTTATGAACCTCCACTTTATCAAGTAAGATGTCCTTCTCCTGGTACTGGGGCCTCCTGATAATATGCCCTAAGTATGAATTCTAGAAACCTCAAAACTTAGATTTAAATGGACTCTTGGAGGTTGAGACTGTTCACTGTTTGCCCCTCCAAATCCCTTCTCTATTCTTTTTATCCTGTTCCATGACTCAGAGCATCACAGCTGTGAATTCCTTTTCCCAGGATCCCTTGTAGCATGGCTTTAAATTGGGCCTGGCCAATGGAAGAAAAAGCAAGTAGAGTATTTCTTCCCAATTTCTGCTTTGGTTGCTTGTCTATGAAAGTAGTAGTGTCTGATCATTTACAAGGGAACTTTCAGCCCACTGGCCATACATATAAGGCCTGCAAAATCATTTGGTGTGGCCCTGACAAGGCAACCAAGTTCCAGTCATCACATTGTTGCTATTGTTGTTAAATGTCACCAAGTTAGTTCTGACTCATAGTGACCCTCTATAGGGTTTCCAAGGAGCGACTGGTGAGCTTGAACCACTGACATTGTGCTTTAAACCAACCTTTCGGTACAATGTTTATCCTACTGTGCCACATCAGCCATCACATTAAGGGTGAGTTCATTAAATGCTTGACTACATATAGTAGGTTAATTTTTTATTTGATAATTTTGTATGGCCCTTGAATAATGTTATAAATTTTGGCTAAAAAATGGTTCACCACCCCTGATTTAGAATAATGACAGAAAAAAAGATAGTTTAGCTGTGAGTGAAATTGAGTTTTAATGAAATTTTAAATAAAGCTGTAAAATAAAATTACACATAAACTAGAAGGTTGTTTAAGTTCAGCAATAAAGATGCAAAGAAGAAGATGCAAAAATCAGAATTGAGTGGAGAGCAGAAAGGATAAATCTGAATAAGCATTGATTAAATAAAATAATAATAATAATGAGTAACCTAGGGATGGATATGGAGCTCTAGTAGCATAACAGTTACAAATCATGTATATATAATATAATATAATATAATATAATATAATATAATATAATATAATATAATATAATATAATATATAGTACATATACATATATGTATGTGTGTATATATATATATAGTACATATGCATATCTGTATGTATGTATGTGTGTGTGTGTATATATACATATATATGTTGTTGTTAAGTGCCTTAAAGTTAGTTTTGACCCATAGTAACCCTGTGTAGGGTTTCCTAAGAGTAGCTGGTAAACTTGAACTGTCGACATTTCAGTTCAAACCAACTTTGCATTGCAGCCCATTAATCCACAACCACCACCATGATTCGCTCTGTCTCTCTCCATATATATATATGGAGTCCTGGTGTGTGGCGCTGTGGGATAAAGTACTAGACTACAAGGTCAGTTTAAACTACAAGGTCAGCAGTTCAAACTCACCAGCTGCTTCTTGGAAACCCTACATAGGGACTCTATGAGTCGGAACCACCATGACAGCGCCAAAGAACAACAATACATATGTGTGTGTGTTGTGTGTGTGTTTGTGTGTATTAAAAGGCAAAATGGGATCAGAGTTAAAACTACTTAAGGTCTCTGTGTGTGTATTGCTCAAGAGGAGAAAAGAGGAAGAATTTATGTTCAGTAAGCATATTAAAAGTTCAAACTATATTAATAGTTTCTATTAAACAATAGAAATATAATTAGAAGGAGCAGTAAAGGAGGAAAAATGATAAAGAAAACTTGATTAACCAAACAGAAAACAGGACAAGAGCAAAAAGAAACTCAGAACAGAATAGGAAACTAATGTTACAAAAATTATATTGCTCTAATATCAAATAGAAAATTTTATTAAACAAAAATATTAAAATGCAAACCTATCATTTCTCAATATATCCTGCATCTAGGTCTATGCACTTCTGAAGGAGGGGTTTCCATCTCTCTAGTTCTTCACTGAAGAATTCTGTGTTCTTGGATTTACACCACATCAAAACGCCAGTTTTGACATCTTTAAGGGATTCTACTCGTGTCTATTTGAAATGTTCTTTGAGTTTAGAGAACAAAAGGGACAAGATCACAGCTGCAGAATAGAAGAGGTAAGACTTCTAATAAAATTCTCATAAGAAAACCCTTGCTACTCTGGAAGAATGAGCTGGTGCATTATCATGATGGAAAATAATTTTAAATTTCTTGACCTTTTTCTCACTAATCCAGTTTTCAACTTTCTTAAAACCTTCATAATAAGGCCCCATGATCATCTTTTGCCCTTCAAAAAAAATCTATCAAGATTTATCCCTTTGAAATTACAAGAGGCAGTCACCAAGGGGGCAATACACCAGAAGGGGGAGGGAAAAACAAAATGGCAGGAAAACAATTAGGCAGGTTTGCATGGCCTAAGCGAGACAGGGATAAATAATGATGTATGCACAACCTTGGAACAA
>NW_006408681.1:283575-287108 GCF_000296735.1 Chrysochloris asiatica
TTGAACTGCAAGGTTGGTGGTTCAAGCTCACCAGCCGCTCCTTGTAAACCCTATACAGGATCACTATGGGTCAGAATCAACTTGATGGTACTTAACAACAACAACAAGAAGACTAAGACAATTGTATTACTGAGAAAACGTGTCTTTTACTGTAGTTTTTTTACCCCTATGTTTGGGATGTTTCCTGAGTCAAATAAAATTATTTTCATCAATAAAATCTTTTTAGTAAGTGATGGCCTTCATAGTAGAAAATAGAACTAATTTGGAGCCAAATATTCCAGGATTGAGTGCTGGCTTTATAATCTGAGTTTTCATGTTCACATCTATAAAATGAACTAATGACTCCTAAGACTCTTTCCACCATTAAGAATACATGACTCAAAAAATAAAAAAAACCCAGAGGTCCAAGATCATCAAAACACATTTCGTTGAATTGCTTGAAGTTAAAGTAACCATTTATGAAAGAGCAAATGCTGATTATTTGTGGCAGATGATAGAAAAGTCCATTTGAGAGATTCCTATCAACTTCATTATTGGAGAGAGAGGAGGGTGACAAAGTCAAAAAGCCAGTAATGTAATCTTGCTTGTAATGTTGGAGTCTCAATCTGCCTTAGGGTAGTCCTCAGAGGGTTGCATCAAGCCCCAGAACATACCTAGGCTGTTGCCAATCTCTTTAACGCAAGGTTTGCATTTCACAAAGAATGCCTATCTTCATCTATGCATAGCCAATGCTAGTATATTAATCCTTCCTGTCTACCTCCCCATAACAGAAGCAGGCCAACTGCTGCAGATATTGGTTCAAAATAAAGGAAAGATCTCTAACAATTAAATCATCTGAAAATGAAAATGACAACTAGATAATATGGTACAATTCCATCACTTAGCAAGTCTGAGAGAGAGCAAATTGTATCATCAAAATTGATATAAAACATAGTTCTCAGACTCCAGTGTGTGTCAGAATCACCTGGGAAATTTGTTAAAACATAGATGTTGTTGTTGTTAAGTGCCATCGAGTCGATTCCGACCCATAGCGACCCTGTACAGGGTTTCCGAGGTGTAAATCTTTACGGGAGTAGAAAGCCTCATCTTTCTCCCGCGGAGCGGCTGGTAGTTTCGAACTGCTGGCCTTAAGGTTCGCAGCCCAATTCGTAACCACTACGCTACCAGAGCTCCATTATGGACTCTTAATTCAGAGTTTCGAATTAACTAGATCTGGATAGGAGTCTGAGAATTTGCATTCTAGCAATTTCCGGGGTAACTCTGGCGCTGCTAATTCAAGGACCAGACTTTTAGTGGGGTGGAGAGCTTGTTAGTTTTGCCTTCTGTTTTTTTGTTTGTTTTGTTTTTAACTTTTTATTATGACTTGAGTGAAGGTTTACAGAGAAGATCATCATTCAGCAATGCCTAAACCTTGTTTTATCTCAATGATTGCAATCTCCTCCATGCAAAAGTTATCCCATTTCCTCCGTGTGGTTCCAATTCCATCCCACCTACCTTCCTATTCCTTCTCAACTTTGTCCTTAAGTAAATGCTGCCCTGTTAATTTTGAACTATTAACTCTTCCGTAATGAGCATACTTTACTAATATTGTTGGCCCCTATATACCTATCTTTCTCCCGCGATGGCACACAGCAACAACAACATATACCTATCTACTGCTTGTGTGAAAACTGTGACAAGTGGGTGAATTCCTTTCCAAACCAGAAGGGTGGTTGAGGGTCATACTCTCAGATTCCTCCAGTTTCATTCTGGCCAGTAAGCCAGAATTTTTTTTTTTTAATGAAATAATTTTCAGTTTTGTTCCACATTTTCTCCATTCCCACTCTATCTTAGACCTAATAAGGTGATTGCTTTTAAAGCTGTTAGCAGTGGTAGCTGATACAACCTAGTTCTTCTGGTCTCAGAGTCATGGAGACTGATAGTCACATGTTCAATTAGTCCATTGGACTAATTAACTCCAAGCAGCTTCAATTCTCATCACTCTTCTTTCTTTGGCACATGGAAAGATCACATTAGATGGCCACTCTTGAGCTATTAAGAAGACACTACTGACTGAAGCCTGATGTAGGACATTGTCTGTGTAGACTATTTTATGTCAGTTGACCATGGTGTCCTGTGAGACTATGGTTCTGAGTACCCAGGCCCAGCAATTCATTACCTTAAGATGTTTAATTATATACAAGAAGTTTTCGTTATGTTGCCTGCTATGTACCCCACCGCATTCACAGTTGTGAATGCAGAAATGATTTATTACAGAAACGATAAATACCCATGTACCAATATCCTCTTTCAAACTCCTATATTTGTGGGTAGCCTCCCATTCTTCTTCCCATACCCATTCAGCCTGTGCCTTTGTCCATGTATCTACCCACAGAACATTGTTGTTCCAAAGCTGTGTATTTATCACCATTTACCTCTACCTCCTTTAAGGAGCTCTGGTAGTGTAGTGGTTATGAGTCAAGCTGCTAACCTCACAGTCAGCAGTTCGAAACTACCAGAGCTTCTGCAGGAGAAACATGAGGCTTTCTGCTCCCATAAAGATTTATAGCCTTGGAAACCCTATACAGGGTTGCTTTGAGTCAAAATTGACTCCATCGCACATAACCACCACCACCTCTACCTCCTTTAGTCCTTGCATACCTCCTTGTGTCTTCACCTGTCTTCATTATTCTTCTGCCAACTTCCCTTTACTTGTTTATTGCCCTCCCCGACACCCTAATTAATATGTGTCTTCCTGTTATGGTACTGTAGGATAAGCATTGGACTTTGAACCACAAGATTGGCTGTTCAAACCCAGCAGTTGCTACTCAGAAACCCTAAACACTATGAGTCAGAACTGACTTAACCGCACTTAATAATAACTCTCTAGACAGTGAATTACTGTCCCTTCCCTCACACCCCTGATAACCATCAAAGAATATTTATTTTTGTTCGAAAACCTTTTCTTGAAGTCCTTTTGTGACTGACCAATATTGCCGCTGTGGGATAATGCACAAGACCACAAAGTGGGTTTGAACCACAAGGTTGGCAGTTCAAATTTACCAGCTGCTCCTCAGAAATCCTATCCAGGGTCGCTATGAGTCAGAGTTTACTCAACAGCACTTAATAACAATTTCACTCAGCATAATATCTCCAGGTTCATCCATGATATATGGTGTTTCAAAGATTTCGTCATTAATTCTTCAATGCTACATGTGTGTATGTACCAAAGTTTGTTTATTCATTCTCCCAATGATGGGGATTTAGGCTGCCTCCCTCTTTTTTTATTGTGAATAGTGCTGTGATGAACATTGGTGTGCATATATTTACTCATGTCCTGTCACTTATATCTTATGAATAGATACCAAGTAGAGATATTGCTGGGTCATACAGCATTTCTATTTCCAACTTTCTGAGGAAGCGCCCTACTATTTTCCATAGTGGTTGAACCATTTTGCAATCCTACCATCAATTACTGATATGCAAATTCAAATTAAAGCTGAAGAAAATGAAAACAAATCTACGAGAGCCAAAATATGATCTTGAGTTTATCC
>NW_006408681.1:289272-308174 GCF_000296735.1 Chrysochloris asiatica
TGTCTTCTCCATTATGAAGTGTCTTTCTGTCTTGTTTCCTTTTTAAATTGGGTTGTTTGTCTTTTTCTTGTAGAGGTGTTGTAGTTTTCTAAAAATTTTAAATTAGTCCCTTGTTTAATATGTCATTGCAAAAAAAAATTTTCCAGTCTGTGTGCTCCCTTTTACTCTTTTGGTGAAATCTTTTGATTTCGTTTGTGCATACATACATATGCATGTATGTGTATACTGGCCTGATTTTTAGGAAATCCCAGTCACCTAGTTTGCCTTTTACTGTTTGTGTGTTTTGAGTATGTTTGACAGTGTATTTATGCTATGTATTAAAGTCATTAAGTTTGTCCCTATTTTTTCATTGATGATCTTCATAATTCTCAATTATGTATTTAGGCCTTTAATCCGAGTTTGTTTTTGTATGTGGTGTGAAATACGGGTGTTTCATTCTTCTGCAAATCGATTTTCAGTCTTGCTAGTGCCATTTATTGAAGTAACTGTCCTTCTCCATTAATATACATTGATCTTTTATCAAAGATCAGCTGACTATATGTGGATGGATTTACTTTTGAGTTCTCAGTTCTGTTCCATCGATACATCTTTCGATTTCCATGCATATAATTTTGTTTTCTTGATCTTCCTATTGTTGATTTCTAATTTTATAGTACTGTGATCTGAAAAGATGATTTGTAGCATTCTGATGTTTTTAAATTTATTGAGGCTTGCTTTGCGGCCTAGCATGTGGTCCATTATGGAGAATGTTCCATGTGCACTGGAAAAGAATGAGTATTGTGCGGTTTGGGGGTTGAGTTCACTGTATAAATCTATGAAGTCAAGTTGGATACTTGTGTTGCTTATTTCTTGTGTGTTTTTGTTGAGTTTCTTACTAGTTCTTCTGCCCTTTATCGAAAGTGGTGTGTTAAAAATTCCTACTATTCCAGAAGCAGAGGACCCTAGGACCATCAGGGGAGAAGAGCACAAGCAGAATGCGAGACCTTATCCAGAGAATCAGCGACACCAGAGATGGAGGCAGAAAGGGGGACATGGAGAGAGGGAGCAGCTAAGGACTCTAGATACACGGAAAGAGAGAGACTGAGAGCTGGTGGCCAGGAGACAGGCTTGCAGAATGTGTGTGCCCTTTGGTGGTGTAAATTATTATATATGCCTGAGTGCTTTTTTTAAAAAAAGAACTAAAATGAATAGAGAGAAATACTGTTAACTGATGGTACATGGAGGGGATTATAATCATTGTAATCAAAGTATATGATTTGTTGAATGTAAAACTAATGATCTGCCCTGTAAACTTTCACTCAATTCACAATAAAAACTTAAAAAGCAAAAACAAAAAACACCTCCTACTGTTATTGTAGAGTTGTCTATTTTTTTTTTTTTCAATTCTATTAGAATTTGATTTATGCAGTTGGAGTCTCTTTCATCTGGAGCATACCATTTAATCATGAGATAATGTCCTTCTTTATCTCTTATGCTGCTTTTTGCCTATTTTATCAGAAATTAATATTGCAACTCCTATTTGTTTTTTATTACCATTAGCTTGATAATATTTTTCCATCCTTTACTTTTAATCTATTTTTGTCTTTGCATGTAAGGTGTCTCTTACAGACAGCATATTGAAGGATTCTGTTTTCTTATCCATTCTGAAGCATTTAATCCATTGACATTCAGTGTGTGGTGCTGCTGGATTCTTTTCCACATATTTTTAGGTGCTGGATTCATTTTTTAGTGTATTTTCTTTCCAATTTCTTCACTGTTGGTGTTTTAATATGTACAAAAACATCACAGCCTTCCCTTTCCTTGATTTGATAAGAAAGAGGTATTAATTTTCTTCAAAGTTACCCTGTAATTTATTAATTTCTTCCCCAATTTAAAAAGTCTGATTTATCTTGAAATTCCTCAACTTTTAGGATTTTGTAACTATACTTTTCCCTCTTTTTACTTTGCAGTTGTCTTGATTATAAATTGATATTTCTGATTCCCTAGTTTTGGTCTTGTAGGGTTAGAGTTCTAGTGTGACACTTTAAATGTTGTAGGGATTTTCTTCCAATAGTTCCTTGACTCTCTTTTTTCTGCTTTTCTTTGTCTCTTCCTGTTTTGGAATTCCTGTCACCCACAGATTATTCCTCTTCATGTTGTCTCACATGAACTTTAGGTTTTCTTCATTTTTCATTTTAACTTTTTATTGGAATTAAGTGAAGGTTTACAGAGCAGATCATCAGTTTTACATTCAACAAATCACATACTTTGCTTCATTACAATGATTGCAATCCCCTCCATGTACAAATAGTTAACAGTACTTATTTCTAGTCACTTTAACTACTGTATCCCCTTTTCTTAACTTTTTATAACAGTCATCTCATATAATATTTGCCTTTTAGTGACTGACTTATTTCACTCAGCATAATGTCCTCCAGGTTCACCCATGTTGTGGGATGTTCATCATTATTCTTCAACATTCAGTGTAATTATCGATAGACATGAATTATTGCTGTCATTTTGCTATATTTTTATGGTGTTTCTCAGTCCTTTGTTCCATATAATTTTCTGCACAAAATTTTCTAATTTTGTTTGTGGGTTTCTCTTTCTTTTCTTCATTTTTTGTCATGTCAATGTTTACTACACCTCTCTGATTTTCCTCTTTTTGATTTTGATGTGAAGATGTATAATCTTCTTTGAGGTTATCCTGTAATTTTTCAAGTTTTCCCTGTTGAAATCTACTTGACCTCTTCACCACTTACAATTCTATAATTATACTTTTCCCTCTTTTTACTTTATAATTGTTTTGATTATAAATTGAAATCCCTGCTTTTCTATTTTCAGTCTGTAGGCTTGTTTTACTTTGGACTGATATCCAGATTAAATTCTGGGTGGTGTTGCCATGGATGCCAGCTTCTGATTGTTGTCTGTCATTTTTCGTTCTCAGTCCAAAGAATTCCCATTAGTATTTTTTATAAAGTTGTCTGGTTTTTAAAATAAATTCTTTAATTTCTGTTTTTCTGGAAATGTTCTAATTTCACCATCACATTTGAAGGATAGTTTTGCTGGCTATATGATTCTCGGTTGCCTTTTTTTTTTTTTCTCTCTCTCTCAGAATTTTGTATATGTCTCTCTATTGCCTTATTGCTTGCCTGGCTTCTGCTGACAAATCAGAACTTAATTTTATTGATTCTTCTTTGTAGGTAAATTTTCATTTTCCCCAAGCTACTTTCAGGATTCTTTTCCTGTCTTTGATCTTCAGAGTTTGATTATGTCTTGATAATTTTCTCTTTGGGAGTTTATCCTGTTCAGCTTCTTTAATGATTATCTTCTCATCTTTCATGATGTAATAGAAATTTTCTTCCAACAGCTTTTTGACTGTCTTTTCTGTATTTTTGTTTTCTCTTCCTGTATTGGAATTTTGATCACCCATAAGTTATTCCTCTTTATGTAGTCCCACATGAATCGTAAGCTTTCTTCAGACTTTTTCATTCTTTGTTCTTATTGTTCTTCTAGCTTACTAGTATTGACATGTTTATCTTCAAGCTTAATAATTCTGGCTTCCATTGATTTGAATATATTCCTTTGTCCTTTCAATGTTTGTCCATTTCTGAAATCTTAGTATTAGTCTTCAGGATTTCAATTTGCTGGTTTTGTATTGTCTCCAATTCTTTGTCTCTTTTGTTTGAGTGTTCCTTTAGTGGTTTCTTGAAATCTTCCTTGGTTTCCTTGTCCTTTTTATCAATCATTTGGAGATACCTAAATATCATTCTCTTGAATTATTTTTCAGGTAGTTCTAATGCCTTTTATCCTCAAAAATGTTTTCTAGCTCTGCCCTTTGGTAATTTGGTTGAGCCTCTCTCTATTGTTTCTTCATGTAACAGAAATTGTCTGGGGCTTTCAAAAATATTTTGGTGTTTCTGTATTTGTATTAAGTTAATGATTGGATGTTGCTGTATTCTTAGGTACTCACCACCTGTCACCTAGTGGGTGTGATCAGATGAGGCTGTGCACCATTCTCTGTTCACTGTTTGTGCAGTTCCGTTCAAGATGGATTTACTTATATTGGTTGTTGTCATTCATCTGGTGTATATCAGCTGGTATTGGCTCTTTCCCAGTGGGTGGAGTCATAGAGGGCATAGTTGTGTCTGGGCTGTATGGAAGTGGTTACTGTCTTGTTGTGTGAGGAAAGAAGAGGAAACACACACAAGAGAGAAGGAAAACTAACACCAACCTGCAAACAATATTGAAAAAATAAAATAGTTAAGGAAAAGAAATTAGCAGGCAACAGCTAGCAATGAAATACAAAAATCAAAGAGAGAAAATTTGTAGAGGAAAATAAAAGGAAAAAAGCAGAAGAAGAAACAGACATAAAAAATCAGAGAGAGGAATGAATAAAAGGGAAAGAGACAAGAGAGTGTTTTTAAAAAGGAGGAATAGAAAAAGAATAGAAAGAAAGAAAGAAGCAGTTGGAAAAGAGATGCATCAGAAAAAGATGAAAAAATCTAAGGAGATAGAAACTTTAGAAAGCAAGAGAGAGAAAAGTGAGTAAGAAAGAGAAAAACAAACAAAAATAATGAAAGTGCCAGACCCTGAGAGGAAAAAATTCTGGGCTCTCCTGCCAGCCAAGGACCTCATGTTATGGGTAGGTGAGGGGTAAGACAGTAACTCTCAACCCTAGATGGAGTTGTTGTACGGCTAGGTGTTTGTTTTAGGCACTCAGTCCATATGTAGTTCATGCAGACTTCAAGCTGTTGAGGGATCAGGATATTTCTGTCCCAGAGGGGAGCCAAGACTGAGAGGTCCTGCTAGTCCAGGGCTGAGCAGACCTGCCTCTGTGGGTCTGGAGTAGGCCACACCTGATCCTAGGTGTCCTATTTGGTGTTAGTAGTGCCCCCACACTTTGATGCAGCTTGAACAGCCTAGAAAGCAGGAGCTTCCCTGGGAGTGTACATGGATAGGGGCCAGCCATACCTCTCATCACCAGAGTAATGTGGGCTACAAGAAACAAAACCGAATAAAATTTTCCCCTTTCCCTTCACTAATAAGCAGTGTGCCTCTGCACCACCTCCTGTCCTTTTGTGTTCAAAGTTGCCCATGAAAGTTCAAGATGGTAACACCATGGTTGGCTGGCCAGGACAGATTTCCAGTCTCTTTTTTTTTTTACTTTGTCTCCCCCATGTGTCTGTCGAGCTGCTTGTGAGAGCTAGTCCAGGGCTGGTCAGGGCCAACTCTACAGGTCTGGAGCAGGTCCTGCCTAAGCAGGGTCAATGCAGGCAGCTCGCTGTTCTGTTAATTGGACCCACAACCACAATATTCATCTCTGTGCACCTCCCACAGCCAGAAGAGCAAGAGTCCCCTGAGGGTGTACATAGGGGGCCGGCCTTGTCTCTGGTCACCAGGGGAATGTGGAGAGCAAGGGGAAAAAATCAGCTTTATCTCTTTGAGCCACACCATACCAAACAGGTATATTTCTGCAACACCAATATGTTTTTGTGCCTCTGAATCCACTCGCAAAGCTCAAGATGACTGCACATGTCTGGTCAGTGGGTACTGGTCACCAGTCTCTCTTTTTATTTTCTTCCGCATCTGCTCAGCTCTCTCTCCTAGTAAGCATTCAATCCACTTCTCTATCCCTTCATCTGGAGTTCAGAGTTCCAGGACTACTGTCTGCATCTGCTTCCTTTGGCCTTCTGTATCTTTGTTGTAGAGGGTCTATACAGCCTTTCTGCCTACTCTGCCATCTTGCTGCCTCTCTGTATCATGATGTTATTTATTAACCCAGTTGTGAGGACTATTCAGTATGGAAGATTGTAGTCATTGATCTTCATCAGTAAATATACTAAGTCTTCTTCATTTCCAGCAAGCAAGATTGTGTCATCTGCATATCTCAGGTAATGAGTCTTCCTCTAACCCTGATGCCATGTTCTTCTTCATATAATCCATCTTCTTGTATTATTTTTTCAACATACAGATTAACTAAGTATGGTGAAAGGATACTATCCGGGCACACACCTTTCCTGATTTTAAACCATTCAGTATCACCTTGTTCTGTTCCAACAACTGCCTCTTAGCCTATGTACAGGTTCCTCATGAGCACAATTAAGTGTTCTGGAATACCCATTTCTCATAGTACCATCCATTGTTTGTTATGATCCACATAGTGGAATGCCTTTTCATAGTCTATAAAGCACAAGTAAATATCTTTCTAGTAGTCTCTGCTTTCAGCCAAAATCCATCTGACATAAGCAATAATATCCCTGGTTTCACATACTCTTCTGACTCCAGGCAGTTCCCTGTTGATGTACTGTTGCAAACATTTTTTAAAATTCTCTTCAACAAAATTGTACTTGCATATGACATTAATGATATTGTTTATGATTTCCACATTCCATTGGGTCATCTTTCTTTGGAATAGGAAGAAATATGGATCTCTTCCAATTAGTTGCCCAGGTAACTATCTTCCAAATTTCTTGGCATAGATGAGTGACCACCTCCAGTGCTGCATCAGTTTGTTGAAAGATATCAATTTGTATTTTGTCAATTCCTGGAGCCTTGTTTTCCACCAATGCTTTCATTGTCACTTCTTCCTTCAGTCCCATCAGTTCTTTATCATATGCTGCTTCTTGAAATGGAAGACATGGACCATTTCTTTTGCTACAGTGACTCTGTGTATTCCTTCCATCTTCTTTTTGTTTGTTTGTTCAGGAGGCATTTTATTGATGCTCCAAGTTTAAGAATTTTAATTTTCACTGACAATAGAAAATCAACACTTTCATATAGTCTTCTGCATAACTTTGTTCAGTTTCTGAATCTTGAACTTTGCAGACATATCCACATATTTCTTTCCAATGCAGACAATCATTCCACCCATGATTAAGGGATCAATCTTAACCTCCAACCTCAACACCTACCCTTGATTTAGGAAGCTTTGCAGGACCATTTTTAATTCAGGACCATTGTCTAATGAAGTTGCAATGGTAATTGTACAAGGAACTTCTCTATAGTGGACACTCATGATGGTTGAAAAGGCAGAAATGATGCCTGGGGTGTTGTTCAAACGACCATTTTTAACAAGTAAATTGATCAGATTGGATGTGAGGGACGAAATATCTCTCTTTGTTGTGATGTCATTTGTGCTTTTCACATTAATGGAATGCTTGACACAGAGATTCAGAATAGCACGAGTCATTGCCATTTGGGATCCTTCAGAAGTTGTGATACTTTCAACAACTCCTTTTCTACTTGATTCAATTTATTCTGCTCAGATGCAGCAGACAGGGTAAAGGGCAGTGGCATAGCGACCATAAATACCATGTATTTGAACAGGTGACCTCACAAGCTTGACAAACAGCCTGACCACAGAGTTACTGAAGTCCCATACCTGAGAGAACATGATACTGCTGAGCCAGCCATCCAAGTGAGAATCAGGAAAGACCTCCTTCCATCTTCTTTTGAAGCTTTCTGCATATCATATTTTGCCCATAGTGTTGTTGTTGTTGTTGTTAAGTGCCATCAAGTCAGTTCCAATATATAGAGACCCTGTATAGAGTTTCTAAGGAGCACCTGGTGGGTTTGAACCAGTAACCTGTTTGCAATCCCGTGCTCATTGTACAGTGTCATACTAGGAATCCCTCAATATTGCAATCTAGGCTTGATTTTTTTTCTTCAGTTCTTTCAGCTTGAGAAATGCTGATCATGTTCTTCCTTTTCAGTTTTCTAACTCCAGGTCTTTGCACATATCATTATAATAATTTAGTTTGTCTTCTCACCCTGCCCTTTGAAATTTCTGTTCTACTCTTTTACTTTCTCATTTCTTCCATTTGCTTTGACTTCTCTATGCTCAAGAGCAAGTTTGAGAATCTCTTCTGACATCCATTTTTGTCTTTTCTTTCTTTCCTGTCTTTTTAATGACCTTTTGCTTTTTGCTTATCTGATGTTCTTAATGTCATTCCACAACTCCTCTGGTCTTTGGTCATTAGTGTCTAATGCATCAATTCTGTTCTGGAGATGGTCTCTAAATTCAGGTGAGATATGTTCAAGGTCATATTTTGGCTCTTGTGGATTTGTTTTAATTTTCTTCAACTTCAGTCTGAACTTGCATATCAGCAACAGATGGTCTCTGTTCTACAGTTTGCTTTGACCTCATTTTGGTTGATGATATTAAGTTTCTCCATCATTTCTTCTCACAGATATAGGCAATTTGATTCCTGCTTATTCCATCTGGTGAGGTGCGCGTGTATGTTGTTGTTATGTGCCGTGGAATTGGTTCTGACTCATAGCGACCCTGTAGAGGGTTTCCGAGGCTGTAAATCTTTACGGGAGCAGAAAGCCTTATCGTTCTTCTGCGGAACAGCTGGTAGTTTCGAACCGCTGACCTTAAGGTTTGCAGCCCGATTCATAACCACTACGCTACCAGAGCTCCTTTCCTTTTATGTTGTTTTAAAAAGGTATTTGCATTGAATAAGTCAGTGTCCTAGCAAATTTTATCATGTGATCGCCAGCATCATTTCAATCACCAAAGCCATATTTTTCAACTATTCACTTTTCCTCTTTCTTTCCAGATTTTACATTCCCATCACCAGTAATTATCAATGCATTATCAATGCATTTTGTTTGCATGCTTGATCAATTTCAGACTGTACAAGTTGTTGTTGCTGTTAAGTGCCGTTGAGTAGGTGCCAACTCATAGCAACAATTTATAGGGCTTCTGAAGACTAGCTGGTAGGTTTAAGCCAACAGCCTTGTAGTTAGCTATCCATTGTTTATCCTATAGGGCCACTCCAAGACTCCAAAGAAGTTGGTAGAATTTTTCAACTTCATCATCACTGGTTTTAGTGGTGAGTGTATAAATTTGAATAATAGTAGTGTTAACTGGTCTTCCTTGTAGGTGTATCCACCTATGACAGACAGCATTGTACTTTGGGACAAATCTTGAAATATTATTTTTGATGATGAATACAACTTGATTCCTCTTCAATTTGAGGCATTGTCAGATTCAAAATGGCTAATACCAGTCCATTTTAGCTCACTAATGCCTAGGATATCTATCAATCTTTATGTGTTCTATTTCATTTTTGAAAAGTTCCAAATTTCCAAGATTCATACTTCACGCATTCCATGTCTAAATTATTACTGGATATTCACAATTGGTTCTCCTAATTTTGAGTTGTGCCCCATCAACAAATGTAATTCCCCAAATATTTGCTCCGTTCACATCATTCTTGCTCAACTCTACTTTGAGAAGGCAGCTCTTCCAAAGTCCTATTTTGAGTGCCTTCCAACCTAAGGGGTTCATCTTCCAATATATCTGACAGATTTGCTGCTATTTATAAGGTTTTCAATGGCTAGCCGTTCAGAAGTGGTCTACCTCTCCTTCCTCCTAGTTTGTCTTAGTCTTGAAGCTCCACTGAAAACTCTCTATCATGGGTGACCCAGCTGGTATTTAAAATACCATCGGGTTAGCTTCCAGCATCACAACACAGGTAAGCCACCACAGTCTAACAAACTGACAGATTAATAACACAGAGGTGCTATTGATGGAGACAGAGTCACAACAGCCATTTAATGCATTTATTTGTTCAACTAAGCTGTATACTTTGCCTGGCATTGTTGTAGGAACTTATAAGATCTTCACTACCACCACCAGATGTTGTCAAGTTGACTTCAACTCATAGCAGCTCCATATGTATCATAGGAAAAGTATGCTCAATGGCTGATTTTTCAGAAATAGATTGCCAGACTTTTCTTCCAAGGTGCCTTTGCACCACTTAGGGAGTCTGGCAAGATATCAGTGACTACATAAGGAGCTTGCAGTCTAATGGGGTCTATGGACAAGCAATAAGACAGTTACAATTAAGTGTGATTGTTCTCATGGGGGAAGTGCCTGAGACCAGGGGAGCATGTGGGTGAGATACCCAGGCATAAGAGTTGGCAGCTCAGTGATGGTAACTTAGGAAAGGATAATATTTTCAAGATTCACCCATGTTGTAGCATGTGTCTCATTTCTCTGTACAGCAGACTCATTGCATGTATGTATCACATTTTATTTACCTATTCATCTGTAGATGGACATTTAGCTTGTTCCAACGTGTTCCAATCCTTGTGGGCTGGGGCTTTTATATTTTGAGGAAAACTCCTTGCTATTATTATCAGAGGAGCACTTGGAAGAGAACTGGAACAGTCCTGTTCTCCGGAACTTTGTCATCCAAACGGCTCTGCAAGCCATGGGGAATCTTACTTTATTGCTGCCTTCCAAAAATCAGCAGCCCAGCCTTCTAAGAAAGAACTTTAGAACTCCCAACTCCACCAAAATCAGCTGTCAGCAGATTCAGACACATTCCTGCAACTGGAATTACTACTGTCTGCACAGCTGCCTTCCTGAAACAGTGATTTGAAAGATAAAAAGAGGAAAAGTATTTCCTTTTCTAGGATCCTTTCTGGCCATAGGTTTCCCAGTGTCCAGTGTGTGGCAGCCAAGGGGAGCCTGGGAAATGGGCAGCTCCTAAATAAGGCTGACGACAGCAGCTTCGCTTCGCTGCTCGCCAAACTGGCCCCCACTGCTGCCTCATATAGCCCGCGCATCCATAAATTACCACTTCATTAGGCACTTCGTAGCACCACTAAAATTATATCTGCAAAAAAACGCTCCATTAAAGGACTAGAAATGAGTCATGAAGATTAAAGAAAGCCTGGCATTTCTTGGGAAAGACCCCGGGGCAGTTCAGCAGGGAATTAAATTGCCCTGTTAGTCGGCAGGATTCTTTGTAACTTTCTGAGCCCAGAGACACAGCCTCTTCTCATCTCCTTTTGGATCTTCCCGCTGGGTAGGCAGGGTGGATTTCTTGTCAAGTTAGGTGAAGATTTAGAGGTGTCTGGGTTGTAAGTCTGCCAAGTTGCTGGGGTGGGGCCAGGAAACCTGAATATGCTACACCTTGATTTCAATCGTGGGCGTGTGATCTTCAAAGCGTGGGCAAAGGAGACATGGGGGACAGAGCTGGAGAGCAGGACTTGTGGAGTCCTACCAGAATCAGGACTGGTGGAGGCAGAACAGGCAAGAACTGAATTAACTCACAGTGGGTGAGGTCCAAGCAAGCAGGACTGTGAGCTGGCTTGGCTCTTACACACATATAGTTTTATTAATTTCTGTATGTACAGTACATAGTAATAAGGTTGTTGTACAACTGAATGGAAGAACGGATGAGTGAGTGAATGAATGAATTGGACAAAGAGGATGCAACTGACTTGATTCTGTTTTAAGACAATAATCAACTTGTAAATGAACTAGAAATACCAAAGAATTTTTTCTCAAACTATAAAGCCCATTAGATGTTCTGCCCCCAATCAACAAGGATTGGAACACGAGGGAACAATCTAAATGTCCATCAACAGATGAATAGGTAAATAAAATACGGTACATACATACAGTGGAATTTCACTCTCCTATATAGAGAAATGAAACACACGGTACAACATGGATGAATCTTGAAAATATTATTCAGACTGAAATACACCACATACAAAACGGCAAATATTGTATGATTCAATGTATATGGAACAGGCAAATGTATAAACACCAAAGTTTATTAGTGGTTATCAGGAAAGGAAAGGAGGGGAAAAGAAAGGAGAGTCTTCATGAGTTTCTGTTACTGGCAGTGGAATAACTTGGAAATGGATAGTGACAGATCACTGAAATGGATATAACCAAGATCACTGAATTATACAACTAAAAAATGTGGCAGTGGCAAATCTTTAGTTAAATACAAAGAGGCTTCAAAAAGTTTATGCAAGAAATTACAACTTCTGGGGCAAGATGGGAGAGTAGGCAGACCCGCTGAGCAGACCCTCTGTCATAAAGACATGGGAGACCAATGAAACAAATATAGATGGTCATCCTGGAACTCTGAGTTTCAGATAGGTAAGAAAGATGGATTGAATGCCAAATGAAGAGGAAGCTGAATAGAAGCAGCAAAAAAAATGAGCAGACTGTAGACTGACCTAGAGCAACATGGCCTTCCTGAACTTTGGGAGTAGCTGTACATACAGCAGCCTACAGGCACAGGACTTGGATGGAGGTTAGCAGCATGGTATGGTTCTCCCTTGTTCCCTTGCCCTCTTGGTAGCTGGAGATGTGGTGAGTGCCCACCCTTACCAAACCAGTGGTCAGTTGCACTCCCTTCATGTATACACTCTGCTATTCATGGGATCAGGAGTCAGTCATGCTACACACATACCAAACATAGAACTAGGTTCACACTTCCAGTCTCTATCACATCCACCAGGAGACAGGTGGTAAGTGCCTGAGACCATCTCAACATACAATCATCAATTAAATATAACTAAGACACAACAATGTCTCAGAGAAATGAGACCATTTCAGCTTACATAAAGAAACAAGACAGTGTCTCAAACAACTGGCCAAAATACAGAATTAGAAATTATTAGGGTGAGTCAAAAATTACCCATAATCTGGCTGTAGAATTTATTTTAATTAACATTTAGAAAAGATAAATATGTCATTTTTTCAACAGTCTCCTTGCTTTTCAATACACTTTGTCTGTCAACAAGCTTTCATATTCCCTTATTGAAAACATGTTTTAGGCTGAGCTGGGAGTCACAAATGCACCGCTGTCTTCACTTCTTCATCAGAGGTGAATCTTTGTCCTAGAAGGACTGCTTTCAGGGGACCAAACAGATGAAAGCAAGACAAGGACTATAGGGAGGATACTTTAACACCTCAAATGAAGTTTTTGCAAAGTATCAACAGTGTGGGCAGAGGTGTCATGCAGTATCACAACACCTTTAGATAGCAGTCCTCTGTGTTTGAAGTATAAGCTCGTGCTTTTTAGAGAGCATCTCACTCTAACAAGCATGGTTAATTGTTGAAACTTTTTATTGATAGCGTTCCAATACTGAGAATCCCAGAAAACTGTAAGCATCAATTTTCCAACTGCTGGTTGACTTTTGAACTTTTTCTTGGTTGGCAATTGAGGATGTTTCCATTCCACATACTGCCATTTACTCTCAGGCTTGTAGTGACAAATCCATGTCTCATCACCAGTAACAATTGTTTTAAAGAAACTTTTACCTTCCTTTGAGTATTGACCCAAATTTTGTTTGAAGAGATCCAAATGCTTCTGCTTATGCTCTTGCGTGACTTGTTTCTATACCCATCTAGCACAAACTTTTGGAAACCCACGTCTGTTGTGGATTAATTCATATGCAGAGCCATGGCTGATTTGCAAATGATTTGGCACATAATCCACTGTCAGTTGTCTAATCAACAGAATCATTTCACATGCATGTTCAATGTTGTCATCAGCTATGAGCATGGATGGGCATTTTAATATAGCCAAAGTGCAAATAATTTTTTACTTACCCTCATATAATACCAGAAATGGTATCAGAATTACTTGATAAGGAATTTTAAAAAATAGTATTTAGGTACCTTCCATGGACTGAGAAAACTGCAAGTGGAATCAGGGAAAATACAGACAAAATTTTAGAAGAATTCAGGAAACAAGCTGATGAAATAAATGAATAATTGGAAAACATAATAAAGCAATCGGAAAGCCAGAAGATTAATAAAGAAACTTTTGAAATAGATAATATATTTAAAGGGCAAAGAAGTAGAAATGACTCCATGAAAGGTCAAATTACTGAGGTTGAAGACAAACCTCTCAAAATATAACTGTGAGAGGAATAATCGGGAGAACTAGAGGTGTTGTAGGATACGCAGATTTAGAGGGGATGTAGGCTATGTGGAACTGGACCACTAATCACAAGGTCAACAGTTCAAGTCAACCATCCACTCCATGGGAGAAAGATGAGGCTTTCTGCCCTTATAAATATTTGTTGTTCTTGTTGGGTACCATCAAGTCAGTTCTGACTAATGGCAACCCCACGCATAACAGAACGAAACACTGGTTGTATACCATCCTCAAAATTGTTGTTAGACTTGAGGCCATTTCTGCTGCCACTGTGCCAGTATATTTCCTTGGGGAGTCTTCCTCTTTTTCGCTGACCCTCCACTTTACCAAGCATGATGTTCTTCTCTGGGGACTGGTCCCTCCTGATGACATATCCAGGTATGAAAGATGAAGCTTCACTTTCCTGGCTTCTAAGAAGCATTCTGGCTATACTTCTTCCAATACAAATTTGTTTGTTCTTCTGGTACTTTCAGTGTTCTTATCCAACACCATAACTCAAATGCATCAATTTTTCTGCAGTCCTCCTTATTCATTGTCCAACTTGTACATGTATATGAAACTATTGAAAATACTTTATATTTGAACAGACGCAGCTTAGTCCTCAAACTAATATCTTTGATCTTGAACACTTTAAAGGGGTCTTTTGCAACAGATTTGCTTATGCAATACGCTGATTTCTTGGCTGTTGCTTCCATGATTGTTGACTGTAGATGCAAGCAAAATGAAATCTTTGGCAACTACTTTATCTTTGAACAGACGCAGCTTAGTCCTCAAACTAATATCTTTGATCTTGAACACTTTAAAGGGGTCTTTTGCAACAGATTTGCTTATGCAATACACTGATTTCTTGGCTGTTGCTTCCATGATTGTTGACTGTAGATACAAGCAAAATGAAATCTTTGGCAACTTTGTTTTTTTTCTCCAATTATCATAATGTCATTTATTGGTCCAGGGGTGAGGATTTTTGTTTTCTTTACACTGAAGTGCATTCCATATTGAAGGCTGTAGTTTTTGATGTTCATATTAAGTATTTCACATCCTCTTTGCTTCCAGAAAGCAACCTGAATATCTCAGGTTGTTGATGAGTCTTCATCCAATTCTGGTGTCATGTTCTACATATAATTCAGTGTCTTGGATCATATGTTCAGCAAGAAAATTGAATAAATACGTTGAAAGAATATAATCCTGGTGCATATCTTTCCTGATTTTAGACCATTCCGTATTTCCTAGTTCGAATGACTTCCTCTTGATCAAGGAAGAAAGTGAGCAAAATTAAGTGTTCTGGAGTACCCATTCTTCACAATGTTACCCATAGACTATCTTAATCTACTGTCCAAAGCTTTTGCATAGACAATAAAGCATAAGTAAAGATTTTTCTGGTATTCTCTGTTTTCAGCCAAGATCCATCTGACATCAACAACGATATCCCTAGTTCCACATCATCTTCTGAATCTGGCTTGAATTTCTGGAATTTCTCTATTGATGTGCTGTTGCATCCATTTTTTAGTTATCTTCAGTAAAATTTTACTTGCATGTGATATTAATGATATTGTTCTATGGTTTTTGCATTCTGTTGTGTCACCTTACTTTGGAATGGGCACAAATATGGATCTCCTGTTATTGGTTGGCCAGGTAGCTGTTTCCCAAATTTCTTGGCATAGATGAATGAGTGCCTTCAGTGCTTCATCAGTTTACTGAGAGATTTTCACTTTGCATTCTGTCAGTTCCTGGAGCCATGCTTTGCACCAATGCCTTCAATGAGACTTAGACTTCTTCCTTCGGTTCTTGAAATGGTTGGATATGGACCATTTCTTTTTGGTACAGTGACTCTGCGTGGACCTTCCATCTTCTTTTGAAGCTTTCTGCATCATTCAGTATTTTGCTCATAGAATCCTTCAATATTGCAAGTCAAGGCTTGGATCTTTTTCTTCAGTTCTTTCAACTTGAGAAATATTGAACATGGTTTTCCTTTTCTAATTTCTGGTCTTTACACACTTCATTATAATATTTTACTTTGTCTTCTCTAATTGCCCTTTGTAATTTTCTATTCAGCTCTTTTACTTTCTCAATTCTTCTATTTGCTTTAGCATCTCTATGCTGAAAAGAAATTTCACACTCTCATCTAACATCAATTTTGGTCTTTTCTTTCTTCCTGTTGTTTTAATGACCTTTCACTTTCTTCCTTGATGATGTTCTGGATGCTATCTCACAACTCTTCTGGTCTTCAGTCATTAGTGTCTAATGCATCAAATATGTTCTTAAGATGTTCTCTAAATTCAGGTAGGATATATTCAAAATCATATTTTGTCTCTCATGGAATTGTTTAAATTTCTTCAGCTTCAGCCTGAACTTGCATATGAGTAATTGATGGTCTGTCTGGTCCATAGTCTGCCCCTAGTTTTGTTTTGACTGATGATATTGAGCTTTTCCACTGCCTCTTCTTACAGATGTAGTCAATTTGATTCCTGTGTATCTATCTGGTGAGGTACATATGTATAGTTACCTTGATGTTGTTTCAGAAGATATTTGCAATGAATAAGTCATTGTTCTTGCAAAATTCTATTATGCGACGTCCTGTACCATTTCTATCACCAAGGTCATATTTTCCAAATACTGATCCTGTCCCTTTGTTTCCAATGTTTGCATTTCAATCACCAGTAATTAACAATACATTTTCATTGCATCTTTGATCAATTTCAAACTGAGGAAGTTGGTAGAATTTTTCAATTTCATCATCGCCAGCTTTAGTGGGTGATATGCAAATTTGAGTAGTGGTGGTTGTTAAATGCAGTCAAGTCAGATCCAACTCATAGTGACCCTGTGTAGGGTTTCCAAGGAGTGGCTGATAAGTTTGAACCACTGACCTTGTGGTTCAAACCGACCTTGTAGTCCAGTGCATTATTCTGCAATGTCACCAGGACTTCTGAATAATATTTTTGTTGTTGTTAAGTGCTATTGAGTCAGTTCCAACCCATAATGACCCTGTATAGGGTTTCTGAGGAGCAGCTGGTGTGCTTGAACCACCGACTTTGCAGTTCTTTGCTGCCCAGTGCATTAACCACAGCACCACAGTTGTAGGCATACAAATCTGATCTTCCTTGTAGGTATATGGCTATTGTCTATCACAGACAGTATTGTACTTCCAGATGTGTCCTGAAATGTTATTTTTACAATGAACATGACACTATTCTTTAATTTATCATTCCTGGCATAGTAAACCATATGATTGATTCAAAATGGCTGCTACCAGTCAATTTCAGGTCACTAATACCTAGGATATCCATCTTGGTGTGTTCTATTTCTTTTTTGAAAACTTATAATTTTTCTAGTTTCATAATTTGTACATTCCATGTTCCAATTATTAATGGAAGTTTTCAGATGTTTCTTCTGATTTTGAGTTGTGCCCCATCAACAAATGAAGGTCCCCAAAGCTTTAATCTCTTAGTGTTATAACAGTCAACTCTATTTTGAGGAGGCAGCTCTTCTTCCTGAGTGCCTTCTAACCTGAGGGGCTCATCTTCTGGCACTATAGCTGACAATATTCTGGTGCTATTCATAACGTTTTCAACTTCTGACACTATATCTGACAATGTTCTGTTGCTATTCATAAGGTTTTATGTGACTAAATATTCAGAAGTCGTCTGCCTCTCCTTCTTCCTAGTCTGTCATTGCCTGGAACCTCCACTGAAAAGTGTCTACTATGGATCACCCTACTGGTATTTAAAATACCCATGGGTTAGCTTCCAGCATCACAACACACAAGTTACCACCGTACAACAAACAGACAGCTTCAGAAATCCTATACAGGGCTACTATGATTCTGAACCAACTCGAGAACACATAACAACAACAACAGAGGAACATTCTAGAAAATAAGAATTTAAAATTCTCAAGAGCATGTACACCAGAATGAAATACAGCTTGGTCCTTTGTTATACTCACAGTTCTTGCTATGTTTTAGCCTACTGCTGCTGCCACTGTGTCAATCCATCTCATTGAGAGACTTGGTTTTTGTTTTTTTTTCATTATAGGTATATGTGTAAACATGTTTATATATGCTGCATTTATATACATACATGAAATAAAGCACATAGAGGATACAATTATGAATATTTCCTAGATATAACCATACACTTGGTTGAATTAGTTTATTATGGGATTAGTGTAGGACCATAGGCTTTAGGACTTAGAACCATAGTCTTATGGGACAACTTAGTCAATTGGCACAAAAGAGTTCATAAGGATAATGTTCTACATTCTAGTTTGATGAACAGCATCTTTGTCTTTGCAAACAGTCATCTAAGATACTACTATTGGTCTCTGTAGGTCGCCAACAAAAGACAAAAAAGGAAATTAAAGCCTCAAAGAAGAAACTAGCCTACAGGACTAATTGATAATAGTCTATGTGAAAGGACTATGTGGAGGAGACTATTGAAAGCACCATGGACTGCCAAAAGAACAAACCAATCTGTGTTGGAAGGAGTACAGCCAGAATACTCCTTGGAAGCCAGGATGGACAGACTTTGTTTCTCATACTTTGGACATATTATCAGGAGGGATCGGTCTCTGGAGAAGGATATCATGTTTGGTAAAGTAGAGATTTGGAGAAAAAGAGGAAGACACCCAATGAGATGGACTGGCATAGTGGCAGCAGCAATTGGCTCAGGCATAGCAACAATTGTGAGATTGGCATGGGACCGGACAGTGTTTTATTCTGTTATACACTATGAGTTAGTACCAACTCGATGGCACCTAACAACAAAAACAACAATGTGAAAAATAGCCTCATCTACTTTGAGACCAGAAGAAATGGTGTCCAATTGCCACTACCAATCATTCTCACATGGATACAATAGATAGATGATGCTGGACAGAATGGCAGAAAAATGTAGAACAAAATTCAAATTCCTTACAAAAAGTCCAGACTTACTTGACAGGTATAGATGAGAATAACCCCTGAGTCTAATACCCTGGAATACCCTTTACATTTGGAACTCAAGTCACTCCTGGAGGTCAACTTTCAACCAAATGACAGATTGGCTCATAAATAAATTATATTGACTTCCAGCAAGATGACTGACTAGGCAGACACACTACATGGACTCTCTACAACAAAGATGTTGTTGTTGTTGTCAGGTGCCATCGAGTCGGAACCGTCTCATAGCGACCCCATGCACAGCAGAACGAAACAATGTCTGATCCTGGGCCAACCTC
>NW_006408681.1:308669-309968 GCF_000296735.1 Chrysochloris asiatica
TGCTGCTTCCACAAGTATTGACAGTTGATCCAAGAAGAATGAAGTCCTTGACAACTTCAATCTTTTCTCCTTTGATAAGAATGTTGTTTATTGGTCCAATGGTGAGGATTTTTGTTTTTCTGACATTGAGATGCAACCCATACCAAAGGCTGTGTTCTTTGATCTTCATCAGTAAATAACAAAGATATGAGAGATCAAATAGAACCAACACAGATAAAAAATCCTGGAGCCTTGAAGTTCAGAGGACAGTTGGAGAAGTGGACTGAATGCTTGCTAGGAGGAGAAGCTGATCAGAGGCAGTGAAAGAGGAAGACTGACTGGTGAATGACAAACCAGACACAGTACAACCAGCTTGAGATTTTGTGAGCAACTTGGCAACAGAAGGTGGCCTGGCAGAGTAGATTCACAAAAGTGACAAGAAAGGTACAACTCCTTCTTTCCCCCCACTCTTCCCTGGTGACCAGAGGTGTGGCCAGCTCCCACCCTCATGCACTCCCAGCTCAGACCCTGCTCTCTGGAAGGTCAGATTCACGCGGTTGTAAGCTATGCCAGTATGAGACCAACTGCATCACTTTGGTGCCTGGATTCAGGCAAGTTTAGCTCCAGACCTACAGAACCTGACTATCCACCAGACTAGGAAACCTTCATAACAAGCCACTCTTTTCCCATCTGGCCTGTGGTCATAACAGACATTGAACCAGATCCATTAAGACACTTCACAAACTACTTCTGGATTGAATACATCCCTCTTGTGCCCACCTTGTGAGTTCCTTGGCTGGCAGGAGTCCCCAGAGTTTTTTCCTTTCCAGGTATGTGATAGTTAAGTTCTGTGTCAACTTGATTAAGCCAAGGTACCCAGTTGTTTGACAGCTGATAATTAACTCTATGATGATTGACTATGAGCAGGCATAGTTAACTGTATGATGATTGGCTATGAGCAGCGAATCAATTAAAAGACTATTTCCTTGAGGGTGTGGCCTGTTCCTACTATAATGGATGTGAAGGAAAGACTAGAACTCTTCCCTGTTGGATCTGGATTTCACATCACGGTCATCCTCCAAACTCTGATTCTTTGAACCTGAGGCAGAGGCATGCTCTATTTTATGTTTGCCAGCTGGTGTGCCTGGCAAACCATATACCCATTCGAGAGTTGTGTAAGCCTGTTTCTGTCACCCCAGCTCATCTGCTCCATGCTGCTGGTTCTGCAGCTTGGCTGACTTGGTTTTGGTTAACCATCACTCTGCTGTTGCCCCTGCTCCAGTGTCAAGGCCCTACTCTGTGCCCCAATTTGGGATTCTT
>NW_006408681.1:310668-313375 GCF_000296735.1 Chrysochloris asiatica
CTTTTAGTTATTATATTCTGTTTTTCTGGTTTCTGTTTGTTTTTATTTTTTCTCCTTTATTATTTTATTTTTTTCATTGTTGATTGCTTTCTTGTTTATTCTGCTTTGTTTTCTTGTGTGGGGGGTGGGCAGGGAGGGTTTCTCCTCTTTTCTACCTGACAGGAGACTACAGCCATGCCCATATACAATCCAGCTACAACTCTACCCTCTGTAGATCCACACACTGGGCAAGAGTCTATACCAGTTCCTATACTATCTGATCAATGATACACAGCAGCCAACATGAGTCAAACCCACCCTAAAATGAGGTGCATGGACAGTTAACAGAGATCAGTACACACTACTATTCTACATACACAGGAGACAGTTGGTGAGAGCGTAAGAACACACCAATATACAATCATCAATTAAACATAAATATGACAACACAACAATGTCCAGAAGATAAAAGACTATTTTAACTCTCATGAAAAAATAAGACTTAAGTATATAACCAAGCTGCAGAGCCATAAAATGTTTCTGAGAAAGAAAACATAATAGAACTAACTGAAAAACAAGTCAAAAGAATTATATTTAGGTACCTTTAAAGGACAGACCTGGTGTGGCACTGTGGTCTAATGAATCAGAATGCAAAGTCATTTGAACTGCAAGGTCGGTGGTTCAAGCTCACCAGCTGCTCCTTGGAAAACCTATGCAGGGTCGCTATGGGTTGGAATAGACTTGATGGCACTTAACAACAACAACAACAACAAAGGACAGACAAAAAGATTGAGGAAAGCAAGAAGAACACAGGAATAATTTAGAAGAATTCAGAAAAACACTAAAAGTACCAACAGACAAAATAAATGCAAATTTCGAAATAATACAAAACCTGCAATTAAAAATCCAGATTAATACTAAGATTTCAGAAATGGACAAAGTAGTAGATTCAAAGCAATGGAAGTTTGAATTAGTGAACTTGAAAATAAATATTTCAATACTAGTATGCTAGAACAGTCAAAAAAAAAAGAAAGCCTAAGAGTTATGTGGGACACCATGAAGAAGAATAATTTATGAGTGATCATAATTTCAGAACAGAAACAAACAAACAAAAAAAAGCACATAAAATATTGTCAAAGAGTTGTTGGAAGCAAACTTCCCTAACATGAAAGACAGAAGATATATATACCAGATGCTGAACAAACTCCAAAAATGATAGAGCCCAAAAGAAAATTACCAAGACATATCATAATCTAACTTTACAAACCCAAAGACAACGAAAGAATCCTCCAAAAAGATCAGAAAAAATGAAAACTTACCAGCAAAGGGAACCAATAATAGTAAGCTCCTATTTCTCGGGAAAAACCACGTAGGCAAGAAGGCAATGAGATGACATATACAAAACTCTGAAAGAAAAAAAAATTGCCAATTGATAATTATATACTCAGCATAGCTGTACCTCAAATACAACAGTGAAATTAGGAAATGTACAGAGAAACTAAAATTAAAGGAATTTGTATAACCAAACAACATTTACAAAAAATTCCAAAGGGTGTTCTTTGGACTGAAAACCAATAGCAGACAACAACCTGAGATTACCATACATGATATCACCACCCAAAACTCAGTGGAGATATTTTATGGTAAACTGCCATTGGGTTGGTTCCAACCCATAATGACCCTGTATAGGGTTTCTGAGGAGTGGCTGGTGAGCTTGAACTGCCAACATTATGGTTCAAACTGACTTCCCAGTCCAGTGCATTAACCCAAAGTGCTACACCAGGACTCCCAATTCAGCTATAGAAGTAGGTAAAGTAAAACAACATTACAAGACTAAAAATAGGGAAGCAGGGATATCACTTTATAATGAAGTCAACATCAAATCAAAAAGAGGAAATAGTGTAGATACAGAACTTCCAAATAGCAAGGGAATCAAGTAGAGTTCAAAATAAAACAGACTGCTTTAAAAAGGGAAAAAAATTAATAAGTTACAAGGTAACTTCCAAGGAAAATTGTACACCTTCACATCAAAATAAAAAAAGAGGAAAATCCGAGAGATTTAATAAATATAACACATCAGAAATGAAAAGAAAACCAACAAACTAAATGAACTTTGCACAGGACATCATGTGGAACAAAGAAATCAACAGCACCACACACACACACACACACACACAAACACAGCAAAATGGCAGCAATCAATTCAGACATATTGATAATTTTATTGAATGTAAATGGATTAGATACACCACTCAAAAGACAGAGAATAGCAGAATGGATAAGAAAACAGGATCCTTCAATATGCAATCTACAAGAGATACCCCAACAGGATGGAAGCAGCCTAAATGCCCATCAACAAAAGAATGGTAAACAAACTTTGGTATACACACACAATGGAATACTATGCTATGTTGAAGAGTAACAATGAATCTGTAAAACACCTCACAACATAGATGAACCTGCAAGACATTGTTGTTCTTGTTAATGCCATAGAGTCCATTCCAACTCTTAGTGACCCTGTGTAGGACTCCCAAGGAGTGGCTGGTGAGTTCAAACCTCTGACCTTTCGGTTCAACTGACCTTGTGATCCAATGCTTTATCCTGCAGCCCCACGTTGAGATTTCTGAAGGACCTTACTGTCTGTTGTTATGTGCCATGGAGTCAGTTCCGACTCATAGCGACCCTGTACAGGGTTTCCGAGGCTGTAAATGTTTACGGGAGCAGAAAG
>NW_006408681.1:314845-352919 GCF_000296735.1 Chrysochloris asiatica
AGAGAGAGAGGCAGGAAGCTTTAATTATATATGGTTGGTCCAGGGCCCAGAGTGGCTTTGCTGTTGTTGTTAAGTGCCTTGGAGTCAATTCTGACCCATCAGGATCCTGTATAGGGTTTCTGAGGAGCAGCTGGTGAGCTTGAACTGCTGAGCTTGCAGCTCAACTGGCTTTGCAGTCTGGTGCATTAACCCACAAAGCCACACCAGGACTCAAGAGTAGCTTTAGGGGAAGTATTTATCTGGGACCTGAGCAGGTGCCATTGAGTTCCATTCCTGGGTATCTCTGGGCCAGAATATCCACTCTGGTTGGGTGAACGTGATTAGTCACTTCCCTGCCTTCTTTCTGTGTTATTAGAAATATCCAGTGCATGCTTCAGCTGTCCAATGTGTTCGCTGTTTAAGTGGTGAAGCAGGATGAGCTCACTCTATAGGAGCCCAGTCAAGATTTCCCTAAGTCAGGAAATAACACAGTCCATCCTATTTCTGAGATCCCAAATAGAAAGCCTGTGAGACCAGCTGAGCAGAGTTTTAACTGTGAATTACCCTAGTGCTTCACAACCTTTAAAGTGCATACAATTCACTTGGGGAATCTCTTTAAACTACAGGCTCTGCTTCAGTAAAGTTGGACAGGAAGCTTAAAACTTTGCATTGCTAATGAGCTCCCAGAAGCTGCTGATTCTCCTGATTGATGGGGTCCCTCTTGGAGCAGCAAGGAACACAGCACACAAAAGCCCAAGGGGAGGAAGTCTTGTGGAGCAGTAGTTAAAGTGCTTGAGAGAAAGCCATGACTGTCTGCTTCAGTAAAGATTTAAAGCCTTGGAAACCTTATGGGCCAGATCTAGAGGCTCACCAGTGAGTCAGAATTGACTCCACCGCAGTAGGTTTGGTTAAAGTCCAAAGGAGAAAATTTGTACCCTCGTTGGTGGAGTGTATGAAAGAATATTCAGTTACCATCAGTCCACTTCCAGCTACTTCCAGATACAAATCTCTGGGACCTCAGGAGACATATTTTCATCAGACTGGTTGATTTAGAACATATTCAGAGAGACCTCATTCCTATATTCAGAGAGGAGAGTATCACCTTGTACCTGGTTTCATTCAGTGTCTTTCTTTCTTTATGACTTTTTATTTTAGCTTGGATGAATGTTTATAAAGCAAATGAGTTTTTCATTCCACAAATTATACATATTTTTTTTATCTTTCAAGTGAACTATGTATGCACAAAGATGAAAAGGCTGAATGGAAGAGATAAGAAATGGAGAACAATCTGTACACATGTAGGCTAATTCCACAGCTACCCAGATGATCTTCTCATGTACCCAATGTGGTAGAGACTGACTAGCTGATCACCTAACCTGTTACATTTTCCTCCTGGGCACACAGCAAGACCACATTTCCCAGCCTCCCTTGACATTCTGGAGTCCTGGTATGGTGCTATAGGATAAACACTGAAATGCTAACTACAAGGTCAGTGGTTCACCCACCAGCCACTCCTTGGACACCCAAATACAAGGTAGCTATGAGACTAACCAACTCAATGGCACTTAACAACAATAATAACTTGACATTCTAGCCAATGGAGAGTGGACAGAAGTGTTATATACTTCCAGGAATGGCTGCTAAAAACCTGCCAAGTGTGATTTTTTTTGCTCTTCCCCATCTGCTGCCAGAGAATCCAAGAGAGAACTAGAATCTCTAGAGAAAGGTGGAGTTACAGGAAGAAGGACAATGGAACTTGAATCATATACAAGGCTGCCCAATTACTATCTGACTGGATTTTTAAAAAAGCTTTTATTGTGAATTGAGTGATAGTTTACTGGACAGATCATCAATTTTGCACACAACCAATCATACTTGATTTTGTGGCAATGATTACAATCCCTTCCATGCAGCATTGGTTAGCCTTTTTTTTTTTTTTAAATGTACACAAAACACACAAAAAATATATATGCATTTAAATGACCAAAGGGCACATTTTGCAAGCCAGCCTCCTAACCCCCCAGGCACATAGCCTTTCTCATTCCGTGTGTTTAGGGTCCTCAGCTGCTCTATACCTCTATGCTATCACCTCTACTCCTGTCTCTGGTGTTGCTGCTTCTCTGGTTAGGATCCCAAGCTCAACTTATGTTCTTCCATCTTAATGGTCTTAGGGACCTCTGTTACTGGAATGAAAGATTACTACCTTTTTATTTCACATCTTCTACTTTTAGAGTTGTGAAAACTGTAATTATTCATTATAACGATTACTCACTATTGAATCAAAATAATCCTATCCCTATTTTTTCCCATCCCCTTTCACCAGACCCATCTAGACAAGAGGAAAACTATTCAGTGAGGATTCTATCTTAACCCCCTCATTCTGAAACTAAGCACACTCTTGAAAACTTGTAAGCCAGCCACTCTGTGTCTTTATAACCCCCCATTTTGGGTAGCAAATGTTTAGCAAATGTCCATCAGTATCAACCCTGTGTATCTTTATCTTCCTTTAGTGGAGTTCTGATCAGCAAGCCATCCAAGCTACGTCAGATGGGTATTATCTGCAAGTTTGGGCATTCTTGCATGCCTCCCCCACTTCCTATCAGCTAGCCACTTCACTCTCAGTTCTAGCTCCACCTGATTGGATTTTAAATGTACAAAAATTAAATTTGGGTTGTTGTCAAGGACTTCATTCTTCTTGGATCAACTATCAACATTTGCAGAAACAGCAATCAAGAGATTAGACGACGTATTGCATTAGGCAAATCTGCTGCACAGGAACTTTTTAAGTGTTGAAGAGCAAAGATGTCAGCTTGAGGACTGAGGTGTGCCTGACCCAAGCCATGGTATTTTCAATAACCTCATATGGATGTGAAAGCTGGACAGTGAATAAGGAAGATCGTAGAAGAATTGATGCCTTTGAGTTGTGGTGTTGGAGGAGAATACTAAAAGTGCCATGGACTGCCAAAAGAACCAATAGATCTGTTTTGGAAGAAGTACAGCCAGAGTGCTCCTTGGAGGCCAAGATGGCTAAGCTTTGTCTCCCATACTTTGGACATGTTGTCAGAACGATGTCATGCTGGGTAAGATGGAGGGTCAGAGAAAAAAAAGGAAGACCCCCACTGAGATGGATCGGCCAGGTGGCATCATTGATGGCATCAAGTGTGACAGCAGTGGTGAGGTTGGCCCAGGATCGGACATTGTTTCGTTCTGCTGTGCATGACGTCACTATGAGTCAGTTCCAACTCGATGGCACCTGACAACAGCAACAACAAGAAGCCTTTGAAACTTGGGGGATTTATTTGTGTATCAGTTAGGTCCATCTAGCCAGGGAACAGAAACCATTCTAAGTCTTTCAACAGAAAGAATTTAATATAAGGAGTAGGTTATACAAAGGATGGAAGAGGTTAGAAGACAAACAAGGGATAGTGAGGCAATCCTCTGATTAGAAACATCAGGATTCTGTTCAGTCCTTAGGGCTGGTTGCACAACAGGAGAAGGTGGTGTTATCAGCACTCATGGGAGTATAAACAGAGACCTGAAATCACAGAATGAGAGACAGTCTTGTAGAAGAAGTGAGGACCACAGAGGAGACCATCACTGCCAAAAATGCCCCCAAGGCAGGGTAGGAGAAGTTTCTTGGCTTCTTCCTTTGCCTTGTCACCAAATGCCAGTTGGCAAAGGAATCCGTAGTTCTCTATGAGTCCTGGTGTGGCACTGCAGGATAATGCTCTAGACTGCAAGGTCAATTTGAACCATAAGGTCGGCAGTTCAAACCCACCAGCCACTCCTTGGAAACCCTATACAGGGTCGCTGTGAGTTGGAACTGACTCCACAGCACACCACCACCACCATAAGTCGGAACCAATTTGATGGCACATAACAACAAACAACATGATACAGAAAGGGAGATCCACACAATAAGCACTGGACTGCAAACCACAAGGTTTCCGTGGTTCAAGACTGCCAGCCGCACCATGTGAGAAAAATGAGACATTCTGCTTCTGCAAAGATTTAAAACCTCAGAAATCCTATACCAGGTTTATACGAGTTGTAACAGACAACACAGCACATAATTAAAAAAAAAAAAGATACAGACAAAAAAAAAAAAACTGGGAAAGGCTGATGTTGGAGCTGAGAGAAAACGGAAATTGTCAGCATATTCTGTTACCACAGTTGGTGTTACCGTCCTTAACACAAGAGCATGCTTCTAAATGGCCCCCACAGAGTGCCCCTAGGCTCATTGGTACCACAGACATTGTTGAACCTTTGCTTCAATAGTTGCTCATTGCACCTTTGCTGGTCTTGTCCATTTACTCTCATGTTCCAAGAAACACAACCCTGTGGAATGTGTACACAACCTGAAATCTCCACAGTACACACAAGAATGACCTCTGAGCCACAAGAGGTATAAAGTCAAGTCAGGCTAACCACTTCTCAAATCTGTTGGGTTCAGCAAGTTATTTAAGCATCAGTCTGTCTACCTACCAGTAAGACGGGAATTGATAAGTACTCCCATGTATTATGAAAATGAAATGAGATCTTTATGTTGAGAACCTGGCACAATGCCTGATGTATAATCTATAATCTGTATGCAATAACTATTATATTTATTCACATATACACACACAGTGCTCATCATGTGCCAAACTATCCTTGGGTGGATGCTGAGAATAAAGCATTGAACAATAGGCAAAACATCTCACCTTATATAGATGTATAGAAAGTATAGAGTGTATTACTTTCTAGTGAATGTTAATATCCTTTTCTTTTAATTGTTGCCACATTGGGGGAAAAAAATGAGTTGAGATTTTCTAGCAGGCACTTTTCAGCCCAGAAATGTATACTTCCTGCTGAATAACTGTTGCACACAAAATAAAGCATAACACCCAACATTTATAATTGCCAAACATTAGATATAAATTAATCCGTGTGATTCATATAACTGGTGATCAATCACATTACATTAAATAACACTTCTCAAGAAGACAGTTGTACCAAGCATTCTTGAATCACATAAGATAGTGGTTTCCAATTACCTTGAGAATCCCTCCAATATTTAGGATAAATAAAAGGATAAGCTAAACTTGAGGCTTTTTATTATTCTACCTTGCCCACTATCATATCTCTCACAGCTAGAACAGTACCCGGCATTTAACAAGCACCTAGCAAATAAGGATTCCTGATGTGGTGCTGTAGGATCAGCACTGGACTGCAAATGACAAGGTTGGCAGTTCAAACCCACCAGTTTGCTCCTCCGAAACCCTGTACAGAGTCACTATGAATCAGAATTGACTCAATGACACTTAACAACAGCAGTAAATAATTGTTAAATAAATGATTGGTCATTCTATGATTATTGGGCCTATGACTCTATGATGTACATGAACCTCATTATAGCATTTACTACACCTTGCTATAATTGTTTTCTCTGTTGCCACCCACACTCACTTCTCCTCCCCAGCATTGCATACATCAAAGAGTCAATCCTCAATAGATTTTTACTGGTGAGAAGGAAGAACAATATATGAACAAATGAATGAACTCTATGATCTATGAAAATCTCACACATGAAGGCTGGATTGGAAATCAGTTAATAAATGCCAATAGTAGGGTCTGGGTAATATAGCCATTTTATTGGACCAATTGTGATGGGAATGGCTTGAAAGGTAATATCAGTGTCACCAACTCACCCTTTGTATTCATGAGTTCCTGATTATAATGATGCTGACAGTCTAGTAGTCAAAGATCTTGGGTGAAGGAATAATAAGATGAGATCAGAAGATTTTCAGATTTTTATGAAGGTGTGGGACCCTTTTCTAAGTCCATATTTAGGATTAATGCAGGGGAGGAAGAAGCAAGGATAGGAAGGGGGAATGGTAGAAAAGAAGAGTAACAGATAGAATACCTAGCTCCAGCAAGGTCTCTTGAGACTGCATTTCTGAATCTCTGCTCAATTTTCTCTAATTCAAAGCTTGTGGAAGGCAGGTAGAGACTCTGAAAGTGGACATGCTTCCATATCCACTCTCTGGATTATTGTTGTTGTTGTTGTTGTAAGGTGCCGTTGAGTTGGTTCTGACTCATAACAACTTCATACACAACAGAACAAAACACTGCCTGGTCCTACATCATACTTACAATCATTGTTAAGCTTGAGACTATTGCTGCTGCCACTGTTTCTATCCTTCTCCTTGGGAGTCTACCTCTTTTTCGCTGACCCTCCTCTTACCAAGCATGATGTCCTTCTCCAGACACTGGTCCAGAATATATTTCTGAAGTATGAGACATGAAGTCTCGCCATCCTGGATTCTAAGGAGCATTCTGGCTGTACTTCTAACACAGATTTGTCTATTCTTTTGGCAGTCCATGATATTTTTAATTTTCTTCTCCAAACACTGTAACTCAAATGCATCAATTCTGCTAAGGTCTTCCTTATTTTGTCCAATTTTCACATGCATGAAACTACTGGAAATGCCATAACTTGGGTCAGGTACACCTTAATCCTCAGACTGACGTCTTTGTTCCTGAACACTTTGAAGATGTCTTGTGTAGCAGATTTGCCCAATACAACACGTCATTTCATTTCTTGACTGCTGCTTCCATTAGTTTTGATAGTGGATCTAAACAAAATGGAGTCTTTGATAATTTCAATCTTTTCTTCATTTATCATGATGTTTGGTCCATGGTGAGGATTTTATTTTTCACATTGAGGTGCTAACCATACCGATTACTGTGATCATTGATCTTCATCAGTAAGTATTTTAAGTTCTCTTCATTTTCAGCAAGCAACGTAGTTATCATCTGTGTATCACAGGTTTGTTAAGGAGTCGTCCTCCAATCTTGATGCCATATTTTTTCTTTCAACTCAAGAAATGCTGAGCGTGTTCTCTGGATTACATACTAGTTTTGATTAGAAAGTAAATGTGGATATTTTATTTAGACAAATATAAAGAAACCAGTTGTGTTCTAAGTCTGAAAATAATGCAACCCTTTCATTAAGGCATCCATTCAAGCAAAACAAGGGGATCTTTTGTGGTTTAAAATTCAGAAAGGTATGTGTCAGGGTTATATTCTTTCACCATATTTATTCAGTCTTTTTGCTGAACAAATCTGAGAAACTGGATTGTCTGAAAAAGAATATGCATCAGCTTTGGAGAAAGACTCATTAGCAACCTGTGATATGCAGATGACAATCTTGCTTGCTGAAAGGAAAGAAGACTTGAAGCAATAACTGATTAAGATCAAAGACTTCATCATCCTTCAACATGGTTTACACCTCACCATAAAGAACACAAAACTCCTCACAACTGAGCCAATATACAACAATATAATAAACGGAGAAAAGATTGAAATTGTGAAGGATTTCATTTTACTTGAATTCACAATCAATGTCCATGGAAACAGCAGTTACAAAATCAAATTATAGATTGTATTGGACAAATCTGTAAAAGACCTCTTTAAAATGTGCAAAAGTGAAGATATCACTTTGAGAACTAAATTGTGCCTGACCCAAATCATGGTATTTTAAATTGCCTTATATGCAAGCAAAATCTGAGCAATTAGTAAGAAGACTGAAGGAGAACTGACACATTTGAATTATGGTTTTGGTAAAGAATATTGACAGTATTATGGACTGCCAAGTACTGGTGTAACTCTGTGGGATAAACATTGGATTGTCAGCTGCAAGGTTTGTAGTTCAAACACACCAGCTGCTCCTTGGAAACCCTATACAGGGTCACTATGAGTCAGAACCAACTCAACTGCAATTAACAACAACATGGGATGCCAGAAGAGCAAATAAACCAGTCTTGGAAGAAGTAGAACCAGAATGCTCCTAAGAAGAGTGGATGGCAAGACTTCATCTGACATACTTTGGACATGTTATCAGTAGAGACCAGTCCCTGGAGAAGGAGGAGATCATGTTTGTAAAGTAGAGGGTCAGCAAAAAAGCGGAATACCCTCAGTGAAATGGATTGACACCATGGCAGTAACAATCGGCTCAAACCTAGTTACAATTGTGGGGGTGGTGCAGAACCGGTCTGTGCATTATTCTGCCATACCTATGTACAGTCCTATGGTCAATATGAATCATAACCAGCTCAACAGCATCTAACAACATGACTGAATTATGTTCTGCTTTAATTTTTTTGTTGAGACCATGTGTTTTCAGTAAAGGAAGACATACATATTAAAATCAAAGGAAAATTAATTGAGGTAATAAAGATTTTGATACAACTATGTGGGACACCTATATCACAAGTGGTCTCAAGTGAATTGGTGGGTAAGGCCCACTTCTTCAGATTCATGCACTTATACAGGCCATGAAAGGCTGAAAATGTTTGTAGGTAATATATGTCCACAACTCATGAAAAGGTTATGGCCTAAGTTGAGATGGTCTCCTAGCTCCATTTGTTGTATTTTTAAGTGTCAATGAGTCAGTTCCAACCCATAGAAATCCTGTATAGCATTTCCAAGAAATGGCTGGTGATTTCCAACTGCCAACCTTGTGATTCAGACAGACCTTTCAATCCAGTGCTGTATCCCACAGCACCATAACAGAACTTCTAGCTCAATTAATGTTTAAAAAACACCCATCTGATATCAAGCACTGTATTGCATAAGATTTTTTGTTTTTTTTAAAAAGGAGCAGGACTGTCTCTGACTTCAAAGAATTTATGACATAAGCTTTCTAGACATAATGAAGCCATGTTCATTCCCTCTTGGAGCAAAAAATGAATTTCCTCCCTCTGCGTACTAGTGCATCAAGATAAATCCAACTTGAAGCTTCCACCATCCAAGTTCCTATCTAATCCCAACTATCACTCCAGGATAAGCCTCTAAACCCCAGCTATACAAAATAGTAGCCATGTGACCACTGTTGTAGTTAAGTGCCGTGAAGTTGATTCCAACTCAAAGCAACCCTGTATAGGATTTCCGAAGCTTTAAATCTTTGAGGGAGCAAAAAGTCTCATCTTTCTCCTGTGGACCAGCTGGCAGGCTCTAACTGCAGACCTTGTGATTCCAAGTTCAGTGCTTATCTAATGGTGTCACTGCACTCCCCATGTGTCTATCACACATTAATATATGGCTGGTAGAATGGAGGAACTGAATTTATTTTCTTTTATTTAATTTTAATTAATTTAAATGTATTAATTAACATTCAGTTCAGTTATTGGAAAATATTTTTATATGTTTGGAACAAATTAAATATGTGAATTTATTTCTTCAACTATGTTATTGTTGTTGTTAAGTGCCATGGAGTCTTTTCTGACTCATAGCAACCCTATATAGGATTCCCAACAAGCAAATGGTGAGTTCAAACCACTGACTTACACTTAGCAGTCCAGTGCTTGTCTTACACAGCACCACACCAGGACTCAGTTACATAGTTTATAAAATCTCAATACAGAATAAACACTTCTGATAAAAATTTAGCTCTCAATGAGCCGCAAATATGTACTCTGGTGAGTAAATACACTCCAGAATTCAGACTTAGTAAGAAATTGCCTTACTGTTAAATTTTATTCATACTTTATATATTGACTTGATATGAATTGATTAAAATGAGATTATTGAAATGGATATTTTGGATGTATCAACTTAAATTAAAATGTGGTTAATTTCACTTTCTTTTTTACTTTTATAAATGTGTTTATAGGAATATTAAAGATTATCTTTGTGATTTGCATTCTATTTCTGTTGAACTGCGCTGCTCTAAAATGATTAATCTCAATCAAGTCTAATGCCAACAGGTCAATTCCATGCAGACCCTATAGGACAGACTAGAACTGCCCCATAGGATTTCTAAGGCTGTAAAGACAGAAGCCAACTCAATATCTTTCTTCTGTAAAGTGGCTGGTAGGTTTGACCTTCCAGTTAGCAGTTGAGTGCTGAATAGTGATATGATTGATGTTTTTATGTTTTTAAGTGCCATCAAGTCGCTTCCAACTCACAGAGACCTTGTATAGGCTTTCTAAGGAGCAGCTGATGGGTTTGAACCATAAACCCTATGTTACTAGTCTAGTGCTTATCCTTCAGCACCACACCAGAACTCCAGGGAAATGATTAGTCTCCTAATTGGCCTCTCTTGTTGAAAGCAAAGAGGACTTAGAATAATTACTAACAACAATCAAAGACCACATCAATGTAAAGAAAACAAAAATCCCTACCATTGGACCAATAAATACCATCAAGATAAATGGAAAAAAAGATTAAAGTTGTCAAAGACTTCATTTTGCTCATATCATCCATCAACACTTATGGAAGCAGCAGTCAATTAGTCACAAACTCTTTCAAGTATTCAAGAACAAAGGTATCAGTTTGAGGACTAAGGTGGACCTGGCCCAAGCAATAGTATTTTCAGTAACCTCATATGCATGTGAAGATTGGAAAATGAATAAGAAAGATCACAGAAGAATTAATGCATTTGAGCTACAGTGTTGGAGGAGAATATTAAAATTACCATGGAATGCCAAAAGAACAAACACATCTTAATTAGAAGAAGTACAGCCAGAATGCTCCTTAGAAGCCAGAATGACCAAATTTCATCTCTCATACTTCAGACATATTATCAGGAGGGACCAGTCCCTGGAGATGGACAGCATACTTGGTAAAGTGAAGGGTGAGAGAAAAAGAGGAAGACTCTCAACAAGATGGATTGACACAGTGGCAGCAGTAATGGACTCAAGAGTAGCAATGATTGTGAAGTTGGAGCAGTATTTCATGCTGTTGTGTGTTGCAGACCATGTAAGACTAGTCAGAGGTTCGAGGCCCTCTAGGGCCGAGTGTAACAAATGAGGCCACTGGCAGTTAATGGCAAATTGCTTTCATATTAATATTCAGGTATATATACTAAATTAATACACTGAAGCCTTTGACAATCCACAGATAAATGTGGTATTTTCCTAAAGCCAAGACTAAAGGTTGCAAGGTTAAGCATTTCTCCAAAGGATTAACTAAAAATGTCTTAGCTACTTCACAGCTCTTTGTTCTATAGACAAAGAACCCATCCTCCCTAATCCTTTTCCAGGTGCAGCCCATTCACCTGGGCGTCTGGAGTCCTCCTGCAGACCTGGCTCAGGAAGCCAAAGCAGCAGGACTCCGCCCAAGCTTTTGTCTTTAACTCTCACCTTCCCCCAACTATGCTCAGGGGCTATAGATATGTTAATTGGGCCTGAGAATCCAAGTTGCTGGCCTGGGATTCGAACCAGTGAAGTACTATGTAAAGTTACCTGAATGTCTGGAAAAGTACTGATGTTAGCTGTACCTTGCCTAAGTCCCTCCCAGCTTGGTGTGAAGCTCCTCCCCTGAATAAAGCAGAGGCCCGGACCTCCCCGGGTGGGCATTGCTGGTTGGCAGGCATAGAGTAAAGATAGCAGTGCATTACGGGTTGGAAGGCATGCAGTAAAGATTGCAGGGCAGTGAGTTGCTGCCTGCAGAGGCCACGATGCCTGTAGTCCCAAGCCTGCCTATCAGTGATGTATCCACCCTGGCTTTGGGATGCCTCTTTGTCTCTCTCTTTGTCTCCTTTGTCTCTTTCTGTGTATTCTTGATATATATGAATCGCCGTGAGGTATCCTCTCCTCGTGAACTGAACCCCAATGTCGAGGCGGGTCCCCGACAGTTGTGCACATATCTCTATGAGTCACTATGACTAGACAGCTTCTCACATGTACTGACTACAAGCTCCACTCCTTCCTCTATGCCACAAAATGTCTTTTTAAACTATTTTTCAAAAGGCAGTTTTCTACTTAACGCCTTCCAGTTGCCTGTCATATTCTATCTAAACCTCTCTGTAGTAAAGTTCTTGTCTTACACAGCTCACATCTCTTCAATCTCACCTTTTCATTACCTAACATGTTGCCCATGTTCTAGCCAAACAAGTGCTTTATCAATTCCATTATAATGTTTTTTGTTCATACTAGTTGTCCTTTCCCCAGAGCCCTGGTGGTGCAATGCTTAAGTGCTCAGTTGCTAATTAAAAGATTTGTGGCTCAAATCCACCACCTACTCCATAGGAGAAAGGTATGGTAGACTGCTTCCCTAAAGAGCACAGCCTTTGAGAATGAAGCATCCAGCTAATATGAAGTGAGGGGAGATGCACAAAAATGACCAAACTTGCAGATAGTACCCATTTGACCTAGCTTGGAAGGCTTGATGATCAGAACTTGACTAGAGGAAGATAAAGAAATTTGATATAGGAAGCAAGTGTAAATTGCTACAATTTGATGAACTTGACCTATACTTATGAATGTTGTTTTTGTTGTTGTCATGAAGTGCCATCAAGTCAGTTCTGACCCATAGCAACCCTGTATAGGGTTTTCAAGGAGCAGCTGGTAATAGATAAAAATACCAATTGAGAGGCAAGGAGTCTTCACAGCAAGAATAAAACCTATCCCCTCTGTACATGGGGTTGATAGGGACAGGCAACTTAGACATTGACTACCTAAAATGTAAGGGGGAGGAAGCAGCTATAAAGGCATAAAGTGGCTGGCTTACAAGTTTTCAAGAGGGAATTTAGTTACAGAGTGTGTGGGGAAAGGTAGAATTCCCACTGAATAGTTTTCCTCTTGTATAGATGGATCTGGTGAAAGGAGATGGGAATAGGATTCATTTGATTCAATAATTAGTAATTCTTATCATACCTAACTGTGATTGTCACAACTGTAAGGGTAGAAATTGTGCAACAGAAAAGGAGAAGTAGTTAAACTTAAATTCTAGCAATAGAGGACCCTACGACCATCAAAAAAGAAGAGCATGAGCAGAACATGGGACCCTTAACCAGAGCAACAGCAACACCAGAGATGGAGGCAGAGGTAATAGTATGGAGAGATTGAGCAGCTAAGGACTCCAACTCACAGAAAGAGAAAAACTATGTGCAGCAGCCAGGAGGCTGGCTGCCAGAATGTGCCCTTTGGTTGTTTGAACAAGTTATATATTCCTGCATGGGTTTTCTCAATAAAAGAAACAATCTATGATGGTTTTGAGGGGAGGAGAAAATGATATATACACTAGAGAGTAGGCATACATTGCCATGGGTAATGGGGCAGGCAATATACAACCAGAGGGAGGTTGGCAGAGGAAATATGGGGAGGTGGGGGACACAGGGAGGAATACAGTGGTTAAAGTGAATAGAGGAAAACACTGTTAACTATTGGTACATGGAGGGGATTGCAACCATGTAATAAAGCAAAGTCTATGATTTGTTGAATGTAAAACTGATGATCTGCTATGTAAACCTTCACTCAATTTACAATAAAAGTTATTTAAAAAAAAAGGAGCACAGCCTTGGTAACACTATAGGGCAGTTCTACTCTGTCCTATTTGTTGTGGTTATTAAATGCCATCCAGTCAGTTCTGACCCATAGCGACCCTGTATAGGGTTTCCAAGGAACAACTGGTGAGCTTGAACCACCGAACTTTTAGTTCAAACAGATTTGCAGTCCGGTGCATTAAGCCACAGCCCCACACCAGGACTCCAAACTCTGTCCTATAGAGTTGCTAAAAGTTGGAACCAACCTGATGACAGTGGGTTTTTGTCCTGTTTTGTTTTTATTTTCCACTCCTCTTTCTCCACTATTCTTTTCCTCAAATCCCACCATTTCTCTTCTCTAATTCAAATCTTCCACCTCCTTCAAAGTATGTATCAAAATCCAGTTCTTGCATAAATATTTCCCATTGTAACACAAGACCTGTCTCCCTTTCCCAAGTGACTTGAATCTTTAATTTCTGTCATAGACTATTTCCCTTGTCAATGTGTTACTGTGTCATAGTTTTTATTTAGCCTCCTTGTGTCCATGGCTGGTGTCCCATCTGTCCAGCAAGTTCCTGTAGAATAGAAGCCATACTTGCTCAGTGTTTTATATTTCCTAACAATACTTTCTGCTCAATAAATGCTTATGAATGGATGGCTGATACTATAACAAACTCTAATTAACAGAGCGCATAGACAGAGTGTAGATGTTTTTAATGTGGTGTGAAGACCACATCATACATGTCACATTTCTTCATCAAAGGCATCATTTGTCCAAAGCATTTTACAATAAAGGTCTCTTGGCTTTAAAGCAACCATTTGCAAAGACAGAACTGTCAACCTCCTATCTAAAAGATTGCCTAAAAGTGCTCCCCCAAAAACAAAACAAAAAACAAACATTAGTGTTCCCTCAAAATCATTGACCCTTATGATTGGGACTTTTAAATGGAAGGGTTTAACTAATAGGGTCTTAGAAGAGAGCTCCAAAAAATTTCAATCAAAAAAACATTTCCCCAACCTCTAATATGCCTTCATTCATTTTTATTCATTTATTGAAAAATATGCACTGATTACCAGCTATTGCCATAAACATTGTACTGCTAACTGCAAGGACAGTGGTTCAAACCCACCAACCATTCCATGGGAGAAAGATGGCTTATCTGCTCCCATAAAGATTTATAGTCTCAGAAACATATACAGAGTCACTATGAATCAGAATAGACTCAATGGCAATGGGTTTAACCAGTTGTTGCCAGGTATTGTGCTGGGGACAGGGCACACAAAAAGGAGGAAGGCTAATATCACCCTTTTCTCCATGGAGTGCACAGTCAAATGGAGAATAATGAAAAGTCGGCAAGACATCATCACAAGTCAGTTTGTTAAGAACCATGATATTGGAAATAATAAAGGACACTGAGGGATAAGGAGTCCTCATGAACCTTTGTTCCCTTAGCACCAGCTTTATTGGCATTCCCTGATATGAGACACCTTAGCATAGGTGAGGTTTCCTAAGGGCTCTGGTCACTTCTTGGAACTAAGATTAAAGCCTCTCTTCAGAAAAGACCATATTGTGTAGTAGGTGAATGAAGATAGGATTACCCTGAACACCAACCAAAGACTTTTCATCACTTGGTCATGTGCCGAGCAAAACTACACATGGCTTAACCAAAGTGTGGTTCTACCAATTGAGAAAGGAACAGTTTGGTGTATGTCAGATGTTTGATCTTCTAGTGTTGTCAATGAAGATCTCAATAACACCAAGTTGACACATTGGACATCTGGCTAAAACAAGAACAAGTCCACCCTCTAGGTGTACAAGGGGGCTTTAAGAAGTACATGGAAAACTCCATTCTCTCTTAATCCATTTGAACCTCCCTCATAAGAGCCATACCTAAAAGCAGCAATTCTCCAACTTTTTCATACTGATTAGTCAAGAGAGTTTTTGCTATGTGGTTTTTCATCTATCACTATTGCTTTCTTAGAAAGATCAACTGACTTCAAAAAAATTAATTCATTTAAAATAATAAGTAGACACATGTCAATATAAATAACAAATGTATGTTGTTGTTGGTAAGTGCTATCAAATTGGTTCCAATGTACAATGGCCCTATATAAGGGTTCCCAGGAGCAGCTGGTGGGTTTGAACTGCCAACCTTGTGGTTACCAGTTCAGTGCTTATCCTACAGTGCCATACCAGGACTCCAATGTATTTGTGTGTACATATATATATTGTTGTTGCTTAGCACCGTCCAGTCAGTTCAACTCATAATGACCCTGTTTAAGGTTTCCAAGGAGTGGCTGGTAGATTTGAACCTTGCAGTTCAAACAAACCTTGCAGTCCAGCTGCTCCTCAGAAACCCTATACAGGGTCACTATGGGTCGGAACCAACTCAACGGCACTTAACAACATCAACATATATACATATAGTTGGTTATGGTTATGTACTGTGGAGATAGATACTTGTATAGGATTTCCGAGGCTGTAAATCTTTACAGGAGCAGAAAACCTTATCTTTCTCCCATGGAACAGCTGGTAGTTTTGAACTGCTGACTTGGAGGTTAGCAGCTGGATTCGTAACCACTACACAACCAGATGTATATATTCACACACACACACATGCAACTCATGAAAGAGCCTAAACAGAAGCATTTGGATATCTACAAACAAAATTTGGACTGAAAGTAGAAGGAAGGTAAAGTTTCTTTTAAAAAATCATTACTGATGATTATTACTACGAGACTGATAGCAAACAGCAGAATATGGAATGGAAACATCCTCAATTATCGACCAAAAAAAAGTTCAAAAGTCAACCAATAGCTAGAAGGCTGATGCTTACAGTTTTCTGGGACTCTCAAGGGCCGGTACTGGAACACTATCAGGAAAAAGGTTCAACAATCAACAGTGTTCATTACAGTGAGATGCTCACTAAAGAGCTGAAGCCTAAATTTTGGATTAAACACAAAGGACTGCTATCGAAGGGTGTTGTGATCTTGCATGCATGTCCTACACACCTTTGATCAAGCTATTGACACTCAGCAAAAACTTCATTTTGAGGTGTGAAAGCATCCTTCCTATATTCCTGGTCTTGTTTCATTGGACTTTCACCTGTTTGGTACCCTGAAAACAGTCCTTCAAGGATGGAGATTCACCTTTGATGAGTAAGTGAAGACAGAGGTGTATTTAAGGCTCACAGCTCAACCTAAAACATTGTTTAATGAGGGAATACGAAAGTTTCTTGACAGATAGATAAAGTGCATTGAAAACCAAGGAGATTATGTTGGAAAATGATGTATTTGTCTCTTCTAAAAGTTGAGTAAAATATATTTGACAGCCAGAGTGTGGATAATGTTTGACTCACCCTCATATATAAATAATAGCTTTATATATATATATTTGTGTATGTATGCACATATTTTAAAAGATACTATTTCTAAATAAATTAATTAGTGAGAAAATTAGCATTTTGTTTTTTTCTTTCTTTACTGTCTAGTTTGATAGATGACAGCTGGATTTTCATATCTGCTTTGCATTCAATTTTTGGTAGTAAGTGGTTCATTTGAAAAAAAAAAACAACAGAACATTTGGCAGAGAGTACTTCAACAGTCTTCAGAAAATTGTAAATATTCTCTTTGATACTACATCAAAATTATACAAGTGACTACTTCTTTTTTTAATCCCATATTTTTTTTTTCCTGCTTCACCTTTATTATTTTCTTTCCTTTTATACAGTTTGGTTACTTTTTCTTTTTTTCTTTCTTTTTTATTTATTGTTTAATTAAATGTACAGTTGACACTTAGCTCATTACTTCTTAGTCTTTCTTCTGATGCACATAATACCATATAGTTAACTCTATGATGATTGGCGATGAGCAGCCAATCAATTGAAAGGATGCATCCTCAGGGGTATGGCCTGCTTTTAATATATTGTACAGTTGGGCAAAGCTTGTTTGCTTTGTTGTGGGTCTGGATCTTGCATTTGGCTCATGCTCTGACCTCTGGTTCTTCTGACTATTACCTGCTGATCCTAGGAGCTATCCTCAACCTGCCTTCTTATCTGCTGGACCTACCTGTCTGTCTGCCAGACCTGTCTGCTGGCTGGACCTGCGTATCTGCCTGCCAATCTTGGTTCATCTAACTTGGACTTGGGACTCTCCCACCTTTATAATTATGAGCTATGTCCTTGATATAAACCTTTCTCTCCTTGCTGGATTGCAAAGTCAGTTTGAACTGCAAGGTCAGCAGTTCAAGCTCACCAGCTGCTCCTCGGAAACCCTACATAGAGTTGCTATGGTACTTGGTATTAGATTTCACCATGGGGATAACCACATCTCAGTTCTCAAACCACTGGGAATCCAGGCCCAGTAGAGTTGACAAAAAACCTTACTTATCACAAAATTTGAATTTTTTAGCCATGAGTGATTTTGTGTCTTCATGCCTTGGTCATTTAAAAATTATTTGTTCATTGAATTTAAAAGATAAATCAAATGTTGATTTATTGCTTAATATTGTATCAAAAATACACATTCATTAGTAACACAACAAATTTCACTAGAATCGCCTTTCATTAATTGTTGGGAAGCTGTAAACTCATGGTGGCAGATATAAGATTTCCAAAACTTTAATTTCATTTGAAAGCTCTCATTGTATCACTGGCTGCAATTACTCTTGCTTTTCTTGAAGTGACAGGATTGTTTTGCTCTTTAAAAAAAAAAGTTGACCAAGTACCCAAGTCTATATACCTATACTTTGTCATTCTTTCAAATAATAAATGGTGTTTCATGTAAAAGATAGCTAATTCAATATGCATCTCAAATAATTGCACATTTGCTTTTCTTTGAGTCAGCCATTGTTCCTTGTTCAACAGCAGATGAGTTTGTGTGGACTAAGGATAGTAGACTCCAGGAATACTGAAGTACATTCTAAATCTTCAAGTAGTTCTTCTTCTCTGTTGTTGTTGTTAAGTGCCTTCGAGTTGGTTCCGACCCATAGCGACCCTGTACAGGGTTTCTGAGACTGTAAATCTTTACGGGAGCAGAAAACCTCATCTTTCTCCCGCGGAACAGCTGGTAGTTTTGAACTGCTCACCTTGAGGTTCGCAGCCCAATTCGTAACCACTACGCAATTGTTCAGTCCAAGCCTATGATCAGTATACTGGTCCAGAAGCATTAGATGCCATATGCTCAGGAAGTTGTGATACATAATGGTTAAGAATAATGACTCCAGAGTGAGACAAACCCGGGTTATCCTCACTAGACCTTGGTTTTCTCATATGTTAAATGAGGATAATGTAATGAGACCATTTCCATAAAGTGCTGTTAGTTTTATTAAAAGACAACTTTTCAGAATTCTTAATACGTAGAAACTATTTTTAAATAGTGTTAGTATTATGGTACTATTATTGTTTTCATCACCTACCTTCTAACAAACATCAGTTGGCAGTGAGAACATCTTGTGGGAGGAAACAAATTTAAAAGAAGAAGAAAATTAAAACTCTAATTATATATATATATATATATATATATATATATATATATCTCACAACATCTTACAGAAGAAAGCAAATCTGGTTGAGCTTGTTTTTAAATGGGGAAACTGAGGCAATGAGCTGTGGAATTGCAGACCAAAGGCCACCCAGTAAGTCAATAATGGAGTCTGGAATCAAGCCCAGAACACAGGGATCCTGAGGATAGTTATATAGGGTGCTCAAATCTCATCGAGTCTTATGAGGTTTTCTAACAAGATGGAGTCCCCCTGTGACCACCCTCAAAATGGCGCATACGCACATCACCAACTAGAGAATGTTGGAATGCAACAAATAACTAAGGATTTAACAATTAGTGACCAAATTCTCGGTTGTATGTTCCTCTAGAAGTCCTGGTGTTACCATGGTTAAAGCACTTGGCTGCCAACCAAAAGGTCAGCAGTTTGAACCCACCAGCTACTCCATTGAAGAAATATATTGAAGTCTGCTTCTGTAAAAATTTACAACCTCAGAAATTGTCTATAAAACTATAGGATTGCCATGAGTTGGAATTGACTTGATTGCAATGAGTTTGATGGCTTGGGGTGTGTTTTTCTTCCCAGAGCTTTTTATGGTGCCTCAAAGTATTGACAGCAGGCTTGAGCCCACTACAAAGGAAGAGGTCACAGATAGGTGTTCTGAAATAATCTATAACACACTCATTGAGGATGAAAAATATGCTTTGTCCTTAGCTCCACATACCTACAAGGTATAGTACTCTAGTTAGATGAAATCCTTACTGCTTTTCACCATTCTTCAACTAATAAATCCCTAGATATTTGTTAACTGAATATAAGTATGCCATTCTCCTCAGACATCATTAAAATCAAGATTCCAAATTTAACCTAGTGTGTATAGATTTAACTTATGGTTATTTTCTCAACATGTATTCCCTCTGCCAAGATGCAGTTTGGATGCTGTTGACTCTACCCTCTTGTTCCGTGGAAGTAAGTGATACAGGAAAAGACAATCAAAGAATCCCATTTTCCCTGTCTCAATAATTAACTCTGAAATGGACAAGTGACTCAAGTGAAATTGTGAGAAATAAGGAGATTTTTTTCTGGGGCTGCAAAGAAATAGATCAGCACTCTTTTCCACTAGATTTAAACACTAAATCACATGAGCCTAGACCCCACCCCAAAACTTACTGCCAACTCATACTAACTCTGTAGAACAGAGTAGAACTGCCGCCACAGGGCAAGCTGGAAGCACTGATCTTTGGGTTAGCTACTGAAAACTTAACCACTATACCACCAGAGTTCTTTAGATCCTCAACAAGAGCTCGTAAATAAAGTCCTACCAGGCTGGACTATTTGGTTATGTAGGCTAATAAATGCTCCATTCTAAAAAGGGTCATTTTGAGCTTATATATTTGTTTATTTGTCCCTTGAACTTGACCAGTAAAAACATAAAAGAGGAAGAATTAAGAAAATTAAAGGAAAGAAAATTATCAAAGAAATTATATGAAAGAATTTATGAGAAATAAAAGACAAGTAAGACAAGTATTTCTAAATTGAAATGATCTACCAAGTCTGCAGCACAATGAAACAGACCTTCATCTGAATATATCATTGTGAAACTTCAAAGTAAAATTTTAGGGTGAAAAGAATTGATTACCCAAAGATAGCAAGAATCAGGCTGGCACAAGACTTCTTGCTCATCAGAAATACTGGAAACTAGAAGATAGTTGAATAATTCTAGATGGAAGGTATTTTTCTCTTTGAATTCTCTACGCATACAAAGTGAAGACAGAATGAAAACAATTTCAGGTACTCAAAATTTAGAATTTATTTTTGAAGTGCTGTTTGGAAGGATGTTATGAAAGAAACAAAGAAGTAAACAAAGAAAGAGGAAGATGTGAAGCTAAAAGCTTCAGCATTTTAGCTGAAACCATGACAGAAGTTCCAGAAGGATGACTGTGCAACATCCAGAAAGCCAGAGGACAGATGACCCAGTGTTGTTGTTGTTGTGTGCCGTGGAGTCAGTACCGACTCATAGTGACCCTGCAAAGGGTTTCTGAGGCTGTAAATCTTTACGGGAGCAGAAAGCCTCATCTTCCTCCCATGGAAGATGGCCCAGTAGGGAGGGTAAAATATAGGGGATACTTACTAGAATACCTACTTTGCCAAGTATTTGAAAATTAAAGATATAGTAAAAGTAAATCATGAACAAAAAAGAAAGGAATTAAGAGTCTGTAGGAAAATCTCGAAGTTTTACAAGAAAAAAATACTAAGTTTTGCACTATAAAAAGCAAACTTCTGTTCTTCGACTACTCCCATGGGGATGGGGGAGGGAGACATGTCAATTATGGTTTCAGAACAGCATGTAAATATTATCAATCTTGACAATGTAAAGGTACAGATGACAGCATTTTCGAAATGAAAGGTTGGAAAAAGAGCTGAAAAAAGGGAGGGATGCAAATGTGCCCTATTGCAAGGAGTAGAATCAAGAAATAAAATTTGCCTCAACATAACTATACACAAAACCAACAGCCAAAATTATTCTCGATGGAGAGAGACCAAAAGGATTCCCTTGCAAACAGTAACTAGACATGCTCTGTCAACCACTTCTAGTCCACAATGTATTGGAAATCCTAGCCAAGACAAGAAATAAAACAATTGCTACCTGAAGATGATATGATCCTATACATAAAATAATATTTTAAATCTCAGAAAGTAAACAAGAAAACTATTGGAACTAATTGAAAAATTCAGCAAAGTGGCAGCATACAAGATCGTCATATAAAAATCAGTCAGATTTCTTAGAAAAAAAAAGAAATAAGGGAAATAATATCATTTAAAATGGTGGTGGTTATGTGCTGTGGAGTCAGTTCCGACTCATAGCAACCCTGTACAGGGTTTCTGAGTCTGTCGAACTTCACTGGAGCAGAAAGCCTCATATTTCTCCCATGGAACCGCTGGTAGTTTCGAACTGCTGACCTTAAGTTTCGCAGCCTGATGAGTAACCACTATGCTACCAGAGCTCCTTACCATTTACAATAGCTACCAACCCATGTTATTTTCAATAACCTCATATGCATGCGAAAGCTGGACAGTGAATAAGGAAGACCGTAGAAGAATTGATGCTTTTGACTTATGGTGTTGGAGGAGAATATTGAAAGTGCCACGGGCTGCCAAAAGAACCAATATATCCGTTTTGGAAGAAGTGCAGACAGAGTACTCGCTGGAGGCCAAGATGGTCAAACTTTGTCTCTCATACTTTGGACATATTGTTAGGAGGGGCCGGCTTCTGGAGAAGGATATCATGTTTGGTAAGGTGGAGGGCCAGAGAAGAAGAGGAAGACCCCCAATGAGACGGATTGGCCAAGTGGCAACATCGGTGGACTCAAGTGTGGCAACAGTAGTGAGGTTGGCCCAAGATTGGGCAGTGTTTCATTCTGTTGTGCATAAGGTTGCTATGGATCAGTACCGACTCAATGGCACCTAACAACAACAACAACCAAAAATATAAAATACTTAGCCAGAGATACAAGACTTAAACAAAGAAAATCACAAAACACTACTATAAGAAACTAAAAGAGTCCTACATAAATGTAAATTCTACCCGAAGTGATATAGATATAATCCAGATTCTTGAAGGAAATGAAAAACCAATCACTAACTTTATATAGAAAGAAACAAGACCCCATATAAGCAAAGCACAACATAATTAAAAGAACAAACTAGGACATCTCATACTTCCCAATTTCAAACCTATTCTACATCTATAGAAGTCAAAACAGCCTGGTACTGGTACAACAAATAGACCAATAGAACATAATTGATAAACCAGGAGTAAATTTGTTCATCTATGGACAGCTGATCTTCAACAAAGTTTCTAAATTCCTTATATGGAGAAAAGACAGTCTCTTTGGCTGGTGTTGGCAAAACTGGATATCCATTTGCAGAAAATTGAAACATGAGCCATACCTCAACACCATATACAAAAACTAACTCAAGATGACTCAAAGAATTAAATGCAAAACGGAAAACTATAAAAATCATCTAAGAAAAATAGAGACAAATTTAGGAGGCAAATTTTGTGCCATAAATAGACTACTAAACATAGCCAAAACTGCACAAACAGCACACGACCAACTAGATGACTAGGACAGCTTAAAATTTAAATACTTATGTGCATCAAAAATTTCTCTAAAACAATAAAAAGAGAATCAACAGATTGGAGGGAAATTTTTAGCAATAATATATCTGACAAAGGACTAATTTCAAAATGTGTAGACAATGTCAGCATCCCACAACAACAAAACAAGCAATCCAATTTTTAAATGGTCAAAGGACATGAAAAGACAGTTCATCAAAGAAGACATTAGGGCAGCCAACAAACCCATGAATAAATGCTTACAAACATTAGCCATTGTTGTTGCTGTTAAGTGCCATCAGGTCATTGTTGTTGTTAGGTACCATCAAGTTGATTCCAATCATAGCAATCCTATTCACAACAGAATGAGAAACTACCCAGTCCTGTGTCATTCTAACCATTGTTGTTACACTTGAGCCCATTGCTGCTGCCCCTGTGTCAATTCCTCCTCTCACTGAGGGTCTGCCTGTTTCATTGACCCTCCACTTTACCAAGCATGATGTCCTTCTCCAGGGACTGATCCCTCTCAATAGCCTGTTAGAAGTATTAGAGACAAAATCTCAGCATCCTGGCTTCTAAGGAGCATTCTGGCTGTACTTCTTCCCAGAGACACCTATTCTTTTTTTGGGGTGTCCATGATACCGTCAACACTCCTCCAACATCATAACTCAAATGCCTCAATTCTTCAATGGCCCTGCATAGTCATTGTCCAACTTTCACATGCATAGGATGCTATTGAAAATACCATGGCTCGGGTCAGGGGTACCTTACTCCTCACCTCAAACTGATATCTTTGTTCTTGAACACTTTAAAGTCTTATGCAGCAGATTTGCCTAATGAAATACATCACTTGATTTCTTGACAGCTGTTTCTATGAGTGCTGATTGTAGATCCAAGCAAAATGAAACCTTTGGCAACTTCAATTTTATCTCCATTTATCATGATGTTATTTACTGGTCCAGTGGTGAGGATTTTTGTATTCTTTACCTTGAGGTGCAACACATACTGAAGGCTGTGGTCTTTGATCTTCATCAGTAAGTATTTTAAGTCCTCTTCGCTTTCAGCAAGCAAGGTTGTATCATCTCCATATTGCAGGTTGTTAGTGAGTGTTCCTCTAATCCTGATGCCACATTCTTCTCCATATAATCCAGCTTGTTGGATTATTTGCTCAGCATACAGCTTAATAAGTATGCTGAAAGAATAAAGCCTTTGTACACATCTTTCCTGATTTTAAACTATTCAGCATCCCCTTGATCAGTTTGAACTGCCTCTTGGTCTATTTACAGGTTTCTCATGAGCGCAATGAAATGTTTTTGAATACACATTCTTCACAATGTTATCCATAGAATGTCATGATCCAGTCAAAAGCCTTTGCATATTCAATAAGTCAAAAGTAAGCATCTTCCTGGTATTGTCTGTTTTCAGTTAAGATCAACCTAACGTCAGCAATGATATCCCTAGTTCCATGTCCTCTTCTGAATCCTGCTTGATTTTCTGGCAATGATCTGTTGGTGTACATCGCAGCCATTTTTTAATTATCTTTTGCAAAATTTTACTTGCAAGGGATATTAATGATATTGTTCTATGATTTCCACATTCCATTGGGTCACTTTTTGGAATGGACACAAATATAGATCTATTCTAATTGACTGCAAAAGAAGTTGTCTTCCAAATTTCCTGGCATAGATGAATGATTTCTTCCAGTGCTGCATCTGTTTGTTGAAAGACTTCAATTTTCATTCCATCAGTTCCTGGAGCCTTGTTTTTCACCAATACTGTCAATGCAGCTTGAACTGCTTCCTTCAGTACCATTAGTTCTTGATCATATGCTACCTCATGAAATGGTTGAATAGCAACCATTTCTTTTTGACACCGTGGCTCTGTGTATATCTTCCATCTTCTTTTGACACTGCATCATTCAATATTTTGCCCATGTTGTTGTTGTTAAGTGCTGTTGAGTCAATTCTGAGTCATAGAGACCCTGTATGAGGTTTCCCACAAGCCACTGGTGAGTTTGAACCTACAACATTGTGGTTCACAGTTCAGTACTTATCCTACAGTGCCACACCAAGTGTCCCCTTTTTGCCCATAGAATCTTTCAATATTGCACATTGAGGTTTGAATTTTTTCTTCAGTTCTTTTAGCTTGAGAAATGTTGATAGGGATACTAATTGCATTATTGTGAGGATTAAATTGCTTTTAAGCTTCCTCAGGTCAGTTCCAACTCACAGTGACCCTGTATAGGGTTGTCAAGTAGCAGTTGATAATTTGAACAGCCAACTGTGTGGTTAGCAGTCAGTGCTTAACTTACGCATGTATCAATTTTGGTGAATAGAAAGGCAATATACAAAAATGCAGTGATCAGAACAATATCACTGAAGAAAGGAAGACACTGAGAGGTGCACAGGACAACAGAGATGAATACTATTACATGCACAATAGAGAAATACTGCCTAAAGTTGAACAAAATATAATAGTAAGTTTAGTACTTAAAATTGCAAAGAAAATGGAAAAAAAGAAACAGAATACTGATTTAACTAAACAAAAAAGGTTGAGGAAAAAGAAGTAAATCACTAATATCTAAAATTGATCAATCAAAACCCAGAAGTATAATCATTTTCTTTAGAGATACGGGAAATAATATCAGGGAAAAAAAAGGTTAAAAAACTAAAAGAGGCTATCCTAAGAAAAAGGATAAGATTTAGGAAAGGATGGAATATGAAACTGTCATTTATTATTATTATAAGATTTCTATATGATTTATTTTATTAGCCAGAGTATGTTATTTTATCAATTTACTTTTAAATATATGGTTTTAAAGTATTGCCAGGTTTTCGTTGGGACTGCTGCCAAATTTCTTTTAGACCTTGGTTTCATGTACAGACCCCATTTCTCATGGACAGTTGCCAGATCCTAACTCCAAGAACTCCTTAAGCATAACCTTCTGCCTTTTTAACCATCATATTGTGAACTCTGGAAGCAGTGGCATTTCTAAGACCTTCCATGGGCCCTTTAATAACATTTGGTATTTATATGGTACCTTTCATCTAAAGACTACAGTGCATGTTATGACATTATCTCACCATGTTCCTGTGGGGAAGGTGGAGACAAGTGCTATTAACCCCATTATACATATGGGAAAAACGAGGCACAGCACACTAATAACTAACCTCCTAGGTTACTTCGGTCACTGAGAATTAAGGAGGGAATTGTTGAGCCTCAGGACCCTAGTAGAGCATTCTTGTAGGTTTACCCCTTAATCCAAATCAGTTGCCATAGATTCCATGCCAATGCACAATGACCAGAGTATACAGGATATTTGTGAAAATAAAATAATAATAATAATAATACAGAGCTTTCCACACATTGCCTCTTCCCAAACTCACCATTTCTTCAGTTATTAACATCTTGTATTAATCAGTACCATTAGTTTTTACAACTAATATAATGCATTATTGGTATAATGATGAACCGGTATTGATACAATATTATGTCACATTATTATTAACTAAAATCCATAATTTATATTAGGATTTACCCCTTGTGTTGTACAGATCTATGGGTTTTGACAAATGTATAATTTTGTCTATCAACCATAGCCTGGCTTCCTAAAGTCCTGAAAAGACCTTCTTGTCGGCACTGGTGAATGGGTTCATCTTTCGCCATTTTTAGTTGAGTGACCTGGAGCCAAGGAAGGATGGTGAAGATGGGGAGAAGAGAGAAAGACTAAGTTAACTGTGGGCAGAATTGCAAAGCCTATTAAACTATTGTTTCTGTTGTTGTTAAGTGCTGTCAAGTCAGTTCTGACCCACAGCGATCCATTATAGGGTTTCCAAGGAGCAGCTGGTGAATTTGAAGAGCCAATCTTGCAGTTCAAACTGATGTCATGGTTAAGTGCTTATCCTACAGTACCACACCATGACTGCTAAATTTCAGGGAGAATCCAAGGAAGGAAAATAGAATTAGTATCCATCTGCTACTGTTGTGGATGCCTGGTGTGGTAGTATAGGGTCAGCACTGGACTGTGCGCCACAACTAGTTAGGTGCCATTGAGTTGGTTCCGACTCACAATGACCTTGTATAGGGTTTCCAAAGCTGTAAGTCTTTATGAGGGCAGAAAGCCTCATCTTTCTCCTACGGAGTGATGGTAGATTTGAACTATTGACCTTGCAATTAGTAGCCCAGCTCATAATCCACTATGCTACCGTGGCTCCCTTAGCATCTGCTAGTAGTTTATAATTTATTTGGATTTATAAGAACTACACACACTGAACACTATGAAAGCCACTATTGTACTGGGAGACAGAAAAAATAAGTATATAAGATTTTAGGGGAAAATAAGGAGCCCAGGTGATGCAATACTTAAATACCTGGTTGCTAATTGAAAGTTTGGTGTTTCAAACCCACCTAGCGGCTCCACAGGGAAGAAACCTGGCGATCTGCTTCCACAAAGATTACAACCAAGGTAACCCTGTGGGGCAATTCTGTCCTGTCATATGGGGTTTCTATGACAACAACAAGGTGAGCAAAGTTTGAGCAGTCATTTTTCAACCTATTATTTCTTGACTTAGCACTGGCTTTTGTGGGCCAGGCCCAGTATTAGAGGCTCTCATGGATTCCCAGACTAGCCTCTCTGGAGAAAAGTCAGTGGATACGGGGTTATGGCAGGATGAGTGCGTATGTAGGAAGGCTTCCAGAGGAAGTAACTGTATAAACTGAGACTTTAATGTCGTCCCTGTAGTGTGGAGAGGGACAGATGATATAGACAGAAGAGGGCAGTGGAAGAAGAAGGCTTCAATGAGAAAGAATGGCTTGGGCTCAAATTTGGAAATCATTTCCTGAGGTCTTCCAGCTTTTTTTTTCCTATTCTAGGACTCTTTCCCTTTACTAACATTATTTTTTTCCTAATTGAGTCTAAGAAAAGTAAACTCCTTTTCCATTTCAAAGTCTCCATATTTTTCTTCTATTCTCCCTCTTTATCTTTTTCTTGCCTTCCCTGTCTTCAGTAGTGGCATTGAGATTGTGCCAATTTACCTATTAAAAAAACTGCCAATAGTCTTTCCATTGTTTAGTATTTATTCAAAAGATATCCTTTATTAAGAATAATTTTGCTTTTTGCATGGCTTCATAGTCCAAGAACTGTTTCTGTCACCACAAAGTTACATCTCCAACATGACAAAGGATGTCTGCAAAGTGTGGCCATGATCCTACCTGCGAAGTCAACAGATATGTTGCCAAACGAAAACAAGGGTTTGTCACCTGTCACTGTAGTTAATCACAGAGATGAGGAGAGATCCAATCCAAGCTTTATTAACAGAAAGCCAGCAGTCTTAAGGGCAGGGAGGATGGTCCCAACTCACAATCACCAGCACATTATATAGAGTAGTGTATATCAGCTAAGCACTTGATCTGCTTTTTCTTTACATTCCACAGTGAGGTGAGTAATAACAGAAACTTTTCTCTTTATCTTGAAAAACATTTCATTTCCAGGGTCTTCATGACCCATTGACTCAGACAGGTATCTCCAATGACCTTCAGCTTAATCTAAAGGCTTAGGCACATCTTGTTTTTTCATTTTTTTGTTTTTCCAGAAGCCATAAAACTAAAGAAAAATGTAAAACAATTTTTTCTGAGGGAACATGGGAGAGTTTTTAGATTTTTTTCACTACAAGACAGAAACTAGAATCCTTAAATGCAAAGATTCCATGATATCTAATAGGCTTTGGATGGAATTCTTACAAAGCCAAACAGGAGATCTATCCAATCACCCTAGATGACCCAGGTGGCTGTTAAAAAGGAGCAAAAGCCCACTCCATGTTGGAACTGTATTCTGCTTTGTGCCTAGGAAAAAGGACCAGGTGTCTGAGGGTTGAGACTGTTGCTCAATTAATAGGGAGAAAATCTCACTGACCAGCCTATCGCTAGAATTCTGGCCAGAGAGAAAGGGAGCATTTAGGTTAATGAATGTCATCAAATATGAACGTTCTCCATTTGCCTAAGGAAATAGGACCCTAGTCTTTTTCTGGAACAAAAATAATAGGTGTTGAATAGCTAATTGCCCAAAGAAAAACTACCAATGGTCGCTAAGTCCCTTAAAAGATGCTCAATATCATTAGCCATTGTTGTTGTTCTTAAGCGCTGTCGAGTCAGTTCTGACCCAGAGTGACCTTGTATAGGGTTTCTGAGGAGCGGCTGGTGAACTTGAACCATCGACCATGTGGTTCAAACCATCTTTGCAGTCTAGCACATTAACCCACAGCACCACACCAGGACTTTATTAGACATTAAAGAAATGCAAATCAAAACCACAATGAGACATCACTTCACATTCAATAAGATGGCTATAATATAAAACAAAAACAGATATTGGTGAGAATGTGGAGAAATTAGATCCTCACTCATTGACAGTGGAAATGTAAGATTTTTGAAACCCCTTCATATGTAACAAAATATTACACATTTACAATGGCCTTTGCATATATAATTCAGTGGTATTAATTGCATTCATATTTGTTCAATCATCAACTCTATCATCGACTCTATCCATTTCCAAAATCTTCCATCATTCTTAACAGAAAGAAGTTCAATGTACTCTAACCAATGACTCACACTTTCTCCTCCCTCCTATTCACCCTTGTTGGTGTTGTTAGATGCCATCGCAGCATAAAGACTGTTGAAAATGTGAAATATTTTGTTACATATGAGGGGGCGCAACCACTGTGATACACAGCTGGGCAGTTCTTCAAAACAATAACATAGAATATAGCCAGCTATTTCACTAGTATATGCCCAAAGGAATTGAAAGCAAGAACACAAACAGAAACGTGTACACCAGTGATCACTGCTGTACCATGCACAATAGTGAAAAGATGGAAACAACCTAATGGATGGATAAACAAAATATGGTACATGCATGTTGTTGTTTGTTGTTAGGTGCCATTGAGTTGGTTCTGACTTGTAGTAACCCTATGCACAACAGCACACAATACTCCCCAGCCCTGAACCATCCTTACAATTGATGCTATGTTTGAGCCATTGTTGTAACCATTGTGTCAGTCCAGATCATTGAGGGTCTTCTTTTTCACTGACCATCTATTTTACCAAGCTGAACATGCATACAATGGAATATTGCTCATTCATAAAAAGAAATGAAATTCTGATATATACGACAACATGTATGAACCTTGAAAACATCATACTGAGTGAAATATGTCCATCAAAAATAGGGCAAATATTGTATGACACCACTTATATGAAGCATGTACAATAGGCAAGTATTTAGAGACAAAAATGTATTAGTGGTTACCTGGTGTGGTGCTATAGGAAAAGTACTAGACTGTTAACTGCAAGGTTGGTGGGTGGCTCAAACCCACCAACCACTCCTTAGAAACCCTATACAAAGTTGCTATGATGGTCCTAACACAACCAACAAGAGTGAATAGGAGGGAGGAGAAAGGGGGATTCACTGGTTAGAGGACACTGAGCTTCTGTAAAAAATGAAGGAAATTTTTGGAAATAGAGCTGATGATTGAACACTTGTGATGAATACAATTAATGCCACTGAATTACATGTGTAAAGACCATTGAAATGTAAAATAATTTGTTATATATGTCATTGTTGTTGTTGTTATGTGCCGTGGAGTCGGTTCCAACTCATAGCGACCCTATACAGGGTTTCCGAGGCTGTAAATCTTTACGGGAGCAGAAAGCCTCATCTTTCTCCCACGGAACAGCTGGTAGTTTAGAACTGCTGACTATGTGGTTCGCAGCCCGATTTGAAACCACTATGCTGCCAGAGCTCCTTTGAGGGGGGTTCAAAAACCTCATGAAAAAATTCCATTATCTTTCAATTCCATTTTCCATTTTAGTTAAAACAACGAACAGTAGGTGGCATACTGGAGAGTATATGTTGGTGGTTTCTGTGCACTGGATCAGTCCTGACAAACCAGATCTTAAAAGCCTTCTAACTATTACCCTATTCTTCCCACTCCCTGTCCATTCATTTAAATATAAAGACCTAAACTCAAGAACACTTTCTTCTTGTCACTCAAGACAAGGCTGACTAGATAAAATTAAAGCAGACCCCCAATCTACTCAGAGCTCTTGCTGAGTGCTAAAGAACTCCAGGTGAATGACAGATCCCTCATTCCCAGAGAAGGAAGGGCTGTAGCTGGACTGACACAACTCCTGAGGATCAACTCTTCTCTCCACCACAAGGCTCACCCTGGTTCTCACAGTGTCCCCAGGCTTATCCCTGTTACATCTGTCTTTCTGCTCCCTTCTTGTAAGGTGTCATCGAATCAGTACCAACTCATAGTGACCCTATGCACAACAGAATGAAACACTGTCCAGTCTGTGCCAACCTCACAATCACTGCTACACCTGAGCCCATTGCTGCTGCCACTGTGCCAACCCATCTCCTAGGGGTCTTCCTCTTTTCCTATGACCCTCCACTTTGTCAAACATGATGTCCTTCTCCAGGGACTGGTTCCTCTTTAAGATATGGCCAAAGTATGGGACACAGCGTTTGGCTATCCTGGTTTCCCAGGAGTATTCTGGCTGTACTTCTCACACGGATTGTTGTGTTCTTTTGGCAGTGAACAGCACTGCTAATATTTTCCTCCAACACCATAACTTAAATGTATCAATTCATCTTCCTTACTCATTGCCCAACTTTCAAATGCTATGATGTTATTGAAAATACCATGGCTTGGGTCAGGCACTTGGGTTAGTCTTCAAACTGACATATTTCCTCTTGAACACTTTAAAGAGGTCTTGTACAGCAGATTTGCCTAATGCAATACATCTTTTAATTTCTTGACTGTTGCTTCCATGAGTGTTAATGGTTGGTCCAAGCAAAATGAAGTCTTTGACAACTTCAATCTTTTCTCCATTTACATGGATGTTGTTTATTGGTCCTGTGGTGAAGATTTTTGTTTTCTTTATATTGAGATGCAACCCATACTGAAGGCTGTGGTCTTTGATCTTTATCAGTATTTTAAGTCCTCTTTGCTTTCAGCAAGCAAGGTTCATATCACAAGTTTTTAATGGGTCTTCCTCCAATCCTGATGCCACATTTTTCTTTATATAATACAGCTTCTCAGTTGGATTATATATTTGTTCAGCATACAGATTGAATAAGTATGGTGAAAGACTACAACCTTGGTGCACTCCTTTCCTAATTTTAAACCATTCGGTGTTCCCTTGTTCTGTTCAGACAACTGCCTCTTGGTCTATCTACAGGTTCCTTGTGAGCATAATTAAATGTTCCAGAATATTCATTCTCCACAATATTGTCCATAGCTTGTCAAGTTCCACACAATCAAAAGCCTTTGCATAGTCACCAAAGCATAGATAAACATCTTTCTGGTATTCTTTGCTTTAAGCCAAGATCCATCTGCATCAGCAATGATATGCTATATCCTATTCTGAACCCAGCTTGAACCTCTGGACGTTCTCCATCAATGTATGGTTGCAGCCATTTTTGTATTATCTTTACCAAAATTTTACTTGATGAGATATTAATGATAGTGTCCAATGACTTCCTCATTCCATTGGGTCAATTGTCTTTGGAATGAGCACAAATATGGATCTCTTCCAATCAGTAGACCAGGTAGTTGTCTTCCAAATTTCTTGGCATAGATGAGTGAGTGCCTCCAGTGTCACATCTGTTTGTTGAAAGATTTCAATTTTATTCCATCAATTCCTGGTGCCTTCTTCTTTGCCAATACCTTCAATGCACCTTGGACTTCCTCCTTCAGCTTCATTGGCTCTTGATCATATGCTATACCTCTTGAAATTGTTGAACATCGACCATTTCTTTTTGGTACCGTGACCCTGTGTATTCCTTCCACCTTCTTTTGATGCTTTCCACAGCATTCAATATATTGCCCAAAGAATACTTTAATCTTGCAAGTTGAAACTTGAATTTTTCCTTCAGTTCCCTCAGCTTAAGAAATGCTGAACATATTCTTCTCTTTTGGTTTTTTTAACTCCAGGTCTTTGTGCATTTCGTTATATTTGTCTGTCTTTTTGAGCTGACCTTGGAAATTTTCTGTTCAGCTCTTTTACTTCCTCATTTCTTCTATTGACTTTATCATCTCTATGCTGGAGAACAAGGTTTAGAATCTCTTCTAACATCCATTTTGGTCTTTTCCTTCTTTCTTGTCTTCTTCATGACCTTTCTCCCTGTATGATATTCTTGATGTCATCCCACAACTCTTCTGGTCTTCAGTCATTATTGTCTGAATTAATTAATTAATGCATTAGGCATTAAATCTGTTCTTCAGATGATATCTAAATGCAGGTCGGTTATGTTCAAGACAATATTTTGGTTCTCATGGACTTGTTTAAATTTTCTTCAGCTTCAGCCTGAACTTGCATATGAGCAATTGATGGTCTGTTCCACTGGCCTTGTTTTGGATGATGCTATGGACCTTTTCCACTGTCTATTTACACAGATGTAGTCAATTTGATTTCTGTGAGGTCACAGAATCTAGTGAGGTCCGTGTGTAGAGTTGTCTTTTATGTTATTTTGAAAAAGGTATTTGCAGTGAACCAAAGTCATTGGTCTTGAAAAAGTCTATCATGAATCTCTAGCATTGTTTATATCACCAAGGCCGTATTTTCCAACTACTGATCCTTCCTCCTTGTTTCCAACCTTTGCATTCCTATCACCAGTAATTATCAATATATCTTGATTACATGTTGATCTATTGCAGACTAGAATTCTTCAGTTTCATCATCACTTGCTCTAGTGGTTTGTGCATAAATTTGAATAATAGTGGTCTTAACTGATCTTCCTTGCAGGTGTATGGATGTTATCCTACCACAGACAGTGTTGATAAAGATGGTCTTTTTTATGATGAATGCAACACTATTCCTCTTCAATTTGTCATTCCCAGCATAGAAAACAATGTAATTGTCAGATTGTCTGCTCCCTTAGAAACAGATAATAGATAATATCACTAATAATTGGTGGTGGTAGTTATGTGCTGTGGAGTTGGTTCTGACTCATAGCAACCCTATACAGGGTTTCCGAGGCTGTAAATCTTTAAGGGAGCAGAAAGCCTCATCTTTCTCCCATGGAACAGCTGGTAGTTTTGAACCTCTGACCTTGCAGTTTGCAGCCCAATTTGTAATCACTACACTACCAGAGCTAGTAAAAATGTTAATGGCTATAACTAATATTATCAAAATCATAATAAATATCTATATTATACTCATCTTGGTAGTAAATTTAACTATTTGTTTCATAAGAAATCCTCCAGGTGGATCAAAAGAGAAAGCAGAGTCAAGAATAGGAAGACCAAACAGATATATGGCTGTCTCCATGAATAATTTGGACTGTGAACCATAACATCCGCAGTTCAAACCCAATAGTCACAGTCCAGTGCTGATCCTATAACACCAAACCAAGATATACATATATACATATCCATACTGCAAGGTTCGAGGATCAAGCTCACCAGCTGCCCCTCAGAAACCCTATACAGGGTTGCTATGAGTCAGAACCAACTCAACAGCAATTAACAACAACAACAAGGTATCCTGGTGTGGCACTGTAGGAGAAAGCACTGTACTGCAAAGTCAGTTTGAAACACAAGGTAGGCAGTTCAAACTCACCAGTTTCTCCTCGGAATCCCTTATACAGGGTGAGTTTAAGTTAGAACTGACTTGATGGCACTTAACAATAATGAGATTAATGTAATTTCTCTGGCATAATATTTTCTTAATTAGTAAAGTAAAAAAACTGAATAAGAAAATCTGTGTTCTGCAGCTCTTTTTGCAGAGTTCTCTCTACCTCCTCAGGGTTTCATGTTCTCACAAGGTTCTCAGATGTCACTGAGTCAGCTTCCACTTCTGGACAACAGAATCAAATGTTGCCCAGTCCCTAGGCTCCCTCTAATGGTGGTATTCAGTTACAGGCATTTCCTCAGGTTCACCAGAAATCTCATCTGCTCCATCCAGGGTCTGATAGGCCCCCACAGAGCATACAGTGGCCATGAGGGGTGGCCATGAACAAAACATGGCCTATCACACTCTGTGAGGCCTTCAGATATTTGAAAATACTAAGGCTTTAAAAGGTAAAGTTCAATCCAGATTGCTTTTCTCTTGACAGATCTTTGGAAAGGGGACAAAATAAATCAAAACCATACATGAAATCTCTTTCCGTGACTTCTCTAGAAAAGCTTAAGTGATGAGACTTTCATACTGCATGAGAAAAGTAATGAAATTACAAATGAGTTTTAGATATCATAAATAGGCATAAGATTCCAAAGGTGACAGAGAGCTTAAAGCTCATCAGTTCACCCACCCACCTCATCTTCGGTTCTTTCTACCACATCCTACTCAAGTAACACCCTAGTGGCCCTTCACCTGGCTCGGTTGTGAGTCCCAGTTGGTGATGAGAGTAAGCAAGCCAACTACTCATGGGGAAAACTGCTCATGAAAGGTTTTCCATGAGTTTTTCAAAACCCCATCAAATATATGATTGGTGGTACACATACTTAATGCATTTGGCTACTAAACAAAAAGTTAAAGATTTGGATCTACCTAGAAGTTGTTGTTGTTGTTGTTGCTGTTAAGTGGCATGGAGTCAGTTTCTGAGGCTGTGAATTGGAGTCCTGGTGTGACGCTGTAGGATAAGCACTGGATTGCTAACTGCAAGATTGGCAGTCTAAGCTCACCAACCAACCATTACTTGGAAAATCAATACAAGGTCACTATGCGTCGGAACCAACTTGACAACACTTAACAACAACAACTCAGAAGTACTTTGAATAAAAGGTCTGATGGCTCTGTGGTGATTCAAGCTCACCAACCACTCCTTGGAAACCCTATACAAGGTCACTATGGGTTGGAACCAACTTGATGGCACTTAACAACAACAACAACAATCTTGCTATGAGTCAGAAGCAATTAAAGGTACTTAACAACAGTAACATCTAGTTCTAAAAGTATCAGTCATTGAAAACTGTATGGGACAATTCCATTCTCTCTTACAGATTAGCTATTAGTCAGAATTGACTCAACACCAGTGAATTGGGTTTGGTTTTGGTATTTTAGGAAAGGAATCCCTAAGTGGCATGAACAGTTAAGGGTATAATCAATAACTGAAAGGTTGGTTGTTCAAACCTACCAGGAGGCACCTCCAAAGAAAGACCTGGTATTCATCTTCCAAAAACTCAGTCATTGAAACCCCAATGGGGTACAGCTCTACTCTGACACACAGGGAGTCTCTTTGAGTCAGAGTCAACTTGACAGCACCTGGCGGTAAAATACATTCTTTCTGAAAATTATCAAACAGAACTGTCATTTAAACATGGAGGACTGTTCATGTTCATCACTGCTCCTTCATGAAAATTCCCCCAAAAGACAAAATAATTTTAAAGGACAATAAAAATGAGAGATAAGATCACAGAATAGAAAGCTGTTAATGAAGTTTGGAAAGTTAGAAAACAAAAGGGCTGTAATATTTAGTCTGAGGGGAAACCTCTCCTCTCCACAGAGGACCCAAAGCTGTTATCTTTATGGAAGCAGGCTGTCACCTCTTCTGAAATCCAAGTACCTCTATAGGCAAATACTGGTACAAACCCCAGGAGTATAGCCACTCCACCTGCAAAGTTCAGGAACTAGACCTATTTTGGGAAGATAAAAGTGGAGTATAGAGCTGAAAAAACTGGGAATTGGTTTGACATTTTCCTCCTATTTTTCAGCAGGTACACTTTTAGGTTTCTTCTTTTCCTTACAATATAAATTTTTAAACTGCTGTTTAGTTTGTTTTTCTTTCTGTTCTCCAGCTCTTACATGAAGGCAGAATTGCTTGCCAAACTTTCTTCATCAACTCTTAGCCTCATGCTCATGTTTTGAAAAATAATGATATATTCCTACTTTGGTGAGTAGTAACTGGGCCATCTAGGGGGCAACTATTGGTAGTTCCCTGTATGGAGGAAAGAAGAATAATGAAAATTGGAAACAATTAGTCCACTGGACTAACGGAATGTGTGAACATCAGTCCCTGTGCTCTGAAACCAGAAGAACTATCTCGCTGCCACTATCAACTGTTCTGAAAGAGATTGCATCAGAGGGTCCTGCATGGGGTGGGAGAAGATGTGGAACAAAACTCAAAATTAAAATAATAATAATAAAAGTTCAGGCTTATTGATTAGAAAGAAACTAAAAGAATCCCAAAACTATGACCCTCACCCACTCTTCAAGTTTGTTGCTGAATTCACTCTCATGGCTCAATTATCAACCAAATAGGAGATACTTCTATAGTGGGGAACAACAATACTACACACACCACAGAATGGTCAACCATTCCAGATCAAAAGGGCATTATTTGCCTAATGACAAAATTCCGAAGAGTTGGGAAAGAAGAAGGAAGGGAAACAAAAAATCACAGGAAGGAAATGGGATAAGTGATATTACATGGAGGGAATTGCAATCATTGAGATGAAGCAAAGTTTATGATTTGTGGAACACAAAACTGATGATCTGCTCTGTAAACCTTCATTCAACTCACAATACAAAGTGATAAATAAATAAATAGATGTGTCTTGGAGCATTTTACACGTAGAAACTTGCTATTGGTAGCTATGTCCATTGAAAAAGACGACAGACATGTAACTTAGATAAGACTGCTAGTCATGCTTACTTTCTTAGGCCAAATAGGAGAGCCTTAACCACTCTTCTAGAAAGCTTTTATAACTCTCCTTTGGTTACCTTTCTTTACTACTTGCCATGGTTCTTATTTCTAATTTGTATGTAAATTTTTTCAACAAGTAATTTTTTTTTTATGGCCTGCTTGCTACAATCTTCGTTAATTTTTGAGACAGAAAATTCATGGATCATGGCCAGGAGACTCCAAGCACAAAGGCCAAGTTGTAAGGTGACCATATAACTTACCAGCTAAGCCTAGGACATTTCATAAGTATAATAGACATTCAACAAAGTGTGCACATCGTTAAGTGCACAACTCTCTGGATTTTCATAACCTGAACAGCACCATGATCAAGAATCAAAGTGTTATCAGCACTCAAGATGCCCCCAACAAGCTTCCTTCTCATCATTACCTACCCCCTAAGAGTAGCCACAAGAATGCTGGTGTGAGGGAAGGACGCCACTAAGAAAGAAAACTATAGGCCAATATCCCTCATAAACATAGATGCAAAAATTCTCAACAAAATACTAGCCAACAGACTCCAGCAACACATCAAAAAGA
>NW_006408681.1:369958-425789 GCF_000296735.1 Chrysochloris asiatica
TGTTGTTGTTATTTTTGTTGTGTTTGGTTGAGTTGCTTACAACTCATAGCAACCCTCTGCACAACAGGACGAGACACTGCCCATCCTGTACCATTCTCAGAACTGTTGTTACATTGAGTTCATTGCTGCTGCCACTATGCCAATATATCCTGTTGAGGGTTTTCCTCTTTTTCAAGGACCCACCACTTTTCCAAGCATATTGTCCTTCTCCAGAAACTGGTCTCTCCTGATAACATGTCCGAAGTATGAGAGATGAAATCTGGCCATCCTGGCTTCTAAGGAGCATTCTAGCTGTACTTCTTCCAAAATAGATTCATTTGTTCTTCTGGCAGATCATGGTACTTTCAATATTTTTCTCCAACACCATGATTCAAATTAATCAATTCTCTTAAAGTCTTCTTTAAGAAGTCTTGTGCAGCAGATTTGTCATCTGTTGTATAAACAAGATTAACTTCAAGTATAGAAAGGCCATCATCAGCTAACCACTGCCAGGAGACACAGGCAGGAGGTAGAGTGAAAAGGGACCCTAGATGCAAATGACCAACAATTTCGTGATGTTGTAAAAAGTCAGCCTTTTGTGGGTGTGCCTCATGTTTCACGTGCCAACATATGTATTTATATAAGTACACATGTAAGTATGCAATACTTGCCCATGAGTGAAACAAACATATACATATCTGAGTTAAAACTTCACACCTTCCAACTGTTATTGGGAGGCCAAGGGCCAATTTTTATTCTCTGTGAAGCTCTGGTTTCACCTTGGTAAAAGAAGTTTTCTCTCAAACATTCTGTACTAGTTTTACCATCTCTGTTTTAGAGATAAGGAAATTGAAACATGGAGAAGTTAACTGGCTGCAGTATAGTTGATTCTGATTCATAGCAAGCCTACATATTCCAGAGTAAACCTTCGAACCATAGTGTTTTAAATGGCTAATCTTTTTCAGAAGTTATTTGAACAGATCATGGAAACACTGAATGGTTTACAATCAGGAAAAGTGTGTCCCAGGGCTGTATTCTTTCAACATGCTTATTCAATCTGTATGCTGAACAAATAATCCAAGAAGCTGGATTCTATGTAGAAGATATGACATCAGGATTGGGGGAAGATTTATTAACAACCTGCAATATACAGATGTTACTACAATCTTACTTGCTGGAAATTAAGAGAACTTAAAACACCAGCCTTCTATATGCATTGCACTTCATTGTCAAAAAAACAAAAATTCTCACTACTAGATCAAAAAATAATATCATGATAAAAAGACTGATGTTGTCACAGACTCATGGAAGCAGCAGTCAAGAAATCAAACAGCATACTGCAATAGGCAAATCTGCTGCATAAGTCATTTTAAAGTGTTCAAGAGCAAAGTTATCAGTTTGAGAACTAAGGAGCAACTGACTTAAGCCATGGTGTTTTCAATAGCCTCATATGCATGTGAAAGTTGGACCATGAATAAGGAAGACAGTAGAAGAATTGATGCATTTGAATTACAGTGTTGAAGAAGAATATTGAGAGTACTATGGACTGCCAGAAGAACAAATAGGTCTGTGTTGGAAGAAGTACAGCTAGAATGCTCCTTAGAAGCCAGGATGGCCAGATTTCATCTCTCATACTTCAGACATATTATCAGGAGGGACCAGTTCCTGGAGAAGGGCATTATGCTTGGTAAAATGCAGGGTAAGCGAAAAAAGAGGAAAACTCCCAACAAGATGGATTGGCCAGAGGCAGCAATAAATGTACTTAAGTGTAGCAACAACTGAGGATGGCATAGGAGCAGGCGGTGTTTCGTTCTGTTGTGCATAGGGTTGCTTTGAGTCAGAATTGACTAGACAGCACTTTACTACCAGGTATCAAGAGCATTCCCTGGGTTGTGCAAATGATTAAGTCACTTAGCTGCTAACCAAAAGGGTAGAGGCCAGTGACACCAGGGAAAAAAGGTCTGGTGATCTACTTCGGAAAACTCAGTCATTTATGCACTATGCAAGACAGGTCTATTCAAATACATGTCATCAACTGGTGAGGAATCAGATATTTTTGAAAAAAGACATCATGTTTATTTATTTTACCTACCACAGGAAATAACATTTGAAATGGCCCTTGAGGGTAAATGGGAGTTTGTTAGAAAACAAGGAATGCTGAAAGACCTTCGGGACAATGTTATTGTTTTTGTTAGGTGCTGTCAAGTCAGTTACAGCTCATAGTGATCCTATGTACAACACAATGCTGTACTGCCCAGCTCTGTACCATCCTTATCATTGTTATACTTGAGCCCATTGTTGCAACCTCTGACTTAATCCACCTTATTAAAAGTCTTCCTCTTTTCACTGACCCTCTACTTTACCTGGAATTATGTCCTTTTCCTGGAACTGGTCCTTTCTGGTAACATGTCCAAAGAACAAGAGACAAAGTCTCACTATCCTCACTTCCAAGGAGCATTCTGACAGTACTTCTTCCAAGACAGAATTGTCCTTTGACAGTCTCTGGTATATTCCATATTCTTTGACAATAATTAAAAGACATCAATTCTTCTCCAGTCTTCCTTATTCATTGTCTAGATTTCACATGCATATGAGGTGACTGTAAATACCATGGCTTGGGTCAGGCACACCTTAGTCCTCAAAGTCACATCTTTGCTCTTCGATACTTCAAAGAGGTCTCTCACAACAGATGTGACCAATGCAATGCTCAGTCCGTGGTTTCCTCAGGACAAAGGTAACTGACATATTCAAAGGCCCAGAGGCAGGAAGGTGCTTGGTCTATCCTGGAAGTCCATAAACTGGTGTAGCCAGATGGCTCGGTGAAGGAAGGAACATGGGATTCTAATTGCAGGATGAGACTGAGGCATGAAGAACTGTGTACGCTGTCAAGGAGGAGTCTTCAGGCATTTTAAAATAGAAAGTGACACAACCAAAACTTTGTTCCAAAAAGGCAACATTCCTTTCGAGGGTATTTTCTTTGCCTGCTGGTTATGGTGCCAGCACTGTTGTTGTTGAAAGGACGTGGAGAAGACTACTGGGCTCACAGATATAAGATAAATAAATACTGTGGGGTCTGTAGAATTTTTAACTCCCCCAATCCCACCCCAACGAGCTTATTTCCTAGACTGTGTGCTCTTTGAAAGAAAAGACTATTGCTGACTGTCAAATATTTCTAATCTCCCCCTTTGAAAGCACTGAAGTATTATGCAGAGCTCTAGCCAACAGAGACTGGTGCTCATTGGCTCTGAATAATAAGTACTGGACTGTGAATCGCAAGGTTGGTAGTTCGAGTCCACCAGCCACTCCATAGGAAAAAGATGAAGTTTTCTACTTTCTCAAAAATATACAAACTCAGAAACTCTATACAAGGTCGCTCTGAATTGGAACTGATCCAGCCACACTTAACAATGAGCCAACAGCAATGGGGACTGCTGCAGGAGATCCCAGGGAAGATGAGTTTGTAGAGAGGGTGTGAGGAGAGTCGTTTGAAATGAACACAAGTTTATCAGTTCTGGTAGACCAGCCTATTGTGATTGTGATGTTTATCTGTCTATCTGAACTCTCTTATCCTTTGACTTTCTTATTTCTCCAGTAAACAGTAAGGTAGCACATGGAAGAACTGCTTGGTTTTCAGGCTAAAACAAAATATGGAGATTACATAATCTCAAAAAACCACTTTCACAGATGCTCTCTCAGAATGGCCTTGTGAAGTGCATCCATTATGCATTGATTTCTTATTCCTGACGTACAGCCCTATCTTACCTATGTTCTGTCTCCTACAGCACACTGCTAGAAGAAAACTGTGGGCATGTCACTACCAATTTTGCAAACTTATTCCCATTTGACAAATAAAAAAGAAAAATCCCAGCGAGGCAGAGTGGCTTGTTAACATCATACAGGTCTAATTGTAGAGTTGGAAAGGAAGTGTAGGACTATTTACTCTATCTCAGGTAGATTGTAAGAACATATTTTTAAGGCAGTGACACTTCTTACCTCTATGGTGTAGACACATGGTCTGCTCTCAGATGATCTGGATGTGGCAAAACTGCTAGTGCTGGGACTCTATCTCCAGACTCCTCGGACCATGTTCTTTCCCACATAAAAAACTGCTAACCAATTTACTAAACAGTCCCAGAGCTCCTAAATATTTCTAGTTCATAAACTGTTTCAACTGTTCTTTTCACCCTTTAGCAACAATAAGAAAAATATTTTAGAAATGAAAACAAAATTATGTGAATATAGTAGGTGGATTTTCTTTTGGATCGTGCAGTTTTCTTAATAAGAGAAAGATTCAAGTAAAAATAAATAATCTTACTACTTAAAAATTATGGAGAAATTCAAATAGTCAGAGATCATGTTGTCCCCAAATTCCTCTGTTCCACACTTGCAGCCCCCAACCAAAGCCTCTACAGAGATCTGAGACACTGTGTTGCCTGAGGACCACCTGTAAGGAGCTCCATGAGAGATTCCATTCAGCCCCACTCCTTATGCCTGTGGTAAGAAGGAGTCAACATGGACTTATTCAGAATAAAAGCTCATTTTGTTGTTGATAAGTGCCATCAAGTCAGTTCTGACCCATAGCGACCCTGTATAGGGTTTCCGAGGAGTAGTTAGTGAGATTGAACTGCCAACCTTGCGGTTCAAACGGCTTTGCAGTCTGATGCATTAACCCACAGCGCCACACCAGGACTCCATAAAGCTCATAAATGCTTTGAAATAAACAAGTCCCTTGGCTGTGCCCCAATTCAACTATGGACAAATGTGTCAGGAAAGCCACAGACTCCCCATTTACACTAGCCTCACTGTAACACACATTCACTCATCTGATCAACAGATTCATATATTTATGGGGTTTGTACACAGCACAAGGTCCTATGGCTCAGGCATCAGAAAGAGGATTATTCATCCAACTTACCTACTTATACTATGGCAAACATTTACTGAACTAGGATGACGAAAAAAAAAGGCCCATTTAGCATGCCAGCACCAACTTAACGAGTGGTTCTGTTTTTGAGCACTGTGAGGCTGGTGCAGGCTTGGCGGTGAATAGTACTGATATGAATTACTGGTGTCTTCCAGGAGTGCAAGTCTTTATGTGGTGCAGATGCTTATGTTAGTGTGCACTCAGAGTTAGTGTGTGTGTTAGTGTAAGGCTCATGCCCACCCAGAGGCACCTCAGAAAAAAGACCTACAGATTGACTTCTGCAAAATCAGTCACTAAAAACCCATTGTACCTAGTCAGGGCTGATAAAAGGAGATGCAGATAGGTCCCTTGAGATACAATAGTGAATAATTGTTATCAGGACTGATTGTAAGGGCTGGAAATGTAAAGGTGGACATTTTGGGGCAAAGGGAGGGGAGTGATTAACCTTATAGTCTAGGAGTGGAGGTCCCTGGGACCATCAAAGGAGAAGAGCAGAGAACAGAACCCTACCCAGAGAAGCAGTGATGCCAGGGATGGAGGCAGAGATGATGACGTGGGGAGATGGAGCAGCTGGAAACTTTGGACCCGGAGAGAGAAAGGGGAGGTGTGCGTATGACAGGGGGGCAGGCTTGCAGGGTATACTCTTTGTTTGATGGATGATGCATGGAAGGGATTGCAACCATGGCAAGGACAAGATATACAATGGGATCAGTGTGAAGCTGATGTCCTCCCATGTAAACTATCACATAATTCACAATAAAGCATTTTTTTAAAAAAACAAAAAAACCCATGAACACAGTTCTACTCTGATGCACTGGGGGTCACCATGAATTGGAGTCAACATGAGAGCAACTGGTTTTTTGTCTGTTTTTGTTCTGTTATTTCCCATGAATGCAGATGAAGGAACTGACAGCACACTAACTTCTCTGTGCCAGGCATTATGTTGGCACTGAAAGTTGAACCATGAAGTTCAATCATATTTCCTGCTCAAAATTTTGTGGTATATTATTTCAATCTTTGGAATTACACCTGGGGAAGATAAATGGACAGAAGGCTTCTCCGTTTCACTACCCCATTTGTGTACACTGTGAAACAAGACAAGGATACTTACTTGTTCTAGTATCTACAAGAGAAGATTCAGAGCCTCTTCAATTTACGATGGAAGCTTGAGAGAAGCACCATGAAACAGCTGGTTTCCACCGCTTACTTCCTCTACACTGCTACACTGAACGTCTGGCTCTGTTCTGTTGCAAATGCTGTTCCCTATACTTCTTTCCATAGAGTGCACCATGGGAGCCATGAACTGTGTGGTCATTTCTTCATTGGCTTTGCTCAGTGACCCCTTCTGTGACACTGGCAGGGGAAACTACATCTACCCTTTCAGGAATAACAGCCTCGAGTGAATAGCATTCAGGGTCAGTGTCTCCCATCTGAAGATGTTATAACTGATGACCACAAAAAGCAAGTGCTCTCAGTGTTAACTGGCCAGTAGTGGACTAGTACTTCCACTCATACCTAGTGTCTTATTCTTCTCAAATTAACTATCTCCATCAAGCCAAGAGCTCCCCTCCCCCATGAATCTCAGCAGTGAAACCAATATCACAAGCTCACTAGTCCCAATCATTAAGCACTCAGTTGAGAACGTGCTGAGATCCTGCTTACTAGTGGGATAGGTACTATGGGAAGAGAAGGGAACACAAAAGGAGATAAGACATTTTTCTGTCTTTAGGAAGCTCACAATTAGGGAGAACCACCTGCCAAATGTTGGGTTTCACAGCTATCATAAAATGACTGGGTCCTATCATATACTTTGAAGTAATGGCATGGCACTGAGGGTTAATGCGCCAGACTGCAGTCATTTGAACTGCAAGGTCCATGATTCCAGTTCACCAGCTGCTCCTTGGAAACCCTTTACAGGGTCACTATGGGTCGGAACCAACTCAATGGCACTTCACGACAACAATCATACATTGAAGTCCTGGTGTGGTGCTGTGGGTTAATGTGCTGGACTGCAAAGTCGGTATGAACTGCAAGGTTGGTGGTTCAAGCTCATCAGCTGCTCCTTGGAAACCATATGCAGGGCCACTATGGGTCAGAACCAATTCGACGGCACTTAACAACAACAACAACATAATACACATTTATTTTCCTAAGGGAATATACAAAGAAACCCAGTACCAACTGATTAAAACCTTCTTCACTCCTCTCATTTCATGGTCTCTCCCTGGCAGATCTCATGCATCCTCATGACTTTCAAAACCATTTCACTTGGGAATAATACGTGAATAATCCTAAAATGTCTAGCCTTCATTCTGAATTCCTGACTCAAATATCTAATTTCCTTCTGAAATGTTTTCTTGAACAGCCATAAACACTTATTATTAATATGTCCAAAAATGCTTGATTTCCTCCACACACCTTCTCCTTCAGTCATTCCATCTCATTAACCCCACCGACACTGAGTCGGTTCTGATTCATAACGGCTCTGTAGGACAGATTAGAACTGCTTCTTGGGGTTTCTGAGGCTGTAAATCTTTACAGGAGCAGACAGCCTCATCTTTCTCCCTCAGAGCAGCTGATGGGCTTGAACCATTGACCAATGCTTAACCTACTGCACCTCCAAAACACCTTTCTCATCTTATTACATGACACCTAAGACCTGTGACTCATCTTTGAATTTTGTGTCTTCCTTACTTTTCACATTCTATCACCACCAAGACCTGTCAATTCTATCTCACTAATATACAGTTGAGTCTCATAATTCATAGTAGTTATGTTCTACAAAGACATCACAATTCAGACACACTGAATTGGCAAATACTGAGTCGCTGTCCATAGAGCAAGTGTAGAACTAAGTTCTTATGCTCCTCTGCTAACATTTTATCAACTGATCAATGTGTAACCTTGTCTTCTGTGCATTTCTGTTTAGAGACTTATTCCGTACATATTTCTCACAAATAACTAACTCTAGGAAGTATTTCTTTATATTAAAACAGTAACCAAAAAGAGTTGAACAGTTTTCTGATCCTGGGTAGCATGGACACAAATTTCTTTGGCTTTTGGCCATACAACAGAGCTGTTCTTTATTTTTTTAAATTGGTCATCACCTTATAAATCCACAGATGTTGGCACTTTTCCATCTTTTCCATAGCTTCATTACACACTTACAGGTGTTACTTCAGCACTTTCCCAAGTGACTTCATGTACAGATTGATAAATTTCTTTCTTTATTCCTACATGCACCTTATCGTTGATTCAGTCCATTGAACACTTGGCCAACAATTCTGTAACTCATGCCTGATTGAAACTTATCTTGTTGTTAAATGCAATCAAGTCAGTTTCAACTCATAACAACTCTATATAGGGTTTCCAAGGAGCAGCTGGTGGGTTTGAACCAATGACTTTACCGTACCAGGACTTATCTAGCACATATATATTCTCCATGAAACATACCATGACCTTATTGTGCTTAAGCACACTAGAGAGCACTTCAGTACTACACATGGGGGCACATTTTAAGCAACAAAATCACCAACTGGAAAATGTAAAAAAAAAAATGTGACAAGAAATGCAATAAGAATCCACCAAAAAACCATGAAAAGGACACTTGTCTACAGATGTAGAGCTAAACAAGAAAGCAAAATGTCACCTTGATTGACCTCAGCTTGGAATGTGTACATTTTTGTTGTTGTTGTTGTTGTTAAGTGCTATCCAGTCTGTTTCAACTCATAGTCACCCTTGTGTGGGGTTTCCAAGGAGTGGCTGGTGAATTTGAAGTGCCGACCTTGAGGTTCAAACTGACCTTGCAGTCCTGCTCTGCACATGTCCACATGTGACCAAGAAAGTACTCAGATAAGGAATCTACAAATAATGAATATCAACTGTAACTTGAATCTGACTTCTGCCTTTCACCTAATCTGTTGTTCAATGCCTACAACAGCCTTCCACAAGTCTCCTAATTCCACTTTTGCCCTTTACTCTTTTCCTCATAGACCAGTCAAATGGTTTTTCATAAAATGTAAAGGTGTTGATGAAAACCCAAGAAGTCTTTGTATTTAAGGAACTTACTATCTCCTTGGGAACTCAATAGATACAGAAACTGCGGGGCTAGAGGCAGAAATATCAAATAATAGAGTCCTATGAAACAGTGCAAGAGTTCAGGTGGCATAGTAGTTTAAGTGCTTGGTGCTAACCAAGAAGTCAGTAGCTAAGACTCCAGGGCAAAGATATCTGTCTAACCCTCCCACCAATTTAAAAAAAAAAAAAAAAATCAAACCAGTTGCCATTGAGTTGATTCTGACTTATATCAGTTACATGTGTGCAGAGTAGAACTACACCATAGTGTTTTCAAAGCTGTGATCTTTCTGAAGCAGATCCCCATACTTCTCTTCCAAGACACCTCTGGGCAGGTTCACACTTCCAGCCATTTTGTTACTGATTGAGTGTTTAACCACTTGCACCACCAAAGGCCTCCATCTCCTGCAAATGGATACCTAATAAATTTGCTCTCTTTATGACAATGAGGTCCATGAAGACCCTAAGCTTTGCAATCTCCTATGTTAGAAAAGCGTGTTTCAATTTCTGATATGTAGCAGCTTCCTACTTTTTACTCTCTATTACTGGCTAAAAGCTACTCTAATTTCCTCTGTCCTGTCAGCAACAACTTTGATCACTCTGCCCTTCTGGGCTACCTGCCAAGAGCCTGAGAGCATTGTTCTCTGGGATGTGGACTTATTCTCCATTCTCCTGGGCATTGGCGCCATGGAAGCTGTGTTTTGTCTTACTCAAGCCAGCAGTGGACTCTATGGCATTTTCTGTGGCACATGCATCTAAAAGGGGCAGGACAGTGCTTCTAGAACCCAAGAATTTTCCAATATTTCCTCTCTATCAGTTCCACACTATCTCCCTGCTCCCCAACCCTACATTCTCAAACATGCCACCTTTAAACCAGTACTTAAGAAACAAATTTTGAAATTCAAAAATTAATTTGCCACTTTGGGGCTAATCGTCTTTCAGGTGAACATCACAGACCTATGACTGTCCTGAAAAAAATGTGACTAATTGACAGACAAAGAGGCTCCCACGTTCAAAAAGACTGGATTTGGTGAATGTCAGCCCACAATTATTAGAAGTTGTGAAAAAGTGCCCAACTTGCTTACCAGAGTTGCTTACTAGATTTTTATAAAAGCATAACAGTTTTGAAAACTTCATCTTCTGTGTTAACATCAAGATTATTATAGTTTCCCCAAATGATCTGTAAGAATGACACAGGAAGTCATGTTGTTGTTGTTGTTATGTGCCATCGAGTCGGTTCCGACCCATAGCGACCCTGTATAGGGTTTCCGAGGGTGTAAATCTTTACGGGAGTAGAAAGCCTCATCTTTCTTCCGCGGAGCAGCTGGTAGTCATAGGACTGAATAATAATAATAGAAGCAACTAACACGGAGTTTTCGTTTTATTCTTGTCACTGTGCTAAGCACTTTATCTCATTAATTCAGTTAATCTTATAAAGCAAATAGAATTTTAATCTCCATTTTACAGATGAAAAAACAAAGGTTTGCTGAAACTGTAACTTATTCAAACTCAATGAATCTAGGTTTTGAACTTGGGCCTGAATCTAATATTTATACTCTTGATTACTCTTCCAATGTTCCTTAAGCTGATTGCTTATATACTAGTTAGGTCACCAGATTTTAACATCTGTTACTTATTTATAAACTAGGAAGGGGGAGACTCTGGTAAAATTGGTTTGAGATAACACTGGATTAAACAAATTTTAATAGATTTCTGTACTGCAGGCCTTTTTGGAAGATTTACAGGGCAAGTAAGCACTGTGACTAAGAAGAGAATGGCAAATATCCAATTCCCTACTCGTATTTAACATGAAAAGCTTTTCTCCTTTAGTAGCTACTATGGGGTTTATGTGCCATTGAGCATACTTTGAGAAACATTGCATGACTCAATGAGCTAGATATTACAACATTTAAACCATGAGACTCCAACTGACTTTCCCAAACCACCAGAGACGTAGAAAATCTCAAGATAAAACATTGTTTTAAAAAGGGGGGAGGAAGGGAAGACAGCAAGATGGCAGTCTAGGCAGAAATGCTATACAGACCCCTACAACATGGATGGGGAACATCCAGTCCACAGGTCATATAAGCCCATGAAATTAAGTAGTCTAGCCCTGCCAACACAACCAGTGGTGGTACTCGAAATTCAACAAATCTAGGAGCTTTTCTCATAGCAACATAAATTTATACTAAGTGATATTATAAATGCCCAAATGGCCCTTAGCAGAAAAAAAGGTTCCCCACCCCTGCTCTACAACAAAGATATGGAAAACAAAATGAAACAGATGTGGATGCTAGTCCTGGAACCCTGATCTTTAGGTGCAGGGATAGAGAAGTGGATTGAATGTTTACTAGGAGAGAACAGAAGCAGAAAAAAAAGAAAGAGAGAGAGAAATCAACAGACTGTTGATCTGTGCCAGCTGACCAGAAGCCCCACAGCTATTTTGAGCTTTTGTGAGTAGCTTCAGAGACAAGACAGCATGTTGGCATTGCAGAAATGCACCAGTGACTGTTGGAGATAAAGGTGTGATTTTTATCTTGTTCGTCACTCTCCCTGGGTGACCAGAGGCATGGCCAGCCCCCACCAGAGTACACATTCAGCAAAACTCCCTTTCTTCCAGAGGTTGAAGGTACATCAACCCTGGCACTTAGATTAAGGTGAGCACTGCTCCAAACCTGCAGAGCTGGCCCTGGCCAGACCTGTACTAGCCCTAACCAGGAGAAACAGCTGAACAGACATGTGGGGAGATAAAGGAGAGAAAGTTGATCTGTCCTGGCAGGTCAGGTGTAGCACGGCCATCTTGAACTTTTGTGGGCATGTTTGAAGGCAGAAGACACTAGGTGTCCAGAGGCATACTACTTATTGGTGGAGAAAAGGTGTGAGATGTTTATACTGGTGATCTAAACATAGCCAGCCCCCCCCTCAAAAAAAAAGCTCCTGTTCTCCAGGTGGTCAGAGCCACATCAAAGTAGGTTGGGAACTAGCAGCACCAGTCCTGGCACATGAATTCAGATGTGGCCTGCTCCAGAGCTCCAGAGCTGGTTCTGACAAGTTCTGGACTAGCAGGATCTCTCATGCTCAGCTATCCTCTGTGACAGAAATATTCTGATCCCCCAGCTGTGTTGGAGTGTATGAATTACTTTTGGATAAAGGACCCAGAACAAACAACACTTAGCCCAACTAGAACTTAATTTAGGGCTGGAACACCCTTGTCTCATCCCATGCCCATCCACTACCTGAAGTCTTTGGTTGACAGGAAACCTCAGAATTTTCTTCTTTTTGAGTCTGGCACCTGCCCTGTGTTTTTCCTTTCATTGTTTTTGTTGTTTGTTCTTTCTTCCCCTTTTCCTCCCTTTACCTTCCCTCACTTTTTACCCTTTCTAGCTGCACTTTCTTTTTATCTTTCCCAACTACTGCTTCTTTCTTTTTTACTCTTGGTTTTTCATTATTAGTCTCTAATCTGTTTCCTTTACTCACCCCTCTCACTAATTGTATTTAGTCCTCATTATTTCTTTTCATTTTCTCTCTTATTTTTCTCTGCCTGGTTTCTTCTAATTTTTTTTTCTTCTCTCCCTCTTTTCTCCTTTTGATTTTTGTATTCTTTTCCTTACTGTTATATGCTTTCTTTCTTTCTTTACTATTTTCTATTTTCACTGTTTGCTAGTTTATTTGCTTGATTGCTTTCCTGTTCTCCTATGTGTGTGATTTATCTTCTTGCCTCACCCAACAGGTGACAGCAACTGTGCAAATACAGCCCAGCAAATACCATACGCTCTACAACCCCACCTACTTGTCAAGAGCCAATTCCAGCTGCTATACACCTGATCAACAACAACAGCAAACATCAGTCAGACTCATTCTAAAGTTAAATGTACAAACACCAAACAGAGAACAGTGCACTTGCTTCCATCCTCTATTCACAACCACCAGGAGGCAACTAGTGAGTGTCTAAGAATACACCAACGTACAATCATCAAGTTAATACAAATACAACACCACAATGTCTCGGAAGTAATAGACAACTTCTGTTCACATGAAGAAACAAGACAGAGTGACTCACATAAATGGCCAAGAGGCAGAGCTAAGGAATGTTTTGAAGAAAAGAAGGCACTGAAATGACCTGAAAAAAATTCAAGAGAATGATATTTGGGTTTGGGTACATCATTTGATTGACAAAAAAAGCCAAGTAAAACAAGAAAGAATTTGAGGAGGGGGGGGGGAAAGGGGAGGAAACCCAAGACAAAAGAAAAGAAAAGAAAGAATTGGAGATAATACAAAACCTGCAAATAGAAACCCAGAAGATTAATACTAAGATTTCAGAAACAGACAATATATTGACAAATGAGTAGATTTGAATCAATAGAAACATGAATTAGTGAATTTGTGAGCTTGAAGATAAATCTGTCAATACTACTAAGCTTGAAGACCAATCAGAAAAAGAAAAAAATCCAAAAAAGCCAAAGATTCATGGGCACATCATGAAGAATAGCTTACAGGTGATGGGGATTCCAGAACAGGAAGAGACAGAGAAAAGCACAGAGAAGATCATTGAAAAGCTGTTGGAAGAAAACTTTCCTAATATCAAGAAAGAAGAAAAGATACACATTCAAAACATTTAATGAACCCTAAAAGAAAATTGGCAAGACATACCATATTCAAACTCTCCAAAATCAAAGACAAGGAAAGAATCCTAAGAGCATCTCAGGAAAAATGAACAGTTACCTATAAAGGATAGCTAATAAGATTAAGGTCTGATTACTCAGTAGAAGCCATTCAGGCAAGAAAGCAATGAGAAGACATATACAAAACTCTGAAAGAAAAAAATTGCCAACAAAGAATTATATACCCAAAAGACTGTCTCTCAAATATGACGTTTAAAAAAGAACATTTTCAAATAAACAGAATTCCAAAGAATTTATAATAACCGGGCCAACTATACAAAAAATATGAAAAAGAGTACTTTGGACTGAGAAGTAACAAGAGCAGACATCAGTATGAAATTGATATACATGACAACACCAGCAAGATTCAATCCATCTAGAGAAGTATCAAAAATTTTAAAAAAGGACAAGACTGAAATTAGAGAACAAGAGATATCAATTTATAATGAAGACAGCTAAAAAGGTAAAAGAAAGAAAAGTGTAACTACAGAAATTCCAAATGGGGAGAAAGTCAAGTAGAGTTCAAGATAAAGCAAACTTTTAAACTGGGGAGGAAACTAAAGGGTAAGCTCAAAAAAAATGAATACACCTTCACATTAAATCAAGAAAAAGGAAAACCAGGAATATTTAGAAAACATTGAAACAACAGCAATAAAGAAATGAGTAAGAAAATGCACAACCAACATACAGTCAGCACAGAAAGTTGTGTGGAACAAATAAACCTGCAGCACCACTAAAACACACACAATAATATGACTACAATCAATTCATGTCTATTAATAATTACACTGAACATCGACAGATGAAATGTACCAGTAAAGAGAAAAAGAGTGTAAGAATGGATAAGAAAACAAGATCCTTCAATATGCTGCCTACAAAAGATATGCCTTATACACAAAGACAAAAATATATTAAAAATTAAAGGATGGAAAAGAACATATCAAGCTAATGGCAATAGAAAATGAGTGGCAATAAGGCAAAAACTAGTATAAAAGGCAAAAAGAACATAATGTCAGGTAAATGAGTCATTGAACAAGTGAATATAGCCATAATAAGTATCTATGCTCCCAATGAAAGAGCCTCAAAATATATAAATCAAACTCTAATATAATTAAAGGAAAAATTAGACAACTTTACAATAATCATAAGCTATTTTAATACACACTTTCAATGAAGGACAGAACAACTAGAAAGAAATTCAACAAAGACACGTAAGAACTAAACAACACAATCAACTAACTGGACTCATTGACTTATACAGAGCACTCAATCAAATGACAGCACAATATACATTATTTTCCATTGCACCTGGAACATTCTCGGATAATCAATCATATGTTAAATTTAAAAACATCAAAATACTATAAAATATCTTTTCAGATCACAATGCTATAAAATTAGAAATAAACAATAAGAAGGTGGTGGTGGTGGTATGCTGTCAAGTTGGTTCCTACTCATAGCAACCCTGTATAGGGTTTCTGAGGCAGCAAATCTTTACCAGAGCTGCCTCAGAAACCCTAATCAGGCTTGCTATGAGTAGAAACCAATGTCTCTTGTGAATGGACTGGTAAATTCAAACTGTTGACCTTCCAGCTAGCAGCATAACACTTAACCACTATGCTACCAAACAGTAGGAAGTTCAAGGAAAATATCAAATACATGGAAATTGAATAACACCCTGCTTAAAAACTAATGGATAATAGAACAATTTTTTTTAATTCCTTGAATCAAATGAGAATGGAAACACAATTTACCAAAACCTTGGAGACACAGCAAAAGTAATGCTTAGAGGGAAATTTACAAAAATAAATGCACATGTCCAAATAGAAAGAAGAACTAAAATCAGTACATTAATGCAACATATCCAACAACTAGAAAAAGAGCAGCAAAATAACCATTTATTCACAAGAAGAAAAGAAATAGTGTAGAGTAGAAATAATGACATAAAAACAGTAAAAAGAATCAATGCAACAAGAAGTTGGTTCTTTGTAAGAATTAATAAAATTGACAAACCATTGGCAATCGATAAAAGAAAAGAAGGAGAAGATGAAATAATATGCATAAGAAATTATATGGATGAAGTTACAACAGAACCAATGGAAATTAAAAGGATAGCAACAGAATACTATGAAGAATTGTACTCCAACAAATTTGAAAATCTAGAAGAAATGGAGAAATTCTTAGAAAAACACAACCTACCTACCTTAACTAACACAGAATAATGTATAAACTTGAACAAGACCTGTAACAAGAGAAGAAATCGATCAAGTCATTAAAAAGCTCCCCACACAAAAAGTCCAGACCCAGATGGCTTTATTGGTGAGTTCTATTGAGCATTCAGAGACGAGCTGACACCAGTTTTACTCAAACTATTCCAGAACATAGAAAAGGATAGAAAACTCTTGAACACATTTTATGAAATGAGCATAGCCCTTATATTAAAACCAGACAAAGACATCACTATAAAAGAAAATTATGGACCAATATCACTCATGAACAGAGCTGTAAACATTCTCAACAAAATCCTAGCCAATAAAATTAAACACATCAAAAAAATAATATATCATGACCAAGTGGGATTCATACCAGGTATGCAAGTATGACTCAATATTAGAAAAATAATCAATGTAGTCCACCACATAAATAAAACAAAGGAAAATAAAGATTGTATCAATTGATGCAGAAAAGGCAATTGACAAATCCAATATCCATTCCTGGAAAAAACACTTAACAAACTAGTTATAGAAGAGTAATTGCTCAACATAATTAAAGGTATATGTACAAATCCAAAGCCAGTATTACTCTCAATAGAAATAAACTAAAAACATACCCTTTGCAAACAGGAACCAAACAAAGGATGCCCTTTTTCAACACTCCTATTCAATAGTCTCTTCAAGTATTAGTCAAAGCTATAAAACAATAAAGGGAAATTAAGGCATACAAATAAGCAAGAAGAAGCAAAACTCTTTCTATTTGCAGATGATATGATCCTATACATAGAAAATTCCACCAAAGGCTCAGCAAGGAAAATATTGGAATTCATTGAGAGATTAAGGGAAATGGCAGGGTACAGATCAATACACTAAAAAATAAGTTTAATTTCTTTGCTAATAAAGACAGCTCTGAAAAGGAGATCAGGAAAATAATATAATTTACAATAGCCACTCAAAAGATTAAATACTTAGGAATAAATCTAAACAGAGAAACAAAGACCTCTACAAAAAACTATGACAAGAAACCAAAAGAGAATTATAAAAGTGGAAGAATATACCATGCTCATGGATAGGAAGACTTAACATTGTGAAAATGTCAACACTACCCAAATCAATCTATAGATATAATGCAATTCCAATTCAGATTCCAATGTCATTATTTAAAGAGATGAAAAAACTGATCACTAATTTTATATGGAAAAGAAACAGACCTCAGATAATCAAAGCATTGTTTAAGAAGAAGAATAAAGATCACTTCTTGATCTCAAAATCTACTATACAGCCTCAATGGTCAAAACAGCCTAGTACTGGTACAATGAGAGATACATAGATTAATGAAACAGAATTGAGAACCCAGAGGTAAATCCATCCATATACATTCAACTGAACTTTGACAAAGAGCCAAAATACATTAAATGGGGAAGAAATGGTCTCTTCAGTAAAAGGTGCTGGCAAAAGTGGAAGTCCATATCCAAAGAAATGAAACAAGACCCATATCTCATAGTATATACAAAAACAAACTCAATGTGGATTAAATGCCTAAATATATAGAACTATAAAGAACATCAATAGAAAAATAGGGACAAACTTTGGGGCTCTGATATATGACACAAATACACTGTCAAATATAATGAAAAACACAAAAATAGTTGAAAACAAAATAGTTGACTGGACCTCCTAAAAATTAGATACTTTCATGTATCAAAATATTTCACCAAAAGAGAGACCACAGACTGGAGAAAATTGTTTCAGTGATATTGCAAACAAGGGACTAATCTCTAAAATTTATGGACAACAATACCACCACAAGAAAAAGACACTCCAATTCTAAAATGGGGAGAGGACATAAACAGACACTTCACTAAGGAAGACATCCAGGAAGCCAACAAACATGTGAAGAAATGTTCAGGATCATTAACCATAAGAGAGATGCAAATCAAAACAACAATGTGACATCATCTCACCCCAGCACTGTTGTTGTTAATACCTTTGAGTTGGTTCTGACTCATAGTGACCTTGTATAGCGTTTCTGAGGAGCAGCTGGTGAGTTTGAACTGCTGACCTGTGGTTCAAACCAGCCTTGTGGCCCAGAACTTATCCAATAGTGCCACAGCAGTGCTAACAGCAAAGTTCATAAAAACAAAAACCAACAAATGCTGGCAAAGGTGAGGCGAGACCCTCCTATATTACTGGTGAGACTGTAAAATGGTGCACCCATTGTGGAAAATGCTATGGCACTTCCTCAAACATTTGGAAATAGAAATACCATATAACCCAGAAATTCCTCTACTTAGTATATATCCACAAGAAATAGGAGTCATGAGATGAGTAGATATATAGATACCCATGCTCACTGCAGCCCTATTCACAAAGCAAAGAGATGGAGACAGTCTAAATGCCCATCAGTGGAAGAATGGTAAACAAATTTTGGTATATACACACAATAGAATACAGTGAAGAATAATGAGGAATCTGCAAAACACTTCATAGCATGAATGAACCTAGAAACTTGCTGAGTGAAATTAGTCATTCACAAAAAGGACAAATACTGTATGAGACCACTATTGTGAAAACTCAAGAAAAGGTTTTCATGCTGAAAGAAAGTCTTTGATAGTTACCAGGGGTAAGTGAGGAAAGAGAGAATAATTCACTGGCTAGAGGTAGACACATGTTAACTCTGGTGATGGAGATGACAATATACAAGGAAAGAGAGGTTGGCAGAAGACTGATGGAAACAGGTGAAGGCATAGGGAAGCTTGCAAGAGTCAAAGGGGATAGTGGTAAATACTGCTATATACACAACCCTGGAACAACAGTGTTTTGCAGGCAGATACATGGACAGATACATAGACTGAACCAGTATGTAAGAGAAAGTGGGAGTATTTCCACAGTGACATAAGAATTTGAAAGAGGATATTTATATATGGGTATTTCCCTTTGCTGCAAACACGTCTATGAATGTGGTGGAGCATACAATGGACAAAATGATGAAAACTTCTTAGATTTTATCAAATATCTTATGGCAAGAGTTGCTGAGCCTAGGGGCTGAGGAAATAGTCTCAGAGGCCACCATGGTCAATTAGCATAACATAGTCCACAAAGACAATGTTCTACATCCTAGTTTGGTGAGTAGCTACTGGGACTGTAAAAGCTCATAAGGTACATCTATTGGTCTAAGGTGCAACTATTTGTCTCTCCATGTGCGGAAGAATGAAGAGTGATAAGACTTGAAGATGCTTGGAATCAGCTAGTCCAGTGGACCAATGGAACTATGTGAACATCAGTCCTGGCTACCTCTATCAACTACTCTGAAAGGGATTGCATTCCTGATACAGTGGGTGAATATGTGGGGCAAAACTCAAAATGATAACAAATTTTAGAAGACCAGGCTTATTAGTCAAAAAGAGACTAGAGGAACTTGAGGCTATGGCCCTTTACCACCTTTCAGGTCTGGAAAGGAATTCACCCTCATGGCCCAATTTTCAGCCAAGCAACAAATAGGTATATAGTATGGAACAACAACACTAGTAAGATATGCTCACCAAAGAAAGGTCAGCCATTCAAGATCAAAAGGCCAACTTTTACCTAAGGACAAAGTTGAGAAGGGCTGGGAAGGAAGGTGGAATGGAAAGAAGAACCACTGGGAAAACTGTTGTTACGTAGATGGCATTGCAATCACTGAGATGTAAAAAAGGGTATGATTGGTTAAATACAAAATTGATGATCTTCTCTGTAAACCTTCACTCAATTTACAATAAAAAATTATATATATATAGGAACCATGGTGGCTCCATACACAAGCACTAGACTGTGAACCACAAGGTCCACAGTTTGAGCTCACAAGCTGTTCCATGGAAGAAAGATGAGGCCTTCTGCTCTCGTAAAAACATAAAACCTCTAAAATCTCCTGAGTTTGAACTGCCAACCTTGTGATTCAAATGACCTTGCAGTCCAATGCTTATCCACAGTGCCACACCAGGCCTCCCTCCAACCCGCCCCCCATATATGTGTGTGTATTGTTATACTTGTTGTTGTTAAGTACCACTGAGTCACTTCCAGCTCATAGCAACCCTTTATAGGGTTTTCAAGGAGCAGCTGGAGGCTGGTGAATTTGAATCGCCTACCTTGTGATCCAGTGAGCCACACCAGGAATATATATATATAGCGCTCTGGAAGCGTAGTGGTTATGAATCGGGCTGCAGACCTTAAGATCAGTAGTTTGAAACTACCAGCTATTCCGCAGGAGAAAGATGAGGCTTTCTGCTCCCGTAAAGATTTACAGCCTCAGAAACCCTGTGCAGGGTCGCTATGAGTCAGAACCAACTCCACGGCACATAACAACGACAAATATATTTATATATATATATTTGAAGTTTTGCTGTAATAGAACCAGGAGGGCACCTCGTTTTCTTGATAAACTTCTACACTGCCTTTGCAACAAACATTTTTGTGACCTCAACTTGCAAAAAAAAGGAAGTGGAAAAACTGTTATTACATAGATGAGATTGTTTCATAGTTGGCATTTCCCAAAAAACCATCCTATTGGGTCTATGCTTCCGGAAGCTTGCAAACTAACAGATCCTGACCAATGGTGGATTACCCAATAAGCAAAGTAAGCATGGGCATACTTGTACTTACTTATTAATCTTTAGTGAACAATTTCACATTGTTTCACCAAAGAATTAGTACAAAATAGTAAGTAAGCACAATTAAGCCCATGCTTACCTTGCTTATTTGGTCATCTGTTCTTGATCTTCTGTAGCTGACCACTTTCATAGCTGATGTCCAGGATCCCTGCTATCCCTCATGGCAGCTTTGTGCAAATCAGAACAAAGCGTTCCTTCCAGGAGGAGGCAGTCATCTAGGCACAAACCTTGGCAAGCAGACAGAGCTACTGACAAAGGCCTCTCCTCCAAGCTGATGCAGCCCCTCTCCAAGGCACCACAATCCAAGTACAGGCTGGATCTCAGTCCCTGTCTTTCCCTCTGTGAAATCCCTGACCAGGTTCCCAACCCCAGAGATAGCCCATTCAACTGAAGAGGCAGGCTCTGCCGATGTCATGTGTGCTCAGCTGCCCTACTAACCCTCACACTGACTTGAAGCCACAGAACCATTCAGAAGAGATGTAGTAAGTATTCTGCAATGGACCTGACACTAAGCTAGCAGCTCATGTTGTCCCCTGCTATGAGATTATCACTGGTAAGGAAACTGGCCTTTGGGAGGGGAAGTCTTAGGACAATCAGTCCATCAGATAAAATAGCTCTGTTGCTGTTGTTGTACATAGAGTAGCTTTTTGACTTTTAATAACCCAGTGTGACACAGTAGAACTGCTCCACAGGGGTGTGCTCTTTATGGAAGCAGGGCGTTAGGTCTTTCTCACGCAGAGCCACTGGGTGGATTTGAACTACCAACCTTTTGATTAGCAGTTGAGTGTTTCTTGGAATAAGAAAAGCCACCACGGTTTCTTAGAATAGCTCTATATTGCCAAAATACTGTTTTCCTGTGAACGAAAAAAAAATCCAAAGTATCAACTTTTATATGCTTTTTCTCTGTGAAACACCCGCTTTATGAAGTGATGAGCTTAAAGCAAGAAAGGAGGAAAGTTTTCTGCCTTTGGCCAAATTCCCTCTTGCAGTTCTTTCTTTGGTGAGTAAAATAAACTTGCTAGCAAGACACCAAAGCACAAATATTCTGTGGTCAATAAAATGGGTGGAGGACCCTAAAACATCCTCGGGTGTGGTCCCAGCTCATAAACTCAGGCAGTGTTCTGCTAATGTGCTTCATAAAAAGCGGGAAAAGCACCAACAACACTTTCCAAGTAGATACAACCAGAAATGATTCATTATTAACCCACTAAGAAGTGTTTCTTGCCAAATAAAAAACACCAGCTCTCTGAAATTAAGTACAAACAATTCATTTTCAAGGCTGACTTAGGTCTGCTCCTCAACAACTCATATATTTCCTGAGTTCCGAGGATGGACAGGACACAATAGAATAGCCCTCGGTTCTGAAAGAAAGCTTTTAAGCAGAGGGAAAATCTTTACACACTATTTCAAAAATACCACCTCTTTGTGAGGCAGAGATGGGTGGGATGGGTGTGTGTCTGTGATTATTTTGGCTTCAATTTCTGTGCCTTCAAGTATATCTCATCTTTAAAAATTCATTATTCTCCCAAGAGAAACCACGGTTTATCAGATCAGAGTTGGTTAACTTCTTTTTCCAAACTCATATTCTGGACACTTAAGATGATCTTCACATCAGGATACAGCTATGTAGAGGTATTGCTATATGCTGTGGAGTCAATTCTGACTCTAAGAGACCCTATGTACCAGAGTAGAACTACCCCATAGGGTTTTCTAGGCTGAAATCTGTACACGAGCAGATAACCAGATCTTTTCTATCACTTTTCAAACCACCATCCTTTTAATTTCACAGCCAAACTCCTAACCATATGCCCCCAAGACTCCTTATGCAAATATATTTTATTGTTGCTGTGTGCCATCGAGTCAGTTCCAGCTCAGAGCCACCCTGCATAGGGTTTCTGAGCAGCAGCTGGTGGGTTTGAACCGCCAACCTTGTGGTTCAGACCAACCTTGTGGTCCAGTTCTTTATCCCACAGCACCACACCATTTGTTTTGGTTGTAAAGTACCGTGGAATCAGTTCTGACTTATAGTGACCCTGCACAGGGTTTCCGAGACTGCAAATCTTTATGGGAACTGAAAGCCTCATCTTTCTCCCGTAGAATAGCTGGTAGTTTCAAACTGCCAACCTTGAGGTTAGCAGCCCAATTCGTAACCACTACACCACACACCATGTTGTTGTTAAGTGCCGAAGAGTCAGTTCTGACCCATAGCCACCCTGTATAGGGTTTCCAAGGAACCTCCAACCTTGCAGTTCAAACGGCTTTGCAGTCTGACGCATTAACCCACAGTGCCACAACAGGACTACACCATACCATAGCAGGATACAAATTTTATTAGAAAAATTTAAAAAGTAGCTCTCACAGTGAGTTTAGAAATTCTTTTTATTTTACTCAACACTCTTCTATGTTACCAAATTTTCCAAAATAGGAAGGTACTACTTTAATAATCTTAAATGTACATGAAAAAAATTTGATGTAACAATGCTAACAAAACCATCTTTGAAGGCTCATCTGTCACCATGCCTGATGAAATGCTGTGCTAATCTTGACACTGATTTGAGAAAAACTTCCTGGTTCACATGCTAACTGACAAGTAAGCATCCATTATTCTCCCAGGTCATACACACAGTAAAGAACTTTCAAAGAGGAAGATCCACAGAACAAAGATAACAGTAACTTTGAAAACTCTAAGGGTAAAGAAAAAGGGAATTATACATATAAACACCATGTTCTTGGTGACCAGAGTTGTTTCCCACAGGGATACTGGTCAGTTCTGAAATGGCTGTGCATGTATACTGGGGTTGAATGGTAACTGGTGGAAGCCAGGTTTCTTCTCACTGTTGGAGAAAGAAGTTATAGATAAGAAGGTCAGAGTGACCCATGTGGCACTGGATTAGAGTTGTAGACTTCAGTATGAATTCATGTTTAGCTTAATATAGACATGCTGTTGTTACATGCCGGCAAGATGGTTCTGACTCATGGCAAACTGTATAGGGCTCCCAATGAGTGACTGGGTGGGTATGAAAAGACAACCTTGCTGTTAGCTGTTCAGTCCTCATCCTACAGTATCACACCAAGTCTCCAATATAGACATAGATGGATAAATACATAAATACAGAGATAAATGTATGTAAGATTATACATATAAATTATACGTATGTTGTTGTTGTTAGGTGCCATCAAGTCGGTACTGACTCATAGCGACCCTATGCACAGCAGAATGAAACACTGCCCAATCCTGGGCCAACCTCACTATTGTTGCCATGCTTGAGCCCATCGATGCTGCCACCTGGCCAATTCATCTCGTTGGGGGTCTTCCTCTTTTGCTCTGACCCTTCACCTTACCAAACATGATATCCTTCTCCAGAGACTGGTCCCTCCTGACAATATGTCCGAAGTACCAGAGACAAATATTATATTAAAGTCCTGGTGTGGCACTGTGGGTTTATGTGCTGGACTGTAAGGTTATTTTGAACTGCAAGATCAGTGGTTCAAGCTCACCAACTGCTCCTTAGAAACCCTGTTCAGGGTCGCTATGAGTCAGAACTGACTCGATGGCATTTAACAATAAGTTTTAGATTATATCTTCTGTCTGCTAAGATAGCCTATGTAAAGTGACACCCAGTAGTGTCTTATTCACCGTTGTATTCCCAGTGCTCAAATTTTGGTTTCAACACTATTATTCAAGAACATGCCATCTCTAGAAAAGAGGGACACAGAGAGGAAGTAGTTAGATCCTGTTACATTGAGGGCATTTACATATGTTACAACATATGTCACCAAAAAAATGTATATATTATTTAATGGGAGACTAACCTACTCTATAACTTCTATCCAAACTGTAATAAAAAGTTTAAAAAGCAAGAAATAATATGCCATTCTCCTTAGAGTAATGGCTAGTTCTGGGGCTGGGACATAAATATGAGCTTAGAACATCTTTTGTTGTTGTTGTTGAGTGCCATCGAGTTGGGTCCAACCCATAGTGACCCTATATAGGATGTCCAAGGAGCACCTGGTGAGCTTGAACCACCAACCTTGCAGTTCAAACTGACTTTGCAGTCCTATGCATAAACCCACAGCATCGCATCAGGACTATACTAGAACATCTTGGACTACAAGAAATTGAAGAAATGCTCAGAAACAAAAGGATGCCAAAGATACACAAGAACCAACCTGAAAGAGTCCCGGTGGCCAACCAGAAACCATTGGAGCAATAAAATAAATAACATAGCACTGGATTACAGCCTGAGTATAAAATGAATATCTATGAGTTCAAACTAATATAAATCATCAAGTAAATGGGAGACAAGTTACAAATCTGCCACACAGAAAAATTCCAAGTCATTTATTCAGATACTTCTAGGAATTGGAGTTTAATCCCTACACCCCTTCAGTGTGACTTGCTTCCAAAGAAAGAACAGAGTGTGAAAGTGAGGAGAATGTTGATTCTGACTCAGAGCTACCAGATAGAAGAGCGTAGAAGTGCCCCCTTGAGTGTCCTAGGCTAGCAGATATCAGGTATATTGTGGAGTCACCTGTGAGTTTCAATCGCACACCCTTAGGTTCACAGAAGAACTCTTAATCTTTGTGCCACCACGTCTCATTATGCAGATACAGACAGTATTATACAAATTTTATTGGAAGTATGAAGAAAATAGCTCTCCATAGTAAGTTTGGAGTCCTGGTGCAACACCGTAAGATAAGCATGGGACTGCAAGGTCAGTTTGAAGCACAGGTTGGCAGTTCAAACTCACCAGCTGCTCCTCAGAAACCCTATACAGGGTGGCTTTGAGTCAGAACTGACTTGACAGCTCTTAACAACAATAACAACAGTAAGTTTAGAAGTTCTTTCTATTTTGTTCTTTACATGTTTCTGTGTTACCAAGATGTCCATGTTTCAAATAAATAAATAAATAGAAAGATTAGAGTGTGAAAACAAGGAGGGTGTATGAAGCAAGGAAAGTGTGTATGCACAGTGGACAAGCCTGGGAAATACCACCTTAGATACATGATGATGATCATCAAGATCAATGAACGTTGTCAGTGATAAATCATGTTCATAGCTTGCCCCGATATGATACAAGAAGGGCACTCTGACCCTATTGTTTTCCTCTCAAAAACCCTATTCTGACTATGAAAAAACACATCAGACAAACCCAAACTGAGAGACAAATACCTGTGCCATCCAGTTGATTGGGATTCATAGCGACCCTAGAGGACAAAGACTAGAACCACCCCCATAGAGTTTCCTAGGCTAGAATATTACGAGAGCAGATTGCCAGGTTTTTTCCTCCCTTGGAGTTGCTGGTGGGTTCTAACCACCTAACTTTTGGTTAACAATCAAGTACTTGACCATTGTACCACCAGGTCTCCTTTATCTAAACTGTCAAGGCAATCAAAAACAAGCTAAGTTTGAAACTGTCACAGCTAAGAGGAGCCTAGGGAGACAGCATGACTAAATGTAATGTGGCATTCTAGAGCATTCTATTAAAGGAAAAATGAGTGAAATTCAAATAAAATATAAAATGTAGTTATTAGTAGCATAGCAATGTTAGTTTCTTAGTTGTGACAACTGTCCATGGAAATGTAAGATGTTCACAATAGAGAAAACTGGTGGGGGCGTGGGGAATATGGAAACTCACTTTACTACCTTTGCAAATTTTCTGTAAATATAAAACTATTCTAAAAGTAAAGACAACTGATGAAAGCCCCAAGACACCTACTCTTAGACACCCCACAAGCCTGGAACCTAACTCACTCTGGTGGCTCAATGTTCAAATAGGCCTAGAAGGTGAACAATAATGCCAGAAAGAATGTGCTCCTTAGAACTACCAACCATACAAAATCAAAAGAGCAGCATTTGCCCAGGGAAAAAGCTCAGAAGGCAGGAAGGGATAGGAACAAAGGACTAATAGAAATGATAAGCTCAGGGAGGACTTAGGAAGAGGGCCATTACATTAGGCGGTCTGCAATCTATGTCACTAAACTACATCTGTATGAATTATTGAAAGGAAAACCAATTTGCTTTGTAAAGTTTCACTCAAATCACAAAATAGTTGTTTTCTTTTTTAATAGAATTAAAGATATTTGAAAACGAGAGATAAAAGAAGAAAATGTGTTTTCTTGCGTAGGAGGCTTTGAGCTAACCAATATATCAAATCAGTTGTTGTTGTTGTTGTTGTTAAGTGCCATCAAGTCAGTACCAACCCATAGCGACCCTGTATAGGGTTTTCTAGGAGCAGCTGGTGAGCTTGAACTGCCAACCTTGCAGTTCAAATGGCTCTGCAGTCTGACGCATTAACCCACAGCGCCACACCAGGACTCAATTGGTAGGTAGTCTAAAAAAGCATCAAAATTAAAGAGACACAATTAGCTCTTTTTGTATCTCAGAATTATTGCCTGAGCAGTGTCCTTATCCACAGATGAATAAATTAAGTAAAACACAGATGAGAAACACAAGGCTTTTTAGGTGAAGAACACTCCTTTGATCTCCTCCTTGGACAGTATGCTAAGACTTAATCTAAAGAAATTACATCATGGAGACAAGCCCTTGTTGTTGCTGTTGAGTGCCGTCTAGTTGGTTCCGACCCATAGTATAGAGTTTCCAAGGAGTGGCTGGTGATCTTGAACCGCTGACCTTGCGATTCAGACCTGCCTTGCAATCCAGCACATTAACCCACAGCTCCACCCTCCCTTTGGTCTCCTCCTCTGACAGTATGCTAAGAGTTAATCTAAAGAAATTACATCATGGAGACAAGCACTGACCACGCCCCCCCCCCCCCCTAAAAACCCACTGCCAGCGAGTCAATTCTGACTTATAGCTACCCTCTAGAAAAGAGTAAACCTGCCCCTTTGGATTTTTCAGAATGTAAATTTACTTACAGGAGCAGACCATTCCTCTGGTACCATAATAAACCAGCAATTCAGTCCTAAATTGACTGAGAACATGGGTTCCTTAGACTAGTGAGTTATTTTGCATTGAATGCCATCTTGCCCTACCATGTGCTGTCATGTGCTAATGGGACCCACTCACCCTGCGGGCAATCATTGGACTGAGAATAATTGGTAACACATGGTTTGAACTAGGTGTCAGTCTCTTCTGTTCCCTGTACATATCCCCATTATTGTACCCATGCTGTTGGTTCACATCTCCACTCACTCCCTCAACCTGATGGTGATGCAGAGATGGGTCATATTCATTTCTATCTCATGTTCTCAGCACATAATAGACTCTATAAATATTTAGTGAATGAATGAATGTTCCAAACTTGCAAAAGGGATCAGGAAATGTAATTACACCAACTAGTTTACACAAACTGAACACACAGCTCTTTAAAAAGTCAGCTTCCTTCTCTTTCTCTTCATCTTGATCACTCCAGCCCAGATGTGGACGTTCCTGAAAGGGAATAAAGCCACTTCTGAGCAGGGCTTCACTATGCAACTGCAGTTAAAACATATCTGTCACTGGCCACCACCCATCAGCTGGGATTTATAAAGGCCACGCTATTCTAGATGCAGCATAACACACAAAAATCCTATAATGACAATAACTTGGATCTGTGCATAGGCTGAATCATTTCCAAAGCTCTTTTCCTATATCCTCATATCTGACTTAAGAGTCATGTGACATTGCCTAAGTATAAATGGTTATTACCATATTTTTACCAAAGAGTAAACTGAGGCTTAGACATGACTACCAAAGATGAAGCAGCAATAAGGCTCAAAGCTGAATTTTTTACTCCAAATCAAAGGGTGCTTCCTTTGAATTTCACTGTTCATAATCTAAATGGGAGATAAGACTAGTATAGAGGAAAACATTGAGGGGTACTATGCTGTGGGCTGGATCAATGAGGGGAGACCTTTAGGAGAAGGGGAGTTTCGGGTGGACACGTGGAAGAAGAGGCCATTCCAGGCAGAAAGAACAGCAGGAGCAATGGGAGAAAGTAAGAGTTGGGGGGTGGGGGTGGGGCACTGGGAGGCTCATCTAGAATGCCGGGTTATATGGCCAGTGCTGTGGTGCTATTTGGGCTAACTTATAATGGCCCTAAAGGACAGAGTAGAACTGCCCCCACAGGGCTTCCTAAACTGTAATCTTAACACGTCCTTTCGTCCCTGAGGCCTCTAGTGGGTTTGAACAATTGGCCTTTTAGAACACCACACACTAGCTGGGAGAAAAGAAGCTCCTCTACTTGTGAACTTTTCATTTATGAACTTTCACACACAAAAACAAGGAGGAAGTCCAAGGTCGAAATGCCCTCAACCCAATTTTCAGCGAAGCAGTTCTTATTATTGTTAAGTGTTGTCGAGTCGGTTCCGACTCATAGCGACTCTGTACAGGGTTTTTGAGGCTGTACGGGAGCAGAAAGCTTCATCTATCTGCCGCGGAACAGCTGGTAGTTTCAAACTGCTTACCTTGTGATTCGCAGCCTGATTCATAACCACTACTCTACCAGTGCTCCTTCAGCAAAGCAGTAGATAGGTTTATAGTAGGGTACACCAACACTAGTAAGATATGCTCATCATGGAATGGTCAATCATTCAAAATCAAAAGGGCAACATTTTCCTAAGGACAAAGCTGGAAAGGGATAGCAAAGTGGGTGGAATGGTACTAAGAACCACGGGGAAGAAGCAGTACAACTGCTATTGCATGGAGGGGATTGCAATCATTGAGATGAAACAAAGTGTTAAGAGTTGCTGGATGCAAAGCTGATGATCTGGTTTGTAAACCTTCACTCAATTTACAAGAAAAAATTAAATTAAAAAAAAAAATCCATCAATCAACATAGGAATTAGCAGTCATTTTTCCCTCTGTCACATGCTAGAGGGCATTTGCTATGCTGAAACAACTTTAAGAATGTATTAAGATTGTTAAGAAGAGGAGCATTCTGACAGTGAAAACAAAAGTAGAAATTATGAAAGATATTGAAAGTGGTAAGGAAAAAATGAAAGAAATGCTGCACATTCTAATATGAGAGGCATTTCACAATAGAAATGATGACTAAAATCAAAAAAAGATCTGTCATATGTGAGGAGAACTATAACTTTACAAATGTTTAGAACTCAGCAAAAGAGAGGAAAAGGAATTAATAAATTAGAAAGCTTTAGGCTATATAAGAGGGCTTCAAAAAGCTCATATAAAATGGAATCAAAAGATAGTGGATTTTTAAAAACTTCTGGCAAGATGGCGGATCAGGAAGATACACTATAAAGACCCCTTACAACAAAGATACAAGAGATCAAATGAAACAGACACAGATGAAAATACTGGAATGCTGATCTTCAGAGGAAAGATTAGGGAAGCGGATTGAGTGCTTGCTGTGAAGAGAAGCTGAGCAGGGAGAATGAGAGGAAGAATGACTGGTGAACAGCTGACCAGACACAATGCTACCATCTTGAATTTTGTTAGCAGCTTTGGCATCAGAAGGTGGCCTGACAGTGCAGGAACACACAGGAGACAGGAAAGGACAGCAGCTGTGCCCATACAACCCAACAACAACCATAACCTCTGCAGCTCTACCACTGGGAAAGAGTCAATACCAGCTCCTATAATACCTGATCAACAATAGACAGCAACCAACACCAGCCAAACCCAATCTAAACCGAGGTACACAAATAGCAACCAGAAAGCAGTGGACACACTTCCAGAAGTGTCACAGAAGACAGCTGGTGAGAACCAACACATCAACATACATTTATCATTTTAATACAAAAATGGAAACACCACAATTTTTTACCAAGAGACAACAGTCACAAAGAAGCAAGAGAGAAAGAAATATTTCTGAGGAAGAAAAGGTAATGGAACTATATGAAGAAGAATTCAAGATAATAATATTTACATATCTTCAAAAGATTGACAGAAAAATCAAAAAGGCTAGGAGAGCACAAGAAAAAACTTTAGAAGAAATCAGGAAAACACTACAAGAACAAGCTGACAAAATAAATACCAATTTTGAAACAATACAAAACCTGCAATTAGAAATCCAGATGATTAATATTAAGATTCCAGAAATGGACAATACATTGAAGGAACAAAGGAGTAAATCTAAAACAGTGGAAGCCTGAATTGGAGCTTGAAGATTAATTTCATAATATTAATATGCTAGAAGAGCAATCAGAAAAAAGAATGAAAAATTTCAAAGAAAGTCTAAGATTCATGTGGGGCACCATGAAGAGGAATAATTTATGGGTGACCAGAATTTGAGAATAGAAAGAAACAATAAAAAGCAAAGAGAAATTTGGCAAAGGGTTATTGGAAGAAAATTTTCTTAACATCATGAAAGATGAGAAGATAAGGATACAAAAACTTGATTGAATTGCAAACAAGATAGACACCAAACAGGAAAGATCCTAAAAGACATATCGTAATCAAACTTTTAAAAACCAAAATCAAAGAAAAAATCTTCAGCGCAACTCGGGAAAAATGAAAATTTACCTACAAAGTGGAACCAGTAAAGCTAAACTCTGATTTCTCAGCACAAACTGCAGGCAAGACAATGGGAAGACATATACAAAACTCTGAAAGAAAATGTTTTCCAATCTAGAATCATACACACAGCAAAGCTGTCCCGCAAATATGTCAGTAAAATTAGGACATTTAAAGATAAACAGAAATTAATGGAGTTTGTAATAACCAGACCAACTTTCTAAAAATAGTAAAGGTTGTTCTTTGGACTAATAACCAACAACAATAATAATACCACCCAGAACTTAATCCAGATATAGACATATTAAAGTAAAATAAATCTTCTTGTTGTTGTTAAGTGTCGTCGAGTTGATTCCAACTTATAGCAACCCTGTGTAGGGTTTCTGAGGAGCAGCTGGTGTGTTTGAACTGCAGACCTTGTGGTTCATAGTCCAGTGCTGATCCTACAATACTGAAAATAGCATATCATTTTATAATGAAGTCAACTGAAAAGCAAAAAGAAGGAAAAGTATAGACACAGAACTTCAAAATGGTGAAGAAGTCAAGTAGATTTCAAGATAAAACAGATTGTTTTAAATGGGGAAAAAATTATTTAGTTACAGGGTAACCTCAAAAAAAAATTAATACACCTGTACATCAAAAAAAAAAAAAAAAGGAAAGTCAGAAAGATTTAGTAAACATTAACACAACAGATATGAGAATGAAAAGAAAAATCACAAACAAAATGAACTCTGTGCAGAAAGTTATGTAAATGAAGAAATCAGCATCACACACACAAAAAAAAAAAAACCGCACAGCACAATGGTTGCAATTAATTCATATCTATCAATAACTGCACTAATTGTAGATGGATTAAATGCACCAATGAAGAGACAAAGAGTAGCAGAATGGATAAGAAAATAGTATAATTCAATATGCTGTCTATAAGAGACACATCTTATACACAAAGACAGAAATAGACTAAAAATCAAAGGATGGAAAAAATATACCAAGCTAATGACAATAAAAATGAACAGGAGTGGCTATTTTAATCTCTGATAAACTAAACTTTAAGACAAAAACCAGCATAAGAGACAAAGAAGGGCATTATATCTTATATCATGACTAAGGAGTCACTTGAGTCCATCGATGCTGCCACTTGGCCAATCCATCTCTTTGGGGGTCTTCCTCTTCTTTTCTGCCCCTCCGCCTTACCAAACATGACATCCTTCTCCAGCAACCGGTCCCTCCTAACAATATGTCCAAAGTATGAGAGACGAAGTTTGGACATCCTGGCCTCCAAGGAACACTCTGGCCTGCACTTCTTCCAAAATGGATCTATTGGTTCTTTTGGCAGCCCATGGCACTTTCAATATTCTCCTCCAACACCATTTCTCAAAAGCATCAATTCTTCTACGGTCTTCCTTATTCACTGTCCAGCTTTGCATGCATATGAGGTTATTGAAAATACCATGGCTTGGGTCAGGCACACCTTAGTCCTCAAGCTGACATCTTTGCTCTTCAACACAACAAAAAGGTCTTGTGCAGATTTGCCTAATGCAATTAGGCAGATTTGCCTAATGCAATACATCATTTGATTTCTTGACTGCTGCTTCCATGAGTGTTGATAGTTGATCCAAGAAGAATGAAGTCCTTGAAAACTTCAATCTTTTCTCTGTTGGTAAGAATGTTGTTTATTGGTCCAGTGGTGAGGATTTTTTTTTCTTTACATTGAGATGCAATTCATACCGAAGGCTATAGTCTTTGATCTTCATAAGTATCTTAAGTCCTCTTTACTTTCAGCAAGCAAGGTTGTATCATCTGCATATTAGAGGTTGTTAACGAGTCTTCCTCCAATCCTGATGTCACATTTTTCTTCATATAATCCAGTTTCTTGGATTATTTGCTCAGCATATAGGTTGAATAAATATGGTGAAAGAATATAACCCTGTCACACACCTATCTTAATTTTAAACCATTCATTGTTTCCATGTTCTATTCAAACAACTGCCTCTTGGTCCATGTACAGATTCCTCATGAGCACAATGAAGTGTTCAGGAATATTCATACTTCACAATGTTGTCCATAGCTTGTCATGATCCACATAATCACAGGCCTTTGCATAGTCAATAAAGCACAGGTAAACATTTTTCTGATATTCTTTGCTTTCAGCCAAGATCCATCAGACATCAGTAGTGATGTCCCTCATTCCATGTTCTCTTATGAATCCAGCTTGAATCTCTGGAAGTTTTCTGTCAATGTATGCTTGCAGCCATTTCTGTATTACCTTTTGTAAAACTTTACTCGCCTGGGATATCAAAGATATTGTCTGACGATTTCCGCATTCCGTTGGGTCACATCTCTTTGGAATGGGCACAAACACTTAGAGGGAAATTTATACCAATAAATGCACAATCCAAAAAGAAGAAAGAACCAAAATCAACATCTTAACCCAAAATCTCTAACAATTAGAAAAAGACCAGAAAAGTAAGCCTACTGCAACCAAAAGAAAAGAAATAATAAAGATTAGAGAAGAAATAAACTAGAAAAAACAGAAATATAATAGAACGAATCAACAAGACATGTGTTATTTAAAAAGATTAATAAAATCAACATAATATTACCAAATCTAACAAAAGAAAAGGAGAACATGCAAACAGTATCCATAAGAAACAATATGGGCAACCACTGTAGAAAATGGTATGGTGCTTTCTCAAAAATTTCAAAATAGAAATATCCTATGACCCAGCAATCCCTCTACTTGGTGTATATCCTTAAGAAATAAGAGATGTAACTTGAATGGATATATGCACACCCATGTGCATCACAGTGCTATTTACAATAGCAAAAAGATGGCGACACCCTAAATGCCCATCAATGAAAAAATGGTTAAACAAACTTTGGTACATACACACAATGGAGTACTATGCAATACTGAAGAATAATATTGAATCTGCAAAACACCTCACAACCTGGATGAACCTGGAGGACATTATGCTGAGTGAAATTAGTCATTGCCAAAAGGACAAATATTATATAGGACAACTCTTGTAAAAATTTAGAAACATTCTATGATAGTTAATGGAGTTGGGGGAGGGAAAAGTATCCACTAGATAGAGGATAGACATATGTTAACATGGGTGACAGGGCAGGAAATATACAACAAGAGGGAGACTGGCAGAGAACAGATGAAAGTAGAGAGAGACACAGGAATGAATGTAAGAGTTAAAGTGAATATAGGAAAATACAATCGCAGTCATTGTAATGAAGCAAAGTATATGATTTGTTGACGGTAAAACTGATGATCTGCTCTGGAAACCTTCACTCAGTCACAATAAAAAGTTAAAAAAAAAAGAGATCATGAATTTTTTCCACCACCAAATTGAAGCCCCCTTGTACAGTTTGAAGATCAGCATTAACTCCAAACACATTTTAAACTAAAAGGTAAGTTAAAAGTTGTTGTTGTTGTTGTCCGGTGCCATTGAGCCGGAACCGACTCATAGCAACCCCATGCACAGCAGAACGAAACAATGTCCGATCCTGGGCCAACCTCACTACCGCTGCCACACTTGAGTCCATCAATGATGCCACCTGGCCAATCCATCTCGCTAGGGGTCTTCCTCTTTTTCTCTGACCCTCCACCTTACCCAGCATGACATCCTTCTCTAGCGACTGTTCCCTCCGGACAATATGTCCAAAGTAGGAGAGACGAAGCCTAGCCATCCTGGCCTCCAAGGAGCACTCTGGCTGCACTTCTTCCAAAACAGATCTATTGGTTCTTTTGGCAGTCCATGGCACTTTCAGTATCCTCCTCCAACACCACAACTCAAAGGCATCAATTCTTCTACGATCTTCCTTATTCACTGTCCAGCTTTCGCATCCGTATGAGGCTATTGAAAACACGATGGCCTGGGTCAGGCGCTCCTTAGTCCTCAAGCTGACATCTCTGCTCTTCAAAGTAGACAGGTTTCAGATGAGCTACAAAACAAAGACAGACTAGGAAGAAAGAGTGACAAACTACTTCCGAATCGCTAGTCTCTCAAAACTCTATGAATAGCAGAGAAAGTTAAAAGTAGGAGAGTTTATTTATTCAGTCATCCCATAAATATTTGTTGAACATCTACTATGTGCTAAGAACTGTTCTAGATGCTGGCAATAGAGCAGTGAGCAAAGTAAAATCCCGGCTCTCATGGAGTTTTTATTTTAGTAGGGAGAGATAGATAAACAACAATATGTTTATCTGGTGTTCGTAAATGCTATAAGGATCCCTGGTAGTGTAGTGGTAACAAGTTAGGTTGCTAATATCAAGCTCAGCAGTTCAAAACCACCAGCCGTTCTGCAGGAGAAAGATGAGACTTTCTGCTCCCATAAAGATTACAGCCTCGGAAATCCTATACAGGGTCGCTGTGAGTCAGAACCGACTCCATGGCACATCATCACCACCACCAGTAAGTGCTATGAAGGAAAACAAACCAGGGCAAGTGGGTTAAGAAGTATTTGTGTGGGCAGGACAAAAGAACGTTAGTATTTATGTTCAGTAGCCAGAAAGACCTTTCAAATAAGGTGACATTTTACCACAGACCTGATAAAAGTCAAGAATTGAGTTCTTTGCCGATTAATTCATCTGTGATTTTAAACTTGTTAACTATTTTACTTTTGTCTAATTTGGGAACAGTCGATTACTGTTTCAAGACACAGAGTCACTTTTCGATGATGCTGTTGAACATGAAGGGCACAGGATGCTATCTGCCATGTAGCCGGTTGTCCACGGTGAAACTCATGGACTCTGTAGCAGCGCTCTTCAAGATGCACAAGAACTTTCATTGTGAAGATGTGTAAAGGTCATCATGATAATTGTTTTCCAAAAAATTGTCAAAGGATGGCTATGATAAAACCACTAGGACCACAACTGCATGTTACAAGTGGAACCAAAAATTATATCCTATAGGTAGTTGTGAATGCACATCCTAGTCCTTTACCATGCATGATATTTAAGAATTCTTCACTGACTCACGAGCCGCATACAAAGGTTTGGAAAGAAAACTGAAGAGTTGGTCCTGAAGACAATGACTAGAAGCAAATGAAGAAAATCTTTTATTTGACATTGATAATCTTTTTTTCACAATGATTATGTCGAAAAGACATGTTTGGATTGTTAACATTTTATTTGCTGTCAAATGGGTCTAACTAGTGACTATGAAAGGAGCTCTGGTAGCGTAGTGGTTACGAGTCCAGCTGCCAACCTCAAAGTCAGCAGTTCGAAACTACCAGCGGTTCTGAGGGAGAAAGATGAGGCGTTCTGCTCCCGTAGAGATTTACAGCCTCGGAAACCCTGTGCAGGGTTACTATGAGTCGGAACCGACTTCACGGTACTTAACAACAACAACAGTGACTACGAAAATGGAGCTGTTTAAAGACCTGAGATACATGAAAAAAACAAAAAACCGTAACTCAGTTTTCCTTTCCAAAATGTAGCTCCATTTTCATAGTCACTAATCAGACCCATTTAAGAAGCTCTGGTAGCGTAGTGGTTACAAATCGGGCTGCTAACCTCAGGGTCTGCAGTTCTAACTACCAGCTGTTCCACAGGAAAAGATGAGGCTTTCTGCTCCCGTAAAGATTTACAGCCTTGTAAACCCTGTACAGGGTCTCTGTGAGTCAGAACCGACTCCATGGCGCATAACAACAACAGTCAGACCCATTTATAAGTACTTTCAATGCATAATGTTCTTGTCAGTAAAAAGCGCATTTGTGGGTAGTGATTCTCTGCAGAGGCCCTAATTGCTCCATACTGGAGAACTAAAATATCCTTATCCGGCCTCCCCTTCAGAACCTGGACTTGAACCTAAACAGTCCATTGGAATATTCTAATCCCATTAATGCTAAATACCAATGGAAATGGTCATATGGGTAAAGATTTTTCCTTCTATAACCTATGTAGTAAAATTGTAATATATAAACATCCTGTTTTTAAAAATTAGCGTTATCTCTGAAAATTCAAATAACTATATCATCCCTGGTGCTATTAGGTATTCAGTAGTCTTTGTTGAATTAATGGCTATAAAATACAATAGTGAATGACTGTCAATGACTCCATAGAGCGAGGGAGTGGGGGGAGAACTGTCCACCTTTATGGTTAAGCTCTGCCAGGTGCCAACCTCAAAAGAATTGAAGCATGTAGCATCTTGTTAATACAATGGCAGTTTTGTACTGAAACTGTGCCTTTAAAATAGAATACTTTGAAGGTTTAAAAAGTAAACAAAAATTTTTTTTTCAAGATTGGTATCTATTAACAAGATGTCCCTATTTTCAGCAGATACCTTTCCCCTACAAACAGGAAGCTAGGTTTGCTTTTTCTTTTACTATTTGCCATTTGGTTCCTATCTTTTAGCCAGTTTAATTTAAAAAGCCGATTTGTAAATGATTGGCTCCTTGATTTAATGCACATGTTATGAGAGGGCTTCAAAAAGTTCATGGAAAATGGAATGGAAAGAAAATGGCATTTTTCCACGAACTTTTTGAAGTCCCCTTGTATTTTTTTTTTTTTTTAACCTGATGTATATATAGAAGATTTCCAAGACCTTCTGAGGCAGGGGAAAGAGGGTACAGAAATCAAGAGTAAACGTGGGCCACTAATTGACTGCAATATGTGACGGAAATCCTGAGGAATACTGGAACCTGCTTCCCGTCCTTACTTGAGTGATTGTTACAATGCACAGGACGTGCCCAAGGCACATAGTTGAGTAGCCACATCCTGGGACATGCTATTAAGAAAGACCACCCATTAAAATTCCATATTTTATGGGACTTGCCATTAAGGAAGACCACCCATAAAAATTCAGGTCTGACTAGTTTGTCTAGTGCCATAGGCATAACTTAAAAGGACAAAACTTCTACTGGAGCAAAGGAGAATGCCAACCCTTGGGAGGAGTCTGAAACATATGCTCAACATCACAGAATAAGTTCTGTCTACCAAAGGCCTTTGTGATGGAATCCATCTTGAATAAATGTACATGCACCCAATTAAAATGGTGGTGGGAATGGTGGTTTTACGCTGTAGAGTCATTTCCAACTCATAGAGACCCTGCACAGGGTTTCTGAAGCTATGAATCTTTAAGGAAGCAGAAATGTCTTTTCCCTACCCAAAGCCTTTTAAACTCCAGCAAAGTCTTTATTCAGGGAGCTAGAGGTTAAGCACTGCATTAAACCCTCTCCATCTCCATTTGCAAACCTCTTTTTGCCCATATGGGGGGAAAAATGACACAGAGAGTCCAGTAAGTTCTAGACCCATTTGAATGTCGTCCGATCAAAGTAAGCTACAAGTAATTTATCTATCGTGAACAGCAGAGCTGCTGACGTTGTTTCAGACACTTTAATCTCAAGGAGAAAAGTGTTTGCTTTGCTTTTGTGTAATCTAACTGTTCAAAGAAGCAGAAACAAATGTTTTGGCAGAAAGTTTACAATCGGATCATCCTCACTAATAGTAGACTAGTGTGTCTGACTATAAAGCTTAAAATCAACTCACAATCCTATCAGGTGGAAACTATCTTGGAACTAGAAGCTGAAACCATTTTTGTCACCTTTGCCTTCAAAATCTACCTTATTGGTGAGCAATTGGTTAACAGGTAAGTGATGGAAAGTCACTTGCTTCTCTAATTTTGCTCATAAAACAGTCATCTGCTTTGCCTCAACAGGCAGCTGATACCTCCTTGAATGCTGGGATTTTCTAGGGCTTCTAATGAGAAATGCATTCCATAAATTTAGGAGGAAATCCTTTCCGATTTGGAGAGCATCTTTGTTGCAAATCACGCTGCACCAGTTTAATACAATAACTGTCATAATTCAAATCCACCCACATTGTGTGACGAGGCAGAAGCAAAGCAAGCAAAGCTTAGAGGAAACACAAACCAGCCCAGCCACCAGCCCACGGGGCCTGACTCATGTCTTCCCTGCCCAGGAAAAGTTGAGTTGGCCTCTAATAATCCTCCCACAAGCCAAACCAAGGGACTGTTCTGAGAGAAAACTAGGAGCTTATTCCTGAATTGGTTAATATCCTAAAAGACTCTAGATTCCATGCTGTCTTCTATTAAGAGCATGAGCTTTGGCACCACTACGTAGATTTCTATCTCAGCTTCACCACTTACCCTGAGAAAACTGCCTCAGTTTCCTCACTTCAAAGGAATGTTGTGAGGATAAAATGAGACACAGTGGAAACCCACTATGTGCCTGGCTCATATATAATCCTGGTGGCATTTACTAGGAATTTAGATAACTATGTTTAGCCTAACATACACAAAACTCAAATAGTTTATCATATCATTCATTCATTCAATCATTCAATAAGTATTTATTAAGCACGAACTATGTACCAAACCCTGTGGGATATAAAAGTGGAAAAGCAGTCTCTGATCTTTTAACTTTTACTCTATTATAAGGGACAGACAACAAATATATAAATGAACTTTGGCAGGGGAACAAACAAAGGGTAATGCTTCAGAATCTAGTTTTAAACCGTGGATTCTTACATATGAACCAAAAGTAGAAGCAACAAAAAACATAGGAGATACACTGAACTTCATCAAAATTTGTGCACATAAGAACTTTGTCAACAAAGTGAAGACAAAAACAATATCCAGAACATTTAACTGTGCACATGCAGCACCCTATTGTGGTGCTGTAGGATAAGCACTAGACTGCCAGTGCTCAAGGTTGGCAGTTCAAACCTCCCAATGGCTCCCCCGAAATCCTATACAGATTGCTACAAGTCAGACTGACTGACAGCACATAAAAACAATAACAACAAAGAAGTTTTCATAACTCTGCCCCTCTATGCTCCACCACACTCATGGTTGTATTTACAGCAAAGGCACAAATGTTAAAGCTATATATATTTGTGGGTATACTTCCCCACTCATTCAGACCGCTTGTCTGCCTATGCATCTACACATGTTATTATTGCTGTTATTAGGTGCCATCGAGTAGGTTCTGACTCATAACAACCCCATGCACAACAGAACAAGGACACTGCCTGGTCCTGTGCCATCTTCACAATTGTTATTATGTTTAGGCCCATTGTTGCTACCATTGTGTCAGTTCACTTCATTGAAGGCCTTCCTCTTTTTTGTCGACCCTTCACTTCACTTTACTAAGCATGATGCCTTTATCCAGGGACTGATCCTTCCTGATAACATGTTCAAAGTACTAGAAATGATGGCTGTCAAGTCACCATCCAAGGCACAACAATTGGTCTCTACTTACCTAGAACAACAGAGGAAAAAGGGGAGTCAGGAATTGGAAGAGGATATGGAATGTGTGACTGATCACTTCCTTGAACAACCGCCTCCTCTGCCATGAGATGAGAAGAACTAGATGGTGCCCAGCTATTATTACTGAACATTTTGATCAAAGAGTCTACAGATGAATCCTAATGAAAGGGAGAAAAGACAGAGTAGAATTTCAACTTCTTATGTACTGCAGATTTTCTATAGCCAAGAAAGCTGGATGAATCTCTGAAACTATAGCTCTGAGATTATCTTTAAAACTTTAACCAGGAGGAGGCAGAGCAAGACAGTAGACTAGGCATACGGACCCTTTACAACAAGAATACAGAAAACTGCATGCAACAGACGCAGAGGATGGTCCTGGAACTCTGAGTTTCAGATAAGGGGATAGAAAAGTGGCTTGAGTACTTATTGGGAGAGAGAGTTGAGCAGACGCAGTAAGAGAGAAGATGACTGCTGAGTTGTGGCAGCCAACGAAAACTGCTACAGCCATCTTAACAGTTTGTGAGCAGCTTCAGAGACAAGTAAACATATTTACATGCAGAAACCTACCTGTGACTTTCAGAGACAAAGGTGCTTTTATTTTTCCTCTGGTTCCCCACACTCCCTTGTCACCAGAGGTGAGGTTGACATTCACCAGCATATACCCCACAGTGAAGCTCCCACGTTCCAGGCAGTAGGAGCCAGGTTATGAACCCCCTTGAAATGGTAGGGGATATTTGCAATAACACTACTTGGGCATTTCCAGATAAACAGAAATTAAAGAAAATTTCTAAAATTTTTACAAAATGTACTAAAGGGATTTCTTTGGAGTGAGAACCAACAACAGCAGACATCAACCAGAAACTGGCATAAATGACAACATCACCAAGAATTCGATCCAGAAGAATCTAGAAAAAAACAAAGAGTCCTGGTGAGGTGCTGTGAGTTAATGCTCTGAACTGCAAAGCTAATTTGAACTGCAAGGTCGGTGGTTCAAGCTCACCAGCCATTCCTTGGAAACCCTATAAAGGGTGGCTAAGGGGTGGAACCAACTCAATGACACTTAACAACAACAGAGTAAAACAAAACTACAAGACTTAAAACAGGGACTCAGAGATATCATTCTATAATGAGGAGAACTGCAAAGTAAAAAGAGGGAAGAATATAAAAAATGGTAAGGAAGTCAAGTAGATTTCAAGGTAAAACAGAATGCCTTAAAATGGGGAAGAAAATAAGAAATAACAGGGTAATCTCAAAGAAACTTAGTACACATTCACATCAAATTAAGAAATGAAAAGCCATGAAGATTTTGTAAACATTAAAACTTGAAGAAATTGATGAGAACAAGCAAAAAACAATATGAATTCAGCACAGGAAAACATATGGAACAAAGAAACCAGCAGCACCACACACACACACACACACACACACACAAAACACAGCAAAATGACTGCAATCAATTCATATTTATCTATAATTCCATTGAAAGTCAAAGGATTAAGTGCACCAGTCAAGAGAAAGAGAGTAGCAGAATGAATAAGAAAATGGGATCCTTCAATATGCTGCATACAAGAGACACAACTTACACACAAATACAAACATAGATTAAAAATTAAATGATGGAAAAATATAAAATGACAATAAAAAATGAACAGGAGTGCCAATATTAATTTCTGATGAAATAGGCTTTAAGGCAAAAGCCAGCACTAGAGACAAAGAAGAACAGTATTTCATGATAGAGTCAACTGAACAAGAGAATTTAACCATAATAAAAATCTATGCTCTCGATAAAAGAGCCTCAAAATATATGAATCAGACTCCAATACAATTGAAGAAAGAAATAGATAACTCTACAATAATAGTTGTTGTTGTTGTTAAGTGCTGTCTAGTTGGTTCCAACCCATAAAGACCCTCTATAGGGCTTCCAAAGAGTGGCTGCTGACCTTGAACTGCCGACCTTGCAGTTCAAACCGACTTTGCAGTCTAGCGCATTAACACACAGCACAATACCAGGACAATAATAGTAGGAGATTTTAATACACCATTTTCGAAAAGGGACAGAACAATCAGAAAGAAACTCAACAAAGACACAGAGGGACTAAACAACACAAGCAACTTGACCTCTTATATTTATACAGAGAACTCAACCAAAAAACAGCATGTGCTAATCACATTCTTTTCCAGTGAACATGGAACATTTTCCAGAATAGACTATAGGTTAGACCAGAAAGCAAGTCTCCATAAATTTTTAAATGTCAACATACTACAAACCATCTTTTCAGATCCCAATGCTATAAAATTAGAAATCAATAATAGAAAGGTCAAGGAAGCAAAATCAAATACATGGAAACTGAATAACACTGCTTAAAAGCTACTGGGTAATAGAACAAATAAAAAATGAAATTTTAAAAATTCTTGGATCAAACGAGAATAAAAACACAACATTCTAACACTTTCAGGATGTGGCAAAAGTGGTGCTTAGTGGTCAATTGACAGCAATAAATGCATACATCAACAAGAATGAAAAAAACAAACAAAATCAACACATTAACCCAGCATCTCCAACAATTAGAAAAAGACCAGCAAAGTAAGCCTACAGTCACCAGAGAAAAGAAATTATAAAGATTAGAGCAGAAATAAATAAATCAGAAAACAGAAAAACAGTAGAAAGATTCAACAAAACAAGAACTTGGCTATTTGAAAAGACTAATAAAATTGGCAAACCATTGGCAAACCTAAAGAAAGAAAACTAGGAGAAGATGCAAATAACACACATAAGAAACGTTGTGAGTGATGTCACAACAAAACCAATGGAAATAAAAAGGATAATAGCAGAATACTATGAGGAGTTGTACTCCAATAAATTTGAAAATCTAGAAGAAATGGATAAACTTTTAGAAAAACACAACCTACCTAAACTAATACAGATTGAAGTAGAAAACTTGAACAGGCCTATAACAAAAGAAGAAATTAATCAGGTCATTAAAAAACTCCCAACAACAACAAAAAAAAAACTCCAGGCTCAGATGACTTTACTGATGAATTTCACCAAACATTCAAAGAACAGCTGACACCAGTTTTACTCCGGAACATAGAAAAGGATGGAAATCTCCAGAAGACATTTTAGGAAGCAAGCATAACCCTCAGACCAAATCAGGACATCACTAAAAAAGAAAATTATAGACCAAGATCAATCATGAACACAGATGCAAAAATTCTCAACAAAATCCTAGTCAACAGAATTCAACAACATATCAAAAAAATAATGCTTCATGACTGAGTGGGATTATATCAGGGATGCAAGGATGGTTCAATATCAGAAAAACAACCAATGTAATCCTTCATATAATTTAAAATAAGGAGAAGAACTTTGATCATTATCGATTGACACAGAAAAGGCACTTGACAAAATCCATCATCCATTCTTGATAAAAACACTCAACAATGTACAGATTGAAGGAAAAATCCCTCAACATTATTAAGAGCATACACACAAATCTAACAGGACAACATTACTTTCAATGGAGAGAAAATGAAAGCATTCCCTTTGTGAACAGGAACCAGACAAGGATGACCTTTACATCACTCCTATTCAATATTGTGCTGAAAATCTTAGCCAAAGCAGTAAGGCAAGAAAGGGAAATTAAATAGAACAAAAGCATCAAATTAGCAAAGAAAAAGTAAAACTCTCTATTTACAGATGATATGATCCTATACATAGAAAATCCCAAAAACTCAGCAAGAACATTATTGGAACTCAATGAAAGATTTGGCAAAGTGGAAGGGAACAAGATCAATATACAAAAATCACTTGGAGGGACTACAATATGCCCAGTGAAGGAGGCTTCCTGAGGAGCCTCTGCAATACATAAGACTATAGGTGGAAGCCTGAACCACATCAAGATCTTCAGAGATGGGAAATTTCCACTTGAAAGGACGAGCAGACCAGCCTGGAGCAACTAGAAGAACAGAAGATACTTCTTGAAAGAAAGACCTACAGGAAAAATACAAAACAATAGAGGCAGACAGACTGTTACTACAAGAACAAGCAACTTGCTTGCCCAGGAAACATCAAGGCAAGTGGTAGGGTCCCCTCAGTGCAAACCCCCTTCCAAGACTAAGACTCAATGGGAATACACACTCTGATTGGTGACCACGCTTGTCACTGATAAGGGGAAGTGTGGGAAAAACAGCAATGAAGCGGCAAACTAAGCCCTACAATGTTCAATAGATTTCTGTGAACCCGGGTGAAGACCTGGTTGGCCAGCAGTGTGGCAAGACCTGGGGACTCTTGGGCCCAGAGTCAGTGACACAGTCACAGAGAACTAGAGTGGAGAGTGAAGCATCCAGCTGATAAGAAGAGAGGGCATATACACAAGAACACCCACGTTTGCAGATAATACCCACTTGACCTGGCTTCAATGACTGGATGATCAAAGCTCAACTAGAAGAAGAAAGAAGAGGAAAAAACAAGTAATCCGATATAATTTGATGAACTTGACCTACACCTATGGATGCAGTAGCTCAAAAGAGGGAACAGATCCTTACAGCAAGGATCATTCCTACCCCCTCTATATACAGAGTAGACAGGGATGGGCAACTTGGACATAGGCTACCCAAAATGGGGGGGTGGGGGTGGGGGGAGGGAAGACAAAAAAGAAAATCACTTGGATTCCTCTATAATAATAAAGACAGCTCTGAAAAGAAATGTAGGAAAGCAATTCCATTTACAATGGCCACCCAAAAGATAAAATACTTAGTAATAAATCTAACCAGTGAAACAAAAGACCTATACAAAGAAAACTACAAAACACTATTATGAGAAACCAAAAGAGATTTACCAAAATAGAAGACTATATCATGCTTATGGATAGGAAGATTTAACAGTATATAAGTGCCAATACTGCCTGAAGCAATTTACAGATATAATTCAATTTCAACCCAGATTCTAACATCATTCTTTAAAGAGATGGAAAAGCTTATCACAAACTTTATATGAAAAAGAGACCTCAGATAAGAAAAACATTGCTTAAAAAGAAGAACAAAGTTGGAAGCTTCTCACTCCCTGATCTCAAAATTACTATACAGCCTTAATGGTCAAAACTGCCTGGTACTGCTACAATGTATGGTACATAGATCAATGAAACAGAATTAAGAACCCAGAAGTCAATCCATCCATACACAGTCAACTGATCTTTGACAAAGGGCCAAAACACATTAAATGGGGAAGAGATAGTCTCTTCAATAAATGGTGCTGACAAAATTGGAGATTAATTTGCAGAAGAATGAAATGCCATATATTAAAAAAACCATGGATTAAAGACCTAAGCAAAAAACCTACAACTATGAAGATCATCAATGAAAAACTAGAGACAAATTTATGGACTCTAATACATGGCACACATACACTATCCAACATTACAAAAAAGCACACAAACAGCAGAAGACAAAATAGATGAGTGAGGCCTCCTAAAAATTAGAAACTTATGTGCATCAAGAGGTTTTGCCAAATGAATAAAAAGGAAGCCCACAGACTGGGAAAAACATTTTTGCAATGACCTATCAGACAGGAAACTGATATAAAAATGTATAGAAAACTACAACACGTGTACAAGAGAAAGACAAACGACCCAATTAAAAATGGGCATAGGACATAAACAGACACTTCACCAAGAAAGACATTTAGACAGCCAACAAACATGAAGAAATGTACACCATCACGGCCATTGTTGTTGTTAAATGCGGTCGAGTCAGCTCCAACTCATAGAGACCCTGTATAAGTTTCTTAGGAAATCTATAAATGGATTTGAAATGCTGACCTTGTGGTTCGCAGTTCAGGGCTAATCCTACAGCACCATACCAAGAGTCCCATTGGCAATTGTTGTTGTTGTTAAGTGCTGTGAAATTGGTTCCAACTCATAGTGATCCTGAATAGAGTTTCTGAAGAGCAACTGGTGGGTTTGAACCATTGGCCTTCCTGTTCAAACTGACATTATGATCAAGTGCTTATCCTAAGACACCACACCAGGATTCCATTAGGCATTGTTGTTGTTGTTAAGGGCTGTCGAGTCAGTTCCAACTCATCGTAACCCTGTATTGTTGTTGTTGTTGTTTAGTGCCGTCGAGTCGGTTCCGACCCATAGCGACCCTGTACAGGGTTTCCGAGGCTGTAAATCTTTACGGGAGCAGAACGCCTCATCTTTCTCCCGCGGAGCGGCTGGTAGTTTCGAACTGTTGGCCTTAAGGTTTGCAGCCCGATTCGTAATCACTACGCTACCAGAGCTCCTTGTAACCCTGTATAGGATTTCTGAAAAGTGACTGGTAGATCTGAGCTGCCAACCTTGCAGTTCAAACGGACCTTTTAGTCAAATGCTTACCCTACAATGCCACACCAGGACTCCATTAGTTATTGTTGTTGTTGTTAAGTGCCATCGAGTCAATTCCTACCCAAAACGACCCTGTATATGGTTTCTGAGGAGCAGCTGGTAAGCTTGAACCACTGACTGTTTTGCAGTCTGGCACATTAACCCACAGTGCCACACCAGAACTCCCCATTAGCTATTAGAGAGATGCAAATCAAAACAACAATGAAATATCATTTCACACCAGCATTAACAGCTAAGTTAAAAACAAAACAGAAAACAACAAGTGCTGGTGAGGGTGTGAAATGAAAAGACTGGGACCATCCTACATTGCTGGTGAGACTGTAAAATGGCTCAACTACTCTGGAAAATAGTATGGCATTTCCTCAGAAAGTTAGGAATAGAAATACCCTATGATCTAGCAATCCCTCTACTTGGTATATATCAACAAGAAATACGAGCCAGGATATGAGTGGGTATATGTGCACAGATGTTCATCACAACACTACTTACAATAGAAAAAAGATGGAGATAGCCTAAGAACCCGTCAATGAAATAATGGATAAACAAACTTTTGTACAATGGAATACTATGCAACCTTGAAAAATTATGATGAATCTTTGAAACAGCTCATAACATGGATGAACCTAGGGAACATTATGCTCAGTAAAATTAGTCAATCACAAGAAGACAAACATTGTAAGAGACCATAATTTTCAAAAGTTTAAGAAAAGGTCTCCAAACTAAAAGAAACATTCAATCACAATAAAAAGTTAAAAACAAAACACTCAATTCACAATAAAAAGTTAAGAAGAAGAAGAAGAAGAAAAAATTTAAACCAAAAATATCTCCTGAAATCTTCTTAAAACCAAATAACAGTTTAGCTTAACTAGTAAAAAATATCTGTCTTAAGCATTAAGTTTTTTTTAAGATCTTTATTTATGGACTAAAATGAACAACAGCAGCTCTGAAAGATTACATAGAAACCTTAGGGGGCAGTGAATACACGCTAATGAAGAAGAAATAACTTAGAAAAGGAGGATGAAAATGGCTACACAGCTGGAAGAATGTCATCAGTGCTAACAGACTGTATGTGTAGAAACTGTGGAAATGGTGTATATTTTACTAAGCATATTCTCAACAACAAAATTAACAGAATTTATAGAGAGAAGGGGAAAAAAAACACTGCCACTGAGGCATTTCCAACTCATAGTGACCCTATGTTGTTTTTGTTGTTAGGTGCCATCAAGTCAGTACCAACTCATAGCAACCCTATGCACAACAGAACGAAACACTGCCCATTCCTGCACCAACCCCACATAGAAAAATTGATGCATTTGAGCTATGGTGTTGCAAGAGAATATTAAATTCTTTCTCTCTCTCTTTCTTTTAATTGCCAAAAGAGCAAACCAATCTGTGATGGAAGAAGTACAGCTAGAATGCTCCCTGGAAGCCAGGATGACCAGACTTCATCTCTTGTACTTTGAGCATATTGTCAGGAGGGACCAGTTGCTGGAGAAAGATAATGACCTTATGTTGTTGCTGTTGTTGTTAAGTGTCATCGAGTCAGTTCCAATCCGTAGCAACCCTGGATAGAGTTTCCGAGGAGCAGCTGGTGAGCTTGAACTGCTAGATCAGAGTATAGCTGTACCATAGGGTTTTCTAGGTTCCCAAGGCTATAATCTTTTTGGAAACAGACTGTCACATCTTTCTCCTGTGGAGAGGATGGTGAGCTTGGACTGCCAACCCTTGGTTAGCCCCTTAAAAGGGGACAACTTATCATTAGAGCTCTCAGTCAGAGACCAGTCCATACAAGTTACCACATCAGTTATTTTCAGAGAAAATTGAATATAAAGAATGATTAGCTAGGTTTGGAAGAAAATACAAGGAAGAAGTCTTTAAGATATTACCAGTATAACATCTGCAGGATGTAGTTCTCACCCCTAAGACTAGGAGAACAAAGGGAAGAAGTTGGAGTTACTAAAATGTAGAAGAGTGGAAGAGAGGTTCGTAGAGCTGGGAACCAGACCTCTGAGTTCAGACTACCTGCCAGCTGGTGCTAAAGTATCTGAGCTTTGAAGAGGAGCCCACTGGGCTGAGAACCAGATGTCTGAGGAGGAGCCAATGGCGAACTGGAACCGATGTTCCAAGTCAGACAGGAAAGGATGTTGCCATGAGACCAATTCTGTGTTGGGAAAACTGCAAATTGAATTTGTCTTCTACTACTGGAGCCAACTGGCACTGCCAAGATAAAGAAACATTTCTAAGAACAGGAAATGATAAGTAATGAGCGAGTCTCTTCTTCCTCCTCCAGCATTCTTCTAGCTCCCCCTACTGGCAGTCTAACAGGGCTGGCTGGCTGTGTACCTCGAGTCTGTTCTAACTCATAGCTATAAATCTTTATGGGAGCAGAAAGCTTCATCTTGCTCCCTCATAGCACCTGATGGATTTGAACTGCTGACCTTGTGGTTAGCAGCCAAACGTGTAACCCACTAAGCCATCAGGGCTTCTTATTGGCAAAGTCTATCACAGAGCAGCTAGCAAAAGAGCAATTTGATTTGCAGAGTAGGGTAGATTTGAAGCTGGGAGGCAATCGTTTAATAATTGACAATTATTTTGAAATTACTAAAAATACTGTGTTTGTCATCTATAACATTGTTGTCATGTTGTTAGATACTGTTGAGTCCATTCTGACTCATAGCAACTCTATGTACAGCAGAACAAAACACTGCCCAGTCCTACACCATCCTCACAATCGTCCCTGTGTTTGAGCCAATTGTTATAGTCACTGTATAAATTCATCTCAGTAAGAGTCTTCCTCTTTTTTGTTGTCCCTCTACTTTACAAATTATGATCTCCTTATCCAGGGGCTTGGCTACCATTACTGAACACTCTGATCAAAAGGGAAACAAAGAACAGAATTTCAAATTCTCATAGAATCCAGACTTGCTGAAGCTATGAAAGTTGGATGTTGTCGCTGTTGCTAAGTACTGTGGAGTCGGTTCCGACTCATAGGGCCCTGCACAGGGTTTCCGAGGCTGCAAATCTTTACGGGAGCAGAAAGCCTCATCTTACTCCCGCGAAATAGCTGGTAGTTTCAAACTGCCGAACTTGAGGTTAGCAGCCCGATCTATAATCACTACACTACCAGAGCTCCTTATGAAGGTTGGATGGACTCCTGAAATTCTTGTTCTTAAACCAAAAATATCACCTGTAGTCTTCTTAAAACTCAACAATAATTTAGCTTAACTAGTAAAAAATGTCTACATTAAGCATTATGCTCTTTCAAAGAACTATCTATGTGGAATCAAATTGACAACAGCAATTCCTAAGATTAGATAGAAACCTTGGTAGTTGGTTGGTTAGTTGGTTGGTTGGTTGGTTGGTTGGTTGGTTGGTTGGTTGGTTGGTTAGTTGGCTGGTTGTTTGGTTATATGCTGTATAGTTGGTTCTGATTCACACCCTACATAGGGTTTTCAAGGCTGTAAATCTTTATGGGAACAGAAAGCCTCATCTTTCACCCATGGAATTACTGGTAGTTTTGAACTGCTGACTTTTAGGTTAGCAGCCCAACTTGTAATCACTACATTACCAGGATGTCTTAGATAGGAACCTTAGGGAGCAGTGAATTTATGTTGAAGTTGGAGGAAAAACTCAAAAACGAACGGCAAGCATGGCTACACAACTCAAAGAATGCAGAATGTAGAAATTGTTGAATTGGTGTGTTTCACTGTGTATATTCTCAATAGCAATATCATAATAAGTGCATAAATACACACACAAGGAAGTTTCAAAAGGCTCATGGAAAAATTCTATCTTTTAATTTCATTTTTCGCAAAACTTTTGAAACTCCCTCCCCACCCCACCCCAAAAGATATGGATGTTTTCTAACAGGTTGTGTTGGCTCTCTAACCCTCTCCCAAAACTATTCATAAATCCCTTCATCCATATGGCTTCTTATTATTCACATTCATTATACCATTGATCCCTAAAACAACTTGTACAAAAATGCTGTTGTTATTGTTAGATGCCATCAAGTCTATTCTAACTGACAGAGACCTTAAGTATAATGAACTGTTAGTCTTGTAAATGAGCCTCAACTTCACAAGCATGATGTCTTTCTCCAGGGAATGGTCCCTCCTGGTAACATGTCCAAAGGGAAATAGGAATGTATTAAAATATCCACATATCTAAGCAAAGAAAGCAAGGCTCAGAGAAGTTGTCAACATGCATATAACTTTGTAAGTATTCGAGTCATTTGTTGTTGTTAGGTAGCATGGAGTTGGTTCCAATTCATAGCAACACTATACACAACAAAATGAAAGACTGACCGGTTCTGCACCATCCTCCCAATTGTTGTTGTGGTTGACCCCATTGTTGCTGCCACTGTGTCAATCTATCCGGCTAGGAGTGTTCCTCTTTTCTTGATGACTCTTCAGTTTTCCAAGCATGATGTCCTTCTGCAGGGAATGGTCCTTCCTGATAATATGTCCAAAGTACCAGAGATGAAATCATGCCTCACTTATAAAGAGAAGCTGACTGTACTTCTTTCAAGACAGATTTGTTTGTTCCTTTAGCAGACCGTGGTACTTTTAATATTCTTCACCAATGTCATAATTCAAATGCATCAATTCTTCTATAGTCTTCCTTGTTGGTTGTCTAACTTCCACATGCATATGAAGCAATTGAAAATACTATGGCTTGGGTCAGGAGCACCTTAGTTCTCAAAGTGACTTTTTTTTTTTTTTTTTTTTTTTACTCTTTAACACTCTAAATAACACTCTCTTGTAGCATATTTGTTTAATGAAACAGGCTGTTTGATTTCTTGACTGCTGCTTCCATGTGCATTAATTGTGGATCCAAAAAAATTGAAGTTTCTTACAACTTTAATCTTTTCTACATTTATCACAAGGTTATTTATTGGTCCAGTTGTGAGGACTTCTGTTTTCTTGACTTTGAGGCACAATCCATACTGAAGACCATAGTCTTCAATCTTCCTCAGTAAGTATTTCAAGTCCGCTTCACTTTCACCAAACAAGGTTGTATCATAAGAATATCTCAAGTTATTAATGAGTCTTTCACCAATCCACATTCTTCTTCATATAATCTGGCTTCTTGGATTATTTGCTCAGCATACAAACTGAATATGGATGGTAAAAACATACAAGTACTTCCACCCAAATTTTATGATCCAAACTCCAAAGTTCTTCCCACTACACCGGGATACCTTAGGCATAGATTTATTTATATAATTGGCTAGTAGTGTAGAGCTTCTGGGGAAAACTCAGACACCGTTTCACACCTTCCCCAAGCAGGCAGACAGATCACCTGTACCGGAATCATCACACCCAACCAGCACAGCCACCTCACTTAACTTACAGATAGACTCTTTATCTAGAATCCCACAAGGAGGAAATTCTGGGGCTACCTGACAACATGAAAGACAAAACATGGACAACAAAGAGCCTCTATTTGGAGAGTATTGTTCCCTTTGTAACATAAACTCAATTTATAGGAGCTCTGGTAGCGTAGTGGTTACGAATTGGGCTGTGAGCCGCAAGGTCAGCAGTTCAAAACTACCAGCTGTTCCGCGGGAGTAAGATGAGGCTTTCTGCTCCCGTAAAGATTTCCAGCCTCGGAAACCCTGTACAGGGTCGCTATGAGTCGGAACCGACTCCACGGCACTTAACAACAACAATAGGGATAATTTAGCATTTCCTCACCAATGCTCCTGACTCTCTTATATAAAAACACTGAGAACTGACAGAAATAAAAGACTGAAACTTCCAGGGCTCTTTCATTAGTGAGATTTCTCAGCCAACAGAAACAGCAAAAATAACAAGAATTAATCCATTAACAACCTGAAGTCTGCTTTTAGTAAACATGTGGCATGACTTGTGAGTGGTGCAGGGAGCCTCCTTGGCATTGCCTCAGAGGCACAGAGCCCATTCCCAGGCCTGGTTTCTTGGTAATACAACTTTGGTCCAAATGCCTGGCTCAGTTTTTGTTATGGCTTGAATTATTGTTGTTGTTATTAAGTGCCATCGAATCAGTTCTGACTCATAGCGACCCTATATAGGGTTTCGAGGAACAACTGGTGAATTTGAACCACTGACCTTGCAGTCCAGTACATTAACCCACAGCACCAAACCAGGACTCCCATGGATTGAATTATGTCCTTCCAAAAGATGTGTTGAAATCCTAACCCCTATGCCTACAACCTCATTTGGGAATAGAACTTTCTTTGTTCTGTTAATAAGGAGGCCATATCAGTATTGTTGTTAAGTGCCGTGGAGTTGGTTCCGACTCATAGTGACCCTGTACAGGGTTTCTGAGGCCGTAAATCTTTACGGGAGCAGAAAGCCTCATCTTTCTCCCACGGAACAACTGGTAGTTTCGAACTGCTGACCTTGCTGTTCACAGCCCAATTCGTAACCACAACACTACCAGAGCTCCTACCAGTGTAGGGTGTGTCTTAAACCTACTCACTTTTGAGATATAAAATGAACAGATTCCACACCCAGAAGTAAGGACAGATGAGAGTAAGACAGACGCCATGGGGGAATGTCAAGGAATGCTGAGAATACCTAAGAAGCTGAGACTGATTCCCTACCCCCTACCCCCCGTACACCCCAAAATCAATGCCCTAAATTCAAATTTATCCCATCCTAAACCAGCTGCTCCTCGGAAACCCTATACAGGGCCGCTATGGGTCGGAACCGACTCGATGGCACATAACAACAACAACAACAAAATTGGGAGTCCCGGTGTGGTGCTGTGGGCTAATGCATCAGACTGCAAAGTCATTTGAACTGCAAAATCAGTGGTTCAAGCTCACCAGCTGCTCACTGGAAACCCTATACAGGGTCGCTATGAGTCGGAATCACTTCAACAGCACTTAACAACAACAACAAACTGTAAGAGGACTCCTGGTGCGGTGCTGCGGGTTAATGTACAAGACTGCAAAGCCATGTGAACTACAAGGTTGGTGGTTCAAGCTCACCAGCTGCTCCTCGGAAACCCTATACAGGGTCGCTATGGGTCAGAACCGACTCAATGGCACATAACAACAACAACAACAAAACTGTAAGAAAACAAGCTTCTGTTCATTAAAACCACCACTTGTGGTATTTTTTAGAGGATAACATTAAGCATGTAAGACAGCTCCATAAACCCCTTTCATTGTGACAGTGAACTTTGGTTGCAGTGCAATTGGGAATTTTGCTGCTGTTGCTATGAACTTGGTTTTCATTACACTTACCAACACCAACACACACATACCTGCCCATAGTGGTAGGAAACTTGTGCTCTGGCCTTTAGTTACTCTGAGTATCATGCACAAAAGGAAAGAGAAGTGTGTCCCATTACTTTTTCACCACCTCCAAGCCACCACCACTATCATATAGACATAATTTCTTGTTGCTGTGAAGTGCCATCGAGTCAGTTCTAACTCATAGCGACCCTGTACAGAGTTTCCAAGGAGCGTATGGTGAGCTTGAACTGCTGACCTTGTGGTTCTAACAGACCTTGTGGTCCTGTGCTTTATCTCACAGTGCCACACCAGGACTCCAGAACTCTGACCACCACACCAGGATGCCTTATGCATGAATTTATTTATAAAATTGGCATTTTATAAATAATTATCAACATGCCTACCATCTGGTAGCATAGTGGTTACCAATTGGGCTACTAACCTCAAGGTCAGTAGTTCAAAACTACCAGCTGTTCCATGGGAGAAAGATGAGGCTTTCTGCTCCCTTAAAAATTTATAGCCTCAGAAACCCTATACAGGGTCGCTATGAGTCAGAACTGACTCCATGGCATACAACAAAAACAATCATCTAATAACTATATACCCAATAAGCAGAAGAGGAGATGAATGAAGAAAATCAGGTCAGATTCTCCCCTCCCCCCATTTTCATTAACAAAAACAGACATTCATAGAGCTCCCATTATAGGAGCGAAGCACTAAGTTAGGCAGTAGGGATACAAAGGACTGTAAAGCATCTTTGATGTTCAGAAATTATTTAATTGCTCTCTGTCTCCAATAGCAGACAAATAGATCAATGAGAAATAGCAAAGCTCCCTGGAAAATGGGGCATGGCCTTTCATCTCAGAAATTTCAAAGATCCTTGGCAAACATTCATTAGGCCCAACCTCATTCCTTGTGCTGTGGGTGGAAAACCCAGCATTAACCATAAACTAAACTCTACCCCTATCTCTTCCAGCCCAACCTCACACAAGCACCTCTTTCCAGTAGGTGAGTGAGCACTGTACTTTTTTAAAGAACTTTCTATATGGGATCACCACCACTGTGGTGGCTTAAATGTTGCTGTGATTCTGGAAGCTGTACACCGGTATTTTAAATACCAGCAGGGTCACCCGTGGTGGACAGGTTTCAGTGAAGCTTTCAGACTAAGACACACTAGGAATAAGGAAAGGCAGACTATTTTGAATGTTTAGTCACTGAAAACATTAACAATGGCAAAAGAACATCATCAGATACAGTGCTGGAAGATAAAAACATTATGAATAGCAGCAAAACATTAGCAGATACAGTGCTGGAAGATGAGCCCCTCATGTTGTAAGGCATCAAAATAAAACTGGGGAAGAGCTGCCTCCTCAAAGTAGACTTGAGCGTGATGACATGAATGGAGCAAACCTTTTGTGACTTTCATTTGCTGATAGGGAACAATTCAAAATGAGGAGAAACAGCTGCAGTTATTCATCAATAATACGAACATGAAATGTATAATGTATGAACCTAGGAAAATAGAAAATTGTCAAATATGAAATGGAATACATAAAGATTGGTACCCCAGGCAATAGTGAGCTGAATGGACTAGTATTTACCATTTTGAATCCGACAATCATATGGTTTACCATCCTGGGAACAACAAATTGAAGAGAAACTGTATCACATTCATAGACAAAAAGAATATTTCAAAGTCTATCTTGAGGTACAATGCTGTCTCTGATAGAATAGTATCGATATGAGTACAAGGGAAATCAATTAATATCACTATTATTCAAATTTATGACACTAAATACCACTAAAGCCAGTGATGATGAAATTGAAGAATTCTACCAGCTTCTTTACTCTAAACTTGATTAAACATGCAATCAAGATGAACTAATAATAACTAGTGATTGGAATGTGAAGGTTGGAAAGAAAGAGAAAGGATCCGCAGTTGGAAAGTATAGCATTGGTAATAGAAATGATGCTGGAGATCACATGATAGACTTCATTGCAAATACCTTTTTGAAACACATAAAAGGTAACTATACACATGGACCTAACCAGATGGAA